>NC_142579.1:31270500-31613500 GCF_041283825.1 Pyrus communis
TCTCCTTCCTCACCAGTACCTGCTGCATCTCCAGTATCTGTTGCATCTCCAGTACCTGCTGCATCTCCAGTACCTGCTGCATCTCCAGTATCTGTTGCATCTCCAGTACCTGCTGCATCTCCAGTACCTGCTGCATCTCCAGTACCTATTGCATCCTCAGTCCCTGTTCCATCCTCCATCCCTGTTGCTTCTTCTCCCCCTCTTATTCCCACAAGCACACATCCTGTGCTCACCCGGTCCAAAGCTGGGATCTTTAAACCCAAGATTTTAGCTGCTACCAAGCACCCTATTGACACCAGCACCTTTGTCCCTACTACTTATGCTCAGGCTTCCAAATATGAGCATTGGAGACAAGCAATGTCTGCAGAGTATCAAGCATTGCAAAGCACTGGTACATGGACTTTAGTTCCTTCCTCTCCCCATCAGAATATTGTTGGGTGTAAATGGGTGTTCCGGATTAAGAGAAAACCTGATGGTACCATTGACAGGTACAAGGCTCGTCTTGTAGCTAAGGGGTTTCACCAGCAAGAAGGGGTTGATTTTCAGGAGACATTTAGTCCGGTTGCAAAGCCAGTTACAATTCAAATTTTGCTCACACTTGCTGTTCAACACAACTGGTTTCTAAATCAATTAGATATCAGTAATGCCTTTCTGCATGGCAATCTGAAGGAAGCAGTTTTTATGCAGCAACCACCTGGATTTATTGATCCATCACAGTCATCCTTTGTCTGCAAACTTACCAAGTCTCTCTATGGTTTAAAACAGGTTCCCAGAGCCTGGTATGACAAACTGTTTCATGCTCTCAGCTCTCTTGGTTTTGCAAATTCACAATCTGATTCGTCTCTCTTTGTTCAAACTCAGCCCTCTCTGGTTATAGTCCTTGTGTATGTAGATGACATTCTTGTGACTGGTCCAAATGCTTCTCATTGTCAGGCCTTCATTCACAAATTGAGCAGTTTATTTCTTGTCAAGGATTTAGGTCCTCTTCATTTTTTCCTCGGGTTAGAAGTTCACAGAACCTCCAGTGGCTTATTTTTGTCTCAAGGCAAGTATGCTCTTGATTTACTTGTTAAAACAAATATGGATGGCTGCAAACCATGTTCTACTCCTCTTGGCTCAGTTAAATTGGATCACACTGGTTCTTTACTACCCAATCCCAAGGAGTACAGATCTATTGTAGGTGCCCTTCAGTATCTTACTTGGACACGACCAGATATCTCGTTGCTGTAAACCAAGTCTGCCAATTTCTCCATTGTCCGCGCGAACCTCACCTTCAAGCCGTCAAACACATCTTGCGATTTCTCCAAGGTTCTATTACTCAAGGTCTGTGGTTCAAGCCCGGTCCCTTACATCTTACAGCCTATTCGGATGCAGATTGGGCTGGCTGCCCCTTTGACAGACGATCAACCAGTGGTTATTGCGTGTATCTTGGTCCCAATCTGATTAGTTGGAGTGCCAAGAAGCAACACACTGTTGCTAGATCGTCGACAGAGGCTGAATATAGGTCCCTTGCTCACACAGCTGCCGAATTGACCTGGATCTGTAAACTTTTACAGGATGTCCTTTTTCCTCTCAGGCAGGTTCCTAAACTCTGGTGTGATAATGTTTCTGCCATTTCTCTGGCTTCTAATCCAGTTTTCCATGCTTGCACAAAGCATGTGGAACTTGACTATCATTACATTCGCGAACTTGTTTTAGCAAATCTGATTCAGGTTCTTCATATTAGTACCCATCATCAGATTGCTGACATTCATACCAAGGCCCTGTCTAAGGCCCGATTCAAGCTACTGCAGTTCAAGCTTTCTCTCGGTGATCCTCCGCTTAGCTTGAGGGAGGGTAAAGGGACACCTCATCATTAGATATTTTTATGTTTTCACAGCTGTAATTTGGTTGTAACTAATCTCTGTTATTAGATGCTAATCTAGTGGTCATTAGTCACTAAGTTTATTTAGCAAAGTGTATATATACTCAGTTGTAATTTCTTCTTCATTAAGAAAACAGAAATACAGAAAGTATTCTTTCTATCTAATACATCAACTTTTTTCAACAATACACATATTTTAAATTGAAGTTTATAGATAGGATGACAAAATAAAATAAAAAGGTAATGTGGTTGGGTTAAGGGGATGGCTGATGGAGGATGGCCGATGGAAGAATTAAAATGGTCTACTTTTTGAACTAAACTGGTTTATGAAGACCTCAAATAACATGACACATATAATCATATCACAAGTCAAAACCATGTTTATATATATGTACACACACACACACATACATATTTCAGAGTGAATGTTATTCCTTTGGTCTATAACATTTTCGAGGCACGTTTGGTAGGCTCGATGAGATTGGACCTTACGGATAGTGTTGGATTGACATAAACTTGTATGACATCACTTGTAACTCACGTATAAGAATAAGTTAGATAACTTACTCTATTGTGAATTCATAACTCATCATGTTCAGTCATGTCCATCTCACATTTTGACATAACAAACAATGGATTAGACTTAAGTCCATTTTAATTGATCACAACATTTCTCATTCAGCACACCAAACAAGGAGGTCAAGGGCAAATTGAGGAGGCAATTCAAGTGTTAATTTAGTAAACAATTGATGGTTGAGCTACTACCATCAATTTCGGAGATGGATATCATGGATGTAGTGTTCAAATTTGACATCGACCTAATACGTAGTTCAACCAATATATAATCCAAAATACAAATTCTGAGTTTTTTTTTTTTTTTTTTAAATAAAAAATATTATACTACAAGGCTATGATGATGATCATGTTCTTGTCAACTTTTGGAAGTTACAAGATGGCTGGTCATACAAGTTTAACGTTGTTCTACTGTGAAAGGATGGCTATCGTTTCAAATTATGAATTCGAGGGGAGGGACCAAATTGCTCTTTTTACACCCTTGAAAAAAAGACATGTTACAAATTTTGAACAAAAGTGATGGTGATATTAAACTACTCAATAATATGTGTTAGTGCTATTAACACATCATTTTTTTACTTCTCATATATTATTGTTAAATTTTGTCCATTGATCTTCTTCATATCATTTAATCTGATGGTCGAAAATTAAGAAAGATGTGTAAGATAAAATAGGTGTATAGATAGCAACACCTAATGCATCCGTTATTTCCTATACGATTATTGTAAAAGTGAAGCATTTCAAAAAGTAATAAGAGAATTGCTATTGTTATCCTTCACGAAGATGTTATTTATCTAAGTTTCAAATGCGAGAGTGAAAATGCCATTTTAAGACATTAATGTTTGTTTGGCCTTATAAGTAATATTTTACTTTCAATTTATCTTATCTATAAAAGAAATTTGTACTTTAAATGCATAGCAAGGATACCACGAGTATATCATCAAGAGTTTATTTTATCCTTATAAGTCTGACGTTCACATAAAACCTCACCATAACGGAAATTCGTGCAATTTGGTAAACTTAAGAGGTGGCTCTCAACCCAACAATATTAATGTTGGCCCCCCCAAATAACAGTGACACAACAATTATTATGAACCAAAAACGAACTCAACAATAATTGTTGGCAAATTAATAAATTCGATTAACAAAAACAAAAGTAAAAAACCAAAAAAGGGTGGGAGGGAGGGGCAAAGACGTAAATAAAAAGGAGAAAATTAGTGTTGTTGGGGGAAGAAGCTTGGAAGTTGAACTGGCATGAGGCGGGATTAATCAGAGCCAGGTGGATACTATATATTAAAGTCCCTCGCTGGAAGCCAGTTCCCCACCACCCACAAAACCGCTGGCCCTAAAATCCCCCTCCTCTCTCTCTCTCTCTCTCTACACTTTCTCTCTCAAAAGCTAAAAGAAACGCCACCACCGCCAACGAAGGAGAATCGGAAACCCTAGAAATTACGCTGAAATAGAGGTTTCGACGATCCGGAATGACGCAATTGCCCTTCCCTGTGCTCTAGATTCGAGTTTGTTTGGTTGAAGTGAGGGCAGAAGGAGGTCCAGAAAGCCTTTCAATTTTTTCCGGAGGCGTCTGTTTGGTTGCCGAGACAGTTGAGGTAAGACAGAATGAATGAATGTGGGTGTTGTTTGTTGCTGCGTTTATTTCTGTTTTTCGTTTGGTTTGAGGGGGAGGTGTTATCTCCGGCCGTTAAAAACGGAGATCTACATGAAATGTTTTGAAATTTTGATTATTTTTCTTTTCGTTTCTGCATTTTCTCGGCAACCAAACAGACAAGGAAGAAAATTTGTTTGCTTGAAGAAACGAAGTGGAAAAATGGTTCTATTTTCGTGTTGTGAAACATTTGTATGGCATATGAAATGTTTGTGTCATTTCTCACTGGATGTGTGTTGATGCAAAAGCTCAGATCTGCCTTGATTTTCTCTGCATATATTCCGAAAGTCTTCAATTTTGTGGGCATTAGCTGTATCAATCATTGTGTTTTCTAAATTATATTTTTTGGAGACGGATTAATTTCTGATTAAGTTTTATAATTTGAGCTACTTATCCTCTTTTTTTTCTCCATAAGTTTAGGTTAATTTTTCGTGTTTTCGTTTTGGGTAATACTCAATCATTGATGATTGAAACGTATGCTGAAAATTTAATTGCTAATATCTTATGCGGTTAGAATATTTTTTATTTTTCGTTCCTTGGTTTTTCGGTTCCGTAAGGGAGAATATGTTTTTCAAATTGTGAATGTGGAGTCTTTTTTAAGTTTCTGAATTGGGTTGTCTTCTAGACTGCTTTTCCCTAACAAACAAACCAAAAATGGATAAGTGCACAGCACAAATTCTTTTGTATTTTTCGTTGCATTCTGGAAACAGAATCAGGTGATGTTTTTGGCCTAATTTGTCAAGGAAGGAAATTGTTCTCAGTTTTTGTTGTAATTACGTTAACTTCGGTGTTCTTGTGTCGATGGTGTTCTGCAGTGCAGTAGTAACATGCTGGCATTCTGAGCGTATTTCTGAAGATTTCATTATTTTTGTATTCCCTTGTGAAATTACATTGACAAATTTCGAATTTTACTGTTACAGTGCTCTGATCGGTGACTCTTTGCTCTGATCCAATTGTCATCATGGTTGCCACTGCCGCTACTTCGTCATTCTTTCCGGTTTCTTCTCCCAACTCAGGCTCTAGCACCAAGAACGCCAAGCTTGGGTCGGCCAATTTAGGACTCAAATCGAAATCTGCATCGGGTGGTTTGCAGGTAAAGGTAAATGCTCAAGCCCCTCCAAAGATAAATGGAACTAGCGTTGGTTTGGCAACTGTGGAAAGTGGGAAGCATGGGGATGACATCTCATCCCCTCCTGCACGGACTTTCATTAACCAATTACCTGACTGGAGTGTGCTCCTTGCTGCTATTACCACAATCTTCTTGGCTGCAGAGAAGCAATGGACGATGCTTGATTGGAAACCCAAGCGGCCTGACATGCTCATTGACCCATTTGGTCTAGGACGAATTGTTCAGGATGGTCTTGTCTTTCGCCAGAACTTCTCAATTAGATCATATGAAATAGGTGCTGATCGTACGGCTTCAATAGAGACGTTAATGAATCATTTACAGGTTTTTGACAAATTCAATTTCTCTGTTTATAGTTTTTGACAAATTCTTCAGTTTGTAGCTAGAGAGATTAAAGCACAAAATGCATGTTCTGTGACTGGTTTCATGTTCTCGAGGTTGAGTGCATTTTTTCTTGACTGGCTTTGTCATTAACTACTTTTCTTTTCGGGCTGCAGGAAACAGCACTTAATCATGTTAAGACTGCTGGGCTTCTGGGAGATGGCTTTGGTTCAACTCCAGAGATGACTGTAAGAAACCTGATATGGGTGGTAACGAAAATGCAGGTTGTGGTAGACCGCTATCCTACTTGGTAAGTCAAAACATCACACATGCATTTTGCTCTTCTACCAGATATGTCATTCAAGTTTTATTTTTCCTGGTCACTTGTTCATTTATGGATTTTGACTTTAATAACTAAACAATATTTTGGAATTTTTATTGGTGCTGCCTTGCTATTATGTATTGTATGAATTCTATACAATTTTAAGATTAGCTTGAATAGCGGTGGGGACACTTCAAAGGTTACTATTCAATTTGATATTCGTAAAAAGCACAAGCACGCTGTTGATGCATTATTAATTTATAACATTAATTCAAAATGTTATTAGTAGATATGTGGAGCTAATTTTTATTAATATTCTTCTTTTCTCTTCACTGGGCATTCAACGTCTGAATGCTACCTATTTTCTCTTGTCTTTGTATGTTGTAATGATTTTTGGCACAAAGATTTTGATTATGAGCCTGTTGATGTATTCATATCCATTTGCATTCCGATTCTGGCGAGTTGATTTTTGGTTTTAGAAGAGGAAGATGCTAGAGGCAGAAGCTAACTATTCAAATTCCCAATACAAGAATGAGTGTTAAAGTATCGACGATTTTGGGAACATAATTAAGTTGCACTAATCCACCATTTCTATGCCCAACTAGGTTAAATTGACAAGTTGTATACCATCTGTTTTAGCAGATGACTATATTTATCCTTGAATGGGAGAATTTGTTATTTCATTAATTTGATTGGAATATCATGGTTATAGACTCAAATAGTTTCTTTCTTGCAGGGGTGACATTGTTCAAGTTGACACTTGGGTTAGTGCCTCTGGGAAGAATGGAATGCGTCGTGATTGGATAATCCAGGATTTGAAAACTGGCCAAATTCTAACAAGAGCCTCCAGGTAATTGTTATGCCTTTTCCTTAGTTACAGTTAGATCTAAGAAGTGTTTTCTATATTATTTAACAATTTAGCGCTCTTTCACAATTAAATGGTGTTTTAAAGAGTAACTGACTGGGATTGGTACGGCCGTTGTTTTCGCCGTTGCTTTTGCAGTGTGTGGGTGATGATGAATAAAGTGACGAGGAGATTATCAAAGATGCCTGATGAAGTTCGAGGTGAAATAGAGTCTTTTTTTATGAATTCTCCTCCTATTGTGGAGGAAGATGGCAGGAAACTGCCAAAACTTGACGACAAAAGAGCGGACTTTGTTCGCTCTGGTTTAACTGTAAGTCTATCATCTTTGCACTGAATTCTAATGCGTTTCTTTTAGCTGCTTACTCACTATGAAGGATTTTCTTTTTATGTTCTTTTCCCCTCTATTTGCAGCCAAGGTGGAGTGATTTAGATGTCAATCAGCACGTTAATAATGTGAAGTACATTGGCTGGATCCTCGAGGTAGACTTCTGTCTGTGAATTTTTTTTCTTTTCATTAGTTGAAGTTGTACCAGTAGGTTTGCAGATTCTGAGTTTAAGTTGAACTTATATACCAAGCCGGAAAGTAATTAGTCGGCGTGTTACATCGAGATTTTGGATGGATAATGATCATTTTTTTTAACTGAAAGACGATTTTGGTTGATGCAGAGTGCTCCCTTACCAATTCTGGAGAGTCATGAGCTCTCTTCTTTGACTCTGGAGTATAGGAGGGAGTGTGGGAGGGACAGTGTGCTTCAGTCGCTGACTGCAGTCTCAGGTGCTGATATCGGCAACCTGGGAAGTAATGGCGGGGTGGAGTGCCAGCACATGCTTCGACTCGAGGAGGGGGCCGAGATTGTGAGGGGAAGGACTGAGTGGAAGCCCAAATACGCCAACAATCTTGGGATTGTGGGTCATCTTCCAGGGGAAAGTGCATAGCAAAACATTGGGTTCGTTGTGGCTGGGACTACATCAGTCCCTTCGGCCTGTGCCCATTGCTTGTGTAGAAACATGCTCATGTTTCTCGGATTTATATATGTTTCTTCATCCTATATATATTCCCTCCCATCTGTCATCTTTGGAAAAAGGATAAAAATGTAGTCCCTTTGTAATTAGCCCTTGTATACTCTTCTCTCTTTTGCTCTCTCTCTCTCTCTCTTTCTCTCTCTCTCGCTCCCCGCCCTAATAGTCTCTCTCGTCATGCTTTGCCCGGCCATGGTGGTTTTTGCCTGTAATTTAATGATTTGTGCCACTCGGAAACTTTCGCTGTGTGGGAGACTGATTCCAGGTTAATTGCCTTGGTTAAACAGGGCAAAAGACGAGAAGACTATATTTTTGTCACTTTTCTGGTTAGATATGGCAAAATTTATTCATTGGTTCACATTTAGATCGTTTAGTAGGAAGATTGGTGTCTTAATGAATAATGACCTTCTTTTGTATTGCATTCTTTGCTTCATCAATTTTTTTTTTTATTTCTCAAACTAGAAGCCCTAGCTTTTTGGTGGGAGATGATTGTCGAACACTCATTTTCTTCTTGCGTACGTTTCTGTTTGTTTGTCTCTTGATTTTTATTTGATTTATTCAATCTAAAAGTTAGAGGAAAGGGGTGGGCTGTCTGCTAGTAGTTTTTAGCTTTCAAGTTAAAAATTCAATAAAAACTACTCATTTGACTCAATAAATGGTATTACTGTTTCTAAATGACTTGGAATATTATCCTTACCGCGTCTGCAAAAAGGTGTGAAAATTAAAAGTTGCATTTTTTCAAAAAAAAAAAAAAAACCGAATCAAACCGATCTGTATCCATCCCAAAATGTCCTAGGCATCGCATATATTTATTTTTAGGATTTTTATCACAAATAGTCCTTGAAATTGACTCTCATCATCAAGATGGATCTTGAAATTGAAAATCAATCAATGTAGTCCCTGAAAATAGGTGTTATAAATCAATGTGATCCTTATGTCACAATTCTGTTAAAAATTCCGTTAAGTGCTGATGTGGCACATAAATGGGCCCCACAAGATTCACGAGTTTTTATCACAAATGGTCCCTGAAATTAACACACACCATCAAAATGATCTCTGAAATTGAAAATCGATGAATGTAGTCCTTGAAAATAAATGTCGCAAATCAGTATAATCTTTCTGCCACAATGAAATTTTTTTTCTTATAGTAGGGCCTACTCTGAAGAGAAATCCATTCCATAAATTTTCAAAAGCACAAGGCTTCACCAAGGTCTAAGAGGGGGTTTGGAAATAGTTTAAACCCACAATAGATGCACCTCGGTTATAACCTTATTATCATAACACAAACGTCACTGTTCTTTGAGTCATCAGACCACTAGGGAAGCGCCGAACAAGCTCTCCAAGATTAAGGTTGTGAGGATGTTGATCGCCTAAATGTTAACGGTTATATTCCAGAAGTCGTTATTAATCAGCCAAGCTGTCATCAAGGGTGATGTTGATCTAGGTTCAATTTGGTGAAGTGTGTCGAAGTGTGTAAAGATGGGTGTATTGAGATATATTTTTTTGGAGAATGGACAATGAAGGAGGTAGAGGAATGTGGACTGAGATCAGAGGTGACTGCATGACATTTTTAGGTTGACAACTTTTTATTAACTATTAAATTATTAAACCTATTTGTAAATTTTTTTTTTCAAATTTACTTAGACTTGTTTGACCTATTTATGTGTCACACCAACACATAACAGAGTTTTGATAGAATATTGATGGAATGACTACATTGATTTAGGAGACTGACTTGCGAGACTACATTGATCGATTTTCAATTTTAGGGACCATTTTAATGTCGCGGGTCAATTTCATGGACCATTTTGATGTCGCGGGTCAATTTCAAGGACCATTTGTGAGAAAAATGACTTATAAGATCCATTTATGTGCCACATTAGCACTTAACAGAATTTTTATCTAAATTGTGACAGAAGAACCACTTTGATTTGTGACACCTATTTTTAGAGATTGCATTGATTAATTTTCAATTTCAGGGACCATCTTGATGATGAGGCTCAATTTCAAAGACTATTTGTGATAAAAACTCTTATTTTTATTGATCTTTTCAGCTGGAAAATGAATAAATTGAAAAGTACTTCACATTTGGGCTGAAAGATGAATAGTGAAAGTGAGGTTATTGGGTTGGGTATTCTATCTAAGTTGTGGCCGAGACTTTCTCCAATGGGCCTCTTATGAAACTTCAAATTGGTGTTTGATTAAAGTCCATATTACAATGAAAAAAAACACTATTAATCCCAAATTAAGATGCTATTATTAAAAACCAAAGAGGTAAAAACACATACTTAATGGCTGTGTTTTGTTCTTAATACAACTCATGCATGTACAATTGCACATGAATAGGTTGAAAGCTCAAAACCCAGCATGTGACCCTCACATGATTAGGCACCAATCCCCAATTGCTTCATTGAAACCAAGTACATTGATTATATAGATTATAACATAACATCACATTCATTATAGTTAGAATCGGATAGTTTGACGAAGTTCATGACGCTGGGATTTGGAGTAGAGGACGAGGAGAAAGATGGAGAAAGAGGCCATGACGAACAAAAGATAGATGAACAATGACTAAGAAATTATGAATAGTTAATATTATTTGTCACTTAGTATTACAGTCTAGTATTATTTCTCTTCATTCTTCACTGGTAAGTGAGAGATCTTAGGTTTGATTATCGTCAAAGGCGAATTTAAACTACATTATTGTTAGCCTATTGTGAGGCTAAGCACACCTCTCTCCCCTTAGTGTAGATTATATCGATTGTAAAAAAATTATATATATATATATATATATATATATTTAACACATTAATTATGCATCAAAACCAAGCATGCAAATGCTCTCACTTCCCACTATTCTTATACATGAAGTGGTCCAATATTCAGTTCATGGTATCCTTTGAGTATGGCTCAAACGGTTTAACTAAATGCCTCTAAAAGGCCGAGGCAGGGTAGGGAGTCAAGACCAATTTGTAAAAGTAGTGTGCGAACTTCATCTTACTTTAAAGAAGAAAAATTTTCTGAATCCACCGCTATGAATTAGATGATTGATATTTAATCCTTTGAATCTCATCAATATTTTATATAGTGAAGTTTTTGCATTAAACAAGGGTTTAAGTAAATGTTTAATTAAATATTAACTGGATTAAGAAAAAGAAAGAAGATTAACAACTAATGTAAAGTCAAAGCTGGTTGTGTAAATCTGCGTGCTGGTTTCGCAATTTAGCATATTCATTTTCCTTTTCGCGGCTGCCACTTGTTGAATTTGGATTCCACGAATCGGAAGGCAACACGTAGTCGACATTCCAACACTTTGCCACATGCTTGTCGACTTATTGCACCCTTTAATTTGGGAACTTGAAATTGAAACACTTTAGCGGGTGGATGAGTCATCTTCCATGCTTTCCCCACGGTTTTAAAATTTTATTTACACTTTGAGGGTTGAGTTTATGGATCCAAGTTGATTAACGGTTATAAACCGGCTAATTAATTACTTTGTTATCATTATAATTTTCTCGACTTCTAAACCATCTTTCTTTTGACAAGATACTCACATATTGTATGGGCTTTTTCTGAGAGAGGATGTGAAAACGGCTGTATATATGTTTTGTTGTTTTTAGAACATATATATTATAAGTCGTGTTCAAATTTTAAAGGAGGCAAAGGTGTTGGTTTAGAACAGTTAGCGTAAATAATGTATCAGCTTCTTGGATTCAAGTTTCTTCTTTTAATATTTGAAACGATACAATTGGATCGTTCATTTAAACTTAATGAAAACGAGTTTATGATGTGGTAGATAACATGAACCACCACATCAACTGTGATATAAGTTGGTATATAAATGTGATATATAAAAGATATGATATATCTAATAATATCTTGTACTCAATAAATATTGGTTTCGCTCAAGTATTCCGTAAGTTTGGCAAGATCCCAAGAAGAGTTAAAACCTCTAATTCATATGATTTTATGTATTGAACTTACATTTCGTCTAGTTACATATTTCTCCGAATGTTTGAGGTCTCAAATTCAAATACCTTTCCCTAGAGAAATACTATGATTCTATGAATCAAAATCTAGTGATATACCGTACCATATCTACTAAAATAAAAACAAGAGGATTAGGATTGCTAATTGGAGGATCCTAATGAATTATATATGTCTGCACAACAATTAGCATGAATAATACTTAGAATATGACTATGTAATATTGCTGTTTTACTCAAATTATAACACATGTCTTTATAATATATAGAAGAATACACCATGTAACTTAGCGTTTATATTGCCTACAAGATTTTGTAACTTATCTTTATATTGCCTACAAAATTTTCTCCAAGTAGGTACTATCGATGATGTGAAATTTCCCCATATAACCATACCAAGAAATAGACAGGCTAAGCAATATGGTAAATTTAGTAATCATGTAGAGTGACAGAAACAGAATCCGATTGGATGTACCGACAGCCGGCACAAACTTTTAAGCTGCGCGCTACTGTCAAGCCTTGCATGTCAACCGCAAGCAGTGCTCCCGCACCAGACCCCACGTGGCCTCTCCTTATTCGCCACCCCTCGTGGCCTCTCCTTTTTCGCCACCCCTCGTGCCATTGAATTTTTCTACCTCCGCCTCCCCTCCTGTTCTCAATATATTTAACAGCAAAGCAAACAACCTGCACACGTTCGCACAGTGCTGGCCGGCCGGAAAGATGATGTCAGCAAATGAAAGCATGGAGTTTAAGGACACTGAGCTTACCTTAGGGTTACCTGGTACGACGTCAGATTACAACCATCCTCGTGTCTTTGGAGCGTTCAACTTCAAGATAAGTATTACTAATAGCAGCTCGGTGAAACGTGGTTTCATGGATACCGTTGATCAGATTAGCCTGCAGAAAAGCTCTACCGCCAGCGAGCCACGTGGCAGCTCATCATCTAGTACCAGTAGTTCTACAACTACTTCCGTCATCAAAGCCGCAGCTGCAAAGTTAAGATTTTGTTTTTAACTTGTATATGTTGTTTCGCACATGCGGTAGTTCAAACGTGTGATATCAAATCGTTCAGTTTTTAAATTGTACTTCGAGAATTATATATCCATGTCAAAATTTGACTAAATCATAACTACTTGTTTAGCCGTTTGATTATCGACATTTTCATTTCAGCTTTATCTGACGAACTGCGTATTTGGGGTTCTGATATTCAGAGCAAGAATAGCTGGGTGGCCGCCGGTAAGATCGATGAGACAGAAGTCGTTGGTGGTGGTGGAAAGCAGCAGAAAGTATGTAAAAGTGAGCGCAGATGGAGCTCCTTATCTACGTAAACTCGACTTGGAGATGTACAAAAGTTATCAAGAGCTATTGAGAGCCTTAGAGCAAATGTTCCCTTCCTTAACCATAAGCGGTCAGTGTTATATAGAGTTATGCTTTTTAGCCAAAATGGTCCCATTGGCATAATTTTTTATTTTGTTCCATGACAACGAAAAATGATAGAAATTGTTCTTGAGTTTGTTGACTGTCAACCATTTTGGTCATTTCGTGAAAAATCTGTCAATATAATCATTAAGTGGAGGGCTTAGTTTGACAAAAACACTCTTAAAAATGTGGTCACTTGACCATTTAACGAGGATATTGACAGATTTTTCACAGAATGACCAAAATGATTTAAGGTAGACAAACTCAGGGACCACTCCTATCGATTTTCATTGTTGGGGACCTAAGTGGGAAGTTATGCCAATCTTAAAGATCCTTTTAGCTAAAAAGCCTAGTTAGTTATAATTAAGCTAAACTCTAGCTAGCGCTTGTTAATTAACGAGTTGTTATACCAATATAAATTTGTGATACAAGAACTAATTTATGAATACACGGTGTAATTAATCTTGATAATATTTAAGGTAAGTGTATCGAGGATGGCAATGAGGTTATGAAACCTGCAGTGAAAGGAATGGATCAATATATGTTGACAAATGAAGACAAGGATGGAGACTGGATGTTAGTTGGAGACGTCCCTTGGAAGTAAGTTAATTACTACAGTACTGTAGTTACATATATATGCATGTAGTGAAAATGTTGTCACATATATGCAAAAACATTTCATAAAATTAATACTAATTCGTGTTTAGATATATATATATGTAGCAAGCTAATTGGAGTACTATGTGCATGTTAAACTCCAAGGTTATATATAGTTGGGTTGACAACTCAAAATTAAGTGTTGTCGAGAGTAACCCAATTTCAAGAAAGAAAAAAAAAATATCCCACGGAACCTCTAAAAAGAACATTAGTGGAGTTTGATTAGTAGGACGATCATATGATAAACTGTAAATTCAAATATAACCTGGTCGATGTTCCGCCAACTATGTTAGTCAAGATTTAACACCGTTGCCTAAATTAACGTAGAGATGATTCGGGTGACTAGGGTTTGGTCTATTTCTTTGTTCATCGTAGTTTTTTTGTTCTTGGGATTTATGTTTAGTTATGCTATTGCTTTCATGTGCCTTGCCCAACCCTAAACCTATAACCATACTTTCTTCACTGTTTTTTTTTTTTTCTTGTTTCCAATTAATTGCAGGATGTTTATAGAATCATGCAAGCGTATTCGGTTAATGAAAAGTTCAGATGCTGTTGGGATAGGTAATCACTATTAATTTCCTTCATTTTATTATTTATTTCTTTAAAAGGTAGTCGTATAATATTTGATGTAATTATTTTGCAGCTCCGAGGGCTCCGATACCTTCCTGACCATGAATACAAATAGTACTGGTCATCATGTACACATAAATGGGGTCCCTATTTCCTTGTCAAAACCATTTCAGTCGGAAAAATAAGAGAGAAGTTAACCTGACTGCACCTTTTTTTTTTTAACCTTTTTCTGCTTTTAGCCTTATGTTTTTCAGTGGATCTTTGATTTTAACTACAGCTGCACCGGTAAAAGTAACTCTGCCCTATTACTTTTGCTGCAAATTGATCCTTTGGTTAGTAATAATAGCTCCCTATTTTATGGCAGAAATGCGCACTAGCTTTTGTTTTTTCCGAAGAGATTCTCACATGATCTCTTCCACCAAAATCATCAGATCAAATGATCTGAACGTTTAAAATTTTATTCAACAGCCTAACTGTTTTAACCTTTTAAAAGCTATAATGAGATCCGAAGAGGATCTCTTCTTTTGTTTTTTGACAACATCATCGTGTCATGGATAAGTACATGTGCGAAATCACAAGTCATGTGTAATTTGTTGTTAAATTCCCCCAAATCAATACCTTCATCTAAAACTATATAACATTTTCGAACTTGAATACAGAAAAGATGGGCAATGATATGAATAATTGCTGTAACTCACATCTTTCACTCTAATTACCCTTTATTTGGTGTAGTTAGAATATCAGTGTGATACTCTCTTTACATGTATATTCGAATCCTTCGATCGTAGATTAGATTAATCAAAATACAACTCGAATAAAAGAAACATTGTACACATCACAATATGACCTTTATAATATTAAAAATAAATCATCGCGTATAAGGAGCCAAAATGTATTTACGTTGTTAGAATGCCATCTTTTACAAAATTCTGCAAAGAAAGTTCAGTATAAGGGATAAGATCGAAGTTATTGGAAAACAAACTTATTGTTACTTGAATCATTTGGTCTTCTTTGCTTCTCCAAAGCCAAATAAGCAAACTCCGACCTTTTAATTTTGTTTTATGTTTGTTTAATATACATGATTATGCTTACCAACTAATTAATGGGCAGCCTATGGGAGTAGAAAAAGGATTGGCACTATATTTTGTCATCTAGTTATCATGTCGATCCCATCATTTGTCTTGGGGAACAATTGAACAAATCAACCTTTAGTTACATTCGCCAACATGCATTATGATTTTTTATCTTTTCTTTTTCAAAATAACCTCCTACGAAATTGAAGAAGTAAAGAACTTATAGCTTAGTTGGTTAATAAAATTTTGAGAGTTTAATGAAAAGCCCATGGTACTGTTCACTTTAACGAAAAACCATATTTTTACACTAAAAAATCAATCCTGGTACTATTCACTTTACCATTTATTTTGTCATTATCATTAAAACTCAAAGTTTTCAAGCCATTTTCATTAGTTTTCCTTAAAATTTATTATTGGCATTGAAGATTAGGGGTTGAACTCTCCCCTCTTACGATATCGCTTTATAAAAGTCGAGTTACCTAAATAACCCAACTAAGTTAGGGTATATGCAACATGTTGGAGAATTAGACGATGCCTCGCCAAATTATACATAGGATAGCAATATAACGGTATCTCAAGTTTAATAACACATGTTTGCACTTAATCTATGCACTACTACATTTAACAGTTTTCCTGACAAACAACATTTAGTCACACAAATAGAATTTCCGTCGCAATAATAATAAGGCGATGAAATCTTCGTCATGCACAAGTCCTCACACAAAGGTCATGAAAACAAACCTTAAGCGACGAAAAAATAAACTTATTTGCACAACAAACTAGGCTTCGTCTCACTAATTGTATTGGAACAAAGCCCTTCGTTGCGAGGACAATGTACAAAAATCTGTCGTCTCGATGCCACATTCAACACCTAGATGCCGCAACACAAGTTGCGACTTGAACTTAGAATAATACTGTCACATTAACATAACTAGGGTAGGTTATTAGTTATCTCCATCTACCCTTTGTTTGTTTAGGGCTAATAAAACACAAGTAAACCAAATGGGCCAACAAAAATCAGTTAAGAAAGGGAACAACACACACACAAGGGTTTGGGTTGGTGCTCCAGCCAACCAACCTGGTACACAACAAGGCTCCTTTCGGTGCCCCACAAGTACAATAATAGCATATGGCTTTTCACCAAATGGAAATCCAATCCAGATCTTATTCAGCTCAGCCAAGCATACCTTAAAGAATATTTCTCATATTGTTTTTCTATTTTTTTTTCATATAATTTTATTTTCTTTCTTTTATTCTCTCTACCAACTGAACCCAAAAGTTTTAAACTTTAATTTTTGTTGGGTGCCTGCAATTCTCAGAAAATGCCACACCGCCTCTTCTCTTCAATCGAGTACCTCTTATTGATCTCCCATGGAGGCCCCCCCCAGCTTAAGCTTTTAGTACTACATAAAAGGCAATAGTGGATCAATACATCACTTTTTTCACGCCAAACACTGCCTTTCTCTCTCTACTTCTCTCTCTCTGTGCTGCCTGCCTTACATGTTTTTCTTTCCTTTTTGTTCCAAAGTAAATTGCTTTCTCATTTCTCACCCAAAATGTAATTTTGGGTAGTTTTGTGGATACCATGAGCTCCTCCTCTGCTCCTCTCATTTCCTAAAAGGGTCTCTCTGTGTTGTTTTCACAAGAACACCCAGAAACTCCAAAACAGGTTTCTCTCTCCTCTCTCTCTCTCTCTCCTCTTGAATGTTTGTGTCCAGTTTAGCTAACTTGGATAGACTTCAGGGTCTTGTTTTTGATGAATTTTGTTTGTGCATTGCGTAGATCATGCCCAAGTTTTCCTTTTTAAGAGGGTTTTATGATAATTGTGATCTGGGATTGGTGTAGATCTGTGTTATAATTCTGTTTTTGTTCCAGATCTGAGTTTCCATTGTTTGTTTTAGCAAAATCTAATAACTTTATATGCATTTATTATCTTATGATTTGTTGCTAATTAGAGACTTGTTTTTAAATTGTTTCTTTCTGTAGTGTGTGCTTCTTTTTTAGTCAGATTGAAGTATTTCTTAGATTTTTATTGGTGTATAAATTCTTCATGTTTTGAATTGATTGCTTTTGAGTTTGATCTGGATTTACCATCTGCTGAAGAATGGCATTGGTTATTTTGGCAACTGTACTGCTGAAGGGGTTGAGAGATTCAGTTCAGTGGTTACTTGTTTATGCTTTTGTTCGGGATTTTACTGGAGAAATGTGGTCATGTAGATATTACTGATTAACAGTCCATGGACTAACGAGGTTGTCTGCTCAAAAGCTTCAACTTCATCGCAGTTTTGCTGTCTTTTAGCTTCATAAGTCATGATGACCTATTATGTGTGAAAGTTTTATGCATTGATGTAGTGATTTGATTGCTACATCATTCTGCCATGTTGAATGTTGGTTGGAATTTGCAGGGTTTCCACCATGCTGAAGCAAATTCTAAGCAAACTTCCTCGCAAGTCGTCAAAATCTGATTCGCTAGATTCTGCAGGGAGTGAATCTGGCAGCAATACTCCCAATTTGGGGAGTGGGTTCCAATGTACAATTGGTGGGAGTTCTCTTACAAGCAAATTAAATGTTGTCAAGCGAGTGTCTTCAGCAGTTTTCCCGTCAAGCATTGCAGCTGGAGCTGAGGCAGTGGAGCCCCATCTATCCTTCAAGGAGGTTTCCAACCCTCAGAAGCATAGTCTATTTATCAGTAAGCTGAACCTTTGCTGTGAGTTTGTTGATTCCAGTGAGCCAGTTAAGCAAGATCTCAAACGTGAAACATTGATAGAACTTGTTGATTATGTTTCTTCTGGGACTGTGAAGTTCACCGAACCAGCAATTTCTGCCTTGTGTAAAATGTGTGCAGTCAACCTGTTTAGAGTTTTTCCACCTAAGTACCGATCTAATTTTACTGGGGGTGAAACAGACGATGAAGAACCAATGTTTGATCCTTCTTGGTCATACCTGCAAATTGTGTATGATCTTCTGGTTCGGTTTATCAGTTATACTTCACTTGACATAAAGGTGGCAAAAAAGCATGTGGATCACTCTTTTATCGTAAAATTACTTGACCTCTTTGACTCTGAGGACCCAAGAGAAAGAGACTGTTTGAAAACCATTCTGCATAGGATTTATGGAAAGTTCATGGTACACAGACCCTTTATTCGGAAAGCTGTCAGCAATATCATATATCGTTTTGTTTTCGAAACTGAAAGGCATAATGGAATTTCTGAGCTGTTGGAAATTTTTGGAAGTGTAATTAGTGGGTTTGCTTTGCCATTGAAGGAGGAACACAAGATATTTTTGTGGAGGGCTCTTATTCCTCTACACAAACCAAAGTCAGTGGGTATTTATCATCAGCAATTGACATATTGTGTTGTACAGTTCATAGATAAGGATCCGAAGTTGGCAAGTACTGTAATAAAGGGTTTGTTGAAGTTCTGGCCTGTAACAAATAGCCAGAAGGAGTTGATGTTTCTAAGTGAGTTAGAAGAGGTTTTGGAAATGACTAGCATGGATGAGTTTCAAAGGATCATGGTTCCACTGTTCCGGCGCATAAGATGCTGCCTCAATAGTTCTCATTACCAGGTAATATTCTACTGCATAGATTGGCGGCCAAATTGCAATTCTTAGTACATCTTGAGTTTTCAGATTATATGTTTGACTGAAATTTGCTTGCTTGACACTAAGAACTATGCATTAGCATGATCTTGATCATTCAACCGATAAAGCTTCTAAATCATGTTATTTTCATGCCTCTCTTTTCCCTCTATGACATGTTTTTTTGTTTCAGGTGGCTGAACGAGCCCACTTGCTGTGGAACAATGAACACATCCTTAACCTTATCGCACATAACCGCCAGGTGATCTTTCCTCTTGTCTTCCCAGCTATTGAGCGAAACACCCAAAACCACTGGAATCAAGCAGTGCTGAACCTGACCCTCAATGTGAAGAAGACATTTTGCGATATGGATGAGGAGCTGGTACTTGCCTGTCAATGTAAGTTGGAGGAGGAAAATAAAAGGTCAAGCGCTGCAGCTGAGAAGCGAAGGTTAACATGGGAACGCTTGGAAACTGCTGCTGGTGTCCAACCTGTAGCCTGTAACTTTTTATCTCCCATAAAGCCTCCTGCGTGTCCTGTTGTCTGCTAATTTCTCAAGTTACAGAACTTGGCATGCATTTGTGACAGCTCTATCAAGATCAAAAATTGGTTCTGAACAGAACCAGAGATAGAAAACGGGGTTCATCATGTTAGTAATTGGATGTTGTACTTTTGAATTGTACTGATGGATGATCCCGCTGCGCAGAAGATTCGTTAAAGGACTGTTTTCCTTGCTGTATGTTATGTTTGTTGACACATCTTTGTATCTTTACAGAAAGGTTGGTTTGCTGTGGCCTATCTTTTGTAAGTTGTATTTTTCTGAGTCTCTCCTTATTAAGTAGATGGTGATCATGCTCAAAGCCATTGGCTTTGTAATGTCAAAAGAAGATTTGTATAGCTAAATGAATGTCCTCTCCTTCCCATTTCAAATATTTTTTGGAACAAACATGTTTGACCTTGGCTAGTATGGATTCACATGTACTAGGTGAAGTTCATAAATCTAAATGTTGTTGCCATGATGACTTTTGGAACAACATTTGACTCATGTATTCTACACACACTATTTCTGTTTATTATTTTAGTGTTTTGGTCTTTTTTATGTTTTGACAAATTTAGCGCAAAATCGGATGAGATCAAAATATGGGATTTTATGTTGGTATAATGTTTTGATTTTGGCTGAAGTAGTCACATAAAAACGATTGAATTTCGGTAGGACAGACTAACAAGGCAACTCTTGCATTGGGTGAGAATCAACTTGGGATCGAGTAAGACCAAATCATACGCCATCATTGATATTTTGTGGGGTGTTTTGCGGATGACGTGGTTAGACTCCGTTACCCATATTTTTCTATCTACTAACCCATGTTAGAATCATACAACTGTCATACCTGAAAGAATAAAGGAGAGTAGGTTTGGCAGTCTCGTCTTAATATTGATAAAGAAACAAGTGATTTCCTGTGAGTGACAAGGATATGAATCACGGGAAGTCCTGATGATGGTGCCATGACTCATGCCATTGGAATTTGACTTCTCATCTTCATTTGGACGGTGACCTCACATGGCCTGCACGTATGTATACGTATATATGCACCTACTATACGTATATATATGCACATAAACATGTGTGTATGTATGTATGCTGTTGAGAACGTAAATTCCACGTCAAGGAATTGAAGGATCTTGCATGTCCTCATAAAAGTTGAGCCGCCCTCAATATTAGCAACTGGTTTTTTACCTCAACTTTCTTCATAATATCGGAGCACATTACCCACATGTTGAGCTACAACTCGCGTGCTCCCACGTTACCCAATTGTGATGTCACGTCCTAGGCTTAAATGACACGGCCACCCCACACATGTGCTAGGCTTAAATGATCTTATACGCACGCAGCTTTTATCATTAAGTATTTCTATTCAAATTTGTAAGCCTAAAAAAGCAAAGAGTTGCACAGAAAACTCAGCACTCTCTTAGTTTGTGATGGGAGGAAGACCGAAAAAAAGAAAAGCGTTCTCGGATTTGAACAACTGAGTTGTTATAATTTTGTTTTTTAATACAGTTATTAAAAAAAACTTCTTCTATTCCTATGCTATACGTATGCACACCGGGGCACCAAGAAATGTCGCCGGTTGATCACGTTCGAAGGCGCCACGAGGAGAAGGGCTGCCTCTATGCTTGGTTAGTAAGAAAGAAATTTTTAAAGAAAGTTGAGGTTCCACCATAAAACCAATTGGTAATATAGGGAGTAATCTCCTCCCATCATCAATGTGTGACTCATTCTCAACACGCCCCTTCATGTGTGGTGAATTTTCAAGCCTAACACGTGAACAACATAACAGGGTGACGTGGAGCACATGTGGCCGTTTGGCTTCACACGTGAGACAACCTGCTCTGATACCATGAAGAAAGTTGAGGTTCCACCATAAAATCAATTGGCAATATGGAGAGTAACCTAACCTCTTATAAGCCCATGCAAAGTCCCTCGTCGCATCAATGTGGAACTCATTCTCAACAATTTTTAGAGTTTTCACTCATATATATTTACTCGATTTTCCTTTCAATTTCGTTAATTTTGTGATATGTGAATTGTGGTGCAGTTTGTTGCCATTTCTGCTGCTATGACTTATGAGTGCTCTTTAGATGTACTTTGTGTTGGAGCAATATTAGAAAATACGAAAATAACAATATAATTCGAATGATAATAATCATAAATAAATTCACAACATCAATTATATATGAGATTAATATAAACAACTAGAGAGAAAGTTAGAAAAACTAACAAACTTGGAGATTGAGGCTTGCATAAATGCAATGTCCTAAAGATAGAATTTCGTCCATACTCTTGTGCTTGTAGTTCGGTAGGTGTCCATCTCCTAAGATTCAACAATCTATAATCCGAAGTCAAAGCACTTCAATCTTCGGACTCTGGCAAACTTCATATATTTCGTACTCTCAAGACACGACTCGGATATCTACTAAGACATTGGAGAAAACTCTTCTCTTAATTCTATTAGACAGGTGGGATGCTTGAGTTTATATAGAACTCAAGCCACCTTTTTTGAAACAATATGAATGTTGCCTAAAGTTCCAACGAACATATACAACTCATGAATTTGAATTCAACTATGACACACGACTGTTATTTTTCATTCATACAAAAATTAAATATTATAATTTCCAACAATCCCCCGCATGAATGAAAAATTAGGAAGAATTTGAGAGTACAGGCGGACAAGAGATGCATCGGGAGAGGTGTCTTTTGGACTTGAACCTACCCTAGTAAATACTTATCGGATTTACTTGGTGACACAATGAATATGGAATCTTGAACTGTTCACCGCAGAAGTAAACTGAGACAATAAGCAACACACATCACTAATCCTAATATATTCTGGTTCATACGATTGTGTTCATTTGGTCATGAACAAATCCCGGATTCATGAGAGCTTTAGATAATTTAGCCATCTCATGATCATAGAAGCGACTCACTTGTACTCTCACATAGGTGACCACTAATTAAAAATAATCTACTCTATTCCTCCTATTTATAAGATATCACTGTCATTAAGTATAAATATACACCCTAAAACTTCTGCAGACAACACACTTCTTCCATCGTAGGAATGAGGTATGTGGTGTGTTAACTTCTTTGAATCATGCCCAACCATTTTGCCTATTGTACTTAGACCATGGGATCTCCAATCAACTAAATTAGGTTTCCGCCCGGCCGATTCATTAGTTATGTTGGCTTTAGCCTCATTTCCCTCAATGATCAACTTACTCTCTAGTCTAACCTTTAATAATTTGATCCACTACTAGGTTGACTATTTTTAATGGTGTGCACAATCCGTCTAATGAAATTATATTTCATATGAGAGTAGTTGTTTGTCAATTTCAAGTCCTCAAAAGTATGTGTGTGTGTGTGTGTGTATATATGATGGGGCTTTTGTAAGTAATTTGCTAACACTAGGAAGTAGACTTCCCCCACATTTAAGGTATTTAAAGAAAGATCTCTAAAGCTTTCTACCTTAAAATTGTATACTATTATGTTTAGGTAGCAAATTCTTTTATTCTTTCTTGTTAAGTAAATACCATTATATCTTAATGATATTTAAGCAACCCCACAATTCTCTCATAATTGTGATGTTAAAGCACTTCTTTGGACCTTAGCCTCCTCTATTATTAATTCAGTCGTCATTTTATTACAACGAAAGTAACTCATCCATAATGAGTTCAAGCTCTATGATTTGAATATGGTATTGTGTATTGTTATCACAAACGCGTTCTTACCATGAACAACCATGATATAACAAACTCATTGGTTGTCCTTGCTAACCAAATAAGCAACATCACGTCTTCTGCAAATGTACACGACTCGGATATCTACTAAGACATTGGAGAAAACTTTTCTCTTAATTCTATTAGATAGGTGGGATGCTTGAGTTTATATAGAACTCAAGCCACCCTTTTTGAAACAATATAAATGTTGCCTAAAGTTCCAACGAACAGACGCAACTCATGAATTTGAATTCGTTATTTTTCATTCATACAAAAATTAAATATTATAATATATAATTCCAACACTCTGTTGTTGCTGCACTTAGAATTTGTGAGGTTATGAATTCAAATTTTATGGATGACAGTTGTAATGAAAGTAAATCAGGCCGCAAACCAGGCCAAACAGAAGGCCTTTATATTAAGAGCGCAATTACCGGTAGTATTAAACAACCGTGTGCAAAAACCGTAAGAGCTTGAAAATTCCTCACTTCAAGACCCTCCCTCCCTTTAAAGGGGCACAACATTTCTTCCAAGAAACAGAGAAATAGGCTTGAGAATTTGTACTGCCTGTCTAAATAAAATTGCGAGCCCAGTTGCAAACTTGTAATGAAACAGTCTTAGACCAAGTATGGACAGAAAAACTGTGAGATAACATGTTAACAATTATGAAATTAATAAGAGTCACCCCTATGTAATTTGGATTATATACTGTCTTTTTAACAAGCATATGTCTTTTCGCATGTAAAATTTTTCGCATATATCTTCCCACCCTTCTGCAATCCAGTATTAAATTAAATTCATGAGCTACCAGTTGGTTAGTTTCACTTTCACCTATATGCCAGCCTAGTTATCTTGCCGGTAGAGATATGCATCCTCACAAAAAGAAGACAAGTGAGCAATATGGACTTGAAAACTTGAATGTTAATTACATTAGAGAAAGAGAAGCTCTTCAACAACATAAAATTAATTAGATTTGATATTAAACTAGTGCCAAACAATTTCATTATTTCACCTTCAAGTTTCGAAAATCCACGATAATGATATTGGATTATGTAATCGACAAACAAATTAACTAACGAGATTAAGAAGCCGGCACAGTGAGTGTCATTTGAAGAGTTTCTTGACAATTTTTCTGGTTGTGTGCTTCTCTCCTGTGTACGGCTTCCAAACTCCACGTAAAATAACCTTAGCTCCAGATAATTATGCCGTCGCCAGCACAGTTGCAGCCTGCACAATGCATGATCAAATTCAGTCATTAGTTCACATAACATATGATCATAGCATCAGCGAAAGCAAAAGAAAAAACTTGAAAACACGATATACCTGCTTTGGACTGGCTGCATGAACAAGCACATCTGAACCTTCGTCTCTGGTCTCCTGGACTGCTTCCTTTATGGAAATTGCAGGATCTTTCTCATACCGCTTCTCGAAATGACATGGAACAATAGTGGTTTCTTAATAATCGGAAGTTAATTATCAGGCTGAGACAGTAAGTAATAATCTACCGATCTAGTTTACGAGTAAGGTGACTTGAACATAGGTGTAAGGGGAGGGACACTGCCCCAACAAACTGACCTAACTCACGTCTGTGAAATATAATCTTCTTAAGTGAATGTGAATCATATAATTGAAACTATCTATATAGCTCAGTACCTGGAGTTTCCAGGCACCTCTACGCAGCTGCTTAACAGTCTCTGACCGGAATGTATTACGGTCAGCCACCATAATAATGCTGTTCTTCCGTTCCTTCTGAAGCCGCCAAGCAGCCTGCAGCAAATTGATCACAATATATGATTAAACAGAACCATTTAATAAATTAGAGGCCTGCTTGACTTGAGCACAAGAAATAAATCAATCAGCTTAATTACCTTAACCGAACTGATTGCTTTCCAATCTCCCCTGGTGTCAATGTAAGCTAAAACACAGCGTTTCCTTGGCACATTCTGTAAAACCTTGTTTGAATGACAATGAGATCCCAACTGGACTGCTTGTGTGGTGCATAACTGGTTGTACTAGTTATGTGAAACACGGGAAGTTTGAGAGCCCTAATGCGATAAGAGTCATGGAGTTTATGTATTGCAGCTGTCCTATTCTGATCCTTATCTGATATACACTAGTATATCAAGTCATGATGGGACTAAAACTCTTTGAGATAGAGATCAACACTCCTTCTGTTAATAGGCTGGACCGAGTGGATCTCTATCGATGAATGATTGTATAAATAGTTGAAGTCCCTGCTTCCACACTAAGGTTTCCTTAAAATATCTAAAACCCTATTCATTTAGAGAGGAGAATTAACGAGTGTTGGAAGTAGAAGACCGCATCTGTTGCTTTCATAATGGCGATGCCTCCAGGTAAGTTGATTTCTTGTAATGCACGGGATATGCGTATTGTAACCCTAGTGTCGTGTTGGTTTGTCATGCAGTTGTAATTTGATTGTTCATATTACTGCTTACATGTGGTATCAGAGCCAACCCAACATGGCTAGGGTTCATTATTCAATATATGGTTAACTCTCGATATAAATACATGCATATATGTTTTGATCCTGTGCCATTAAAATGCTTTCGCTGCATACTGACAAAGGTTTTGCATGGTCACTATATGTAATCAACTATTGTTGTCGATACCTCCAGTTGTGTTTGCTATTGTGTGCAGATAAGACCATTTAAAGAATGGTGACAATATTGGAATACTCAACCAAGAAGAACTTTTGGATTCACATTCTATTTATCAAAACCAAACTGACAAATAAGATTTGAATCATAAACAAGGATCTCAACACCTAATCTGCTCAAAAGTGTTTAGGTTATTGATTTTGGCTTGTTGTCTAAAGAGTCAAACATGTGATTCATCTGTATTAAGTGAATAATAATCTGCTCAAAAGTGTTTATTTATTCAAGTTAAACAAATGAATCAATGTATAGTGAAGTATTGAATTGACAAGATTATATTCTTCATCTGCTCAAAAGTGTTGGAGTTATGTAAACTGCCCTTGTATTCAATATTTTGGCTATGCAAATCTAGTATAAATGGTTTCTGTCCAAAGATGATACTATGCTTATACGATTATGTGTCAGGAAAAGATTGAGTATCATGTTCCGTCTATTCATTGACACTTAGATGACTAACAACTGTAAAAATTAACATTTGGTTTTGCAGCTCCTCACATGACATCCCTCAATTTCAACAATATTGAGACCTTGACTGGTTCTAACTACAAGAAGTGGAAGGAGGATGTTGAAATGGTTCTTGGCCTGATGGATCTCGATTTGGCATTAAGGGAGGAAAAACCTGCAGCTATTACTGCAGAGAGCACTACAGATCATAAGGCAAAGGTTGAGAAGTGGGAGAGAACAAATCGGATGTCACTGATGATTATGAGGAAAGCAATGGCTCCATCAGTTAAAGGGGGTGTTCCAAAACAAGATAATGCAAAAGACTTCTTGGCTGCAGTTGGGGAAAAGTTTAAAGAATCTGACAAAGCAGAAACTGGGACTTTTCTAACTCAAATTACTTCAATGAAATTTGATGGTGAGGGAAGTGTCAGGGAACACATTCTGAAGATGGTGGACCTTGCTCAAAAGTTGAAGGACCTTGAAGTACCCATGACTGATCAGTTCCTAGTTCATATGGCTTTGAACTCCCTGCCTTCAAAATATGGGCAGCTCAAGGTTTCATATAACACTCAGAAGGTTAAATGGGGCATAGATGAACTGATCACTATGTGTGCACAAGAAGAAGATCGGCTCAAGAGTGACAAATCAGTGGATGTAAATTTTGTGCAAGGAGAAAAACGCAAAAGGGATTTCACTCAAGGTTCAACCGTGGCTGCTGGTAAGAAGAAGAAGAAAGAAATTTCTTCTTCATTTAAAAATGCTAACATCATCTCTAAAGGATCTCATAAAATGAAAACTGCTAATGTTGAAACTGAGAAAGAAAAGGAGTGTTATTTTTGCAAAGAGACAGGTCACTTAAGAAAGAATTACAATGGCTTCAAGAATTGGCTTGTTAAGAAAGGTAATGAAATAAATGTCTTCGTATGTGTTGAGTCCAATCTAGTATACATTCCTCCTAATAGTTGGTGGTTTGACACGGGCTGTTCTATTCACATAACTAATTCCTTGCAGGGCTTCTCAAAAACAAGGGTGATAAACAATGAAGTCTACAATGTCTATGTGGGGAATGGGAGCAAGGTTGCTGTCGAATCCATAGGAAGTGTCAAATTAGTTCTTTCCTCTAGCTTTATTTTAGAATTAAGTCCAGTACTTTATGTACCTTCCATGCGAAGGAATTTAATTTCTGCATCTAAGTTAGTTAAGTCCGGCTTTACATTTGTGGGTGACAGTCAAAGTGTAAAGTTTTTCCATTCAAATGACTCGAATAAATTGCTTGGTGAAGCTAATCTCAAGGTTGATATGTGGCAAATGAATTGTACTTATGAGATTGAATGTTTTAATGTTCAAAGTGTTGGTCCTAAACAAGTGCTCTCTCATGCAAAAACCTCAATGCTTTGGCACAAAAGGTTGGGGCACATCTCTAAATAAAGGATCATCACACTTACAAAACAAGACTTGTTGCCACAACTTGATTTCAGCAATTTTAAAGAGTGTATTAACTGTTTTAAAGGAAAGCTCACTAATACTAGGAAAATAGGGTCAAATTGTAGCCAATGTCTATTGGAAATTATACACACTGACATTTGTGGACCTTTTCCAATTAAAACCATCTGTGGAAAATCATATTTCATAACCTTCATTGATGATTTTTCACGGTTTGCATATGTTTTTCTTATTTCTGAAAAAACTGAAGCCTTGCACTGTTTTAAAACCTTTCGATTGGAAGTTGAAAAACAACTGGAAAAACACATTAAGATTGTGAGATCCGATAGAGGTGGTGAGTATTTTGGCAGGTTCACTGAGGCTGGACAACACAAAGGACCTTTTGCAACCTATCTTGAACAAAATGGCATCGTGGCTCAGTACACTACACCTGGGACTCCTCATCAAAATGGAGTTGCTGAACGAAGGAATCGAACCCTAAAAGACATGATCAGATCCATGTTTGCACATTCAAAGCTTCCAATGTTTCTTTGGGGAGAAGCACTGAAGACTGCAAACTATATATTGAATCGGGTACCAAGCAAGTCTGTGGACATGATTCCGTTCGAAGCCTGGACTGGAAGGAAACCAAGTTTTAACCATTTTCATGTATGGGGTTGCAATGCCGAGGCTAGATTTTACAACCCAACAGAGAAGAAACTTGATCCAAGAACCATTAGTTGCAAGTTCATTGGATATTCTGAGAAGTCTAAAGGGTATAAGTTCTACTGCCCTAACAGTCACTCGAGGGTTATGGAAACACATAATGCACGATTTCTTGAAGATGAGGATGAGACTGACTTCAGCAAATCAGCAGCTTCATCCCCAGATTTCGAAGAAATCCCACTTGAGTTACCTGATCAGCATGCATCCACTCTCATTATTCCCATGCAGCCACGTCCATGTAATAACGGTTTACATTTGTCACAAGAAGATGAGACAGCAAATGAGGAACACATGACCCATGTGGATGTCCAAGAAAACGAAGTACATGCACCAGTACCTCCTGGAGAAGATCAAATAAATGCTCCAGGCACTACTATTTTGGAATCGAATGTTAGAAAATCACAAAGGGTACGTAAAGCAGCACTATTGCCTGATTTCGTGTACCTAAATGAGGCAGAACACACTATAGGTGATGAGGATGATCCCTTGACCTACAATCAAGCCATATCAAGTGCACGATCAACGTTATGGAAACAAGCCATGCATGAAGAACTGGAGTCCATGGAGAAAAACAATGTCTGGAGTCTAGTTCCACAGCCACCTGGGACAACAAAAGTTATTGGTTGCAAGTGGGTGTTCAAGACAAAACGAGACTCACAAGGCAACCTTGACAAACACAAAGCTAGGCTAGTAGCGAAGGGTTTTACACAAAGAGAAGGCATTGACTACAATGAGACGTTTTCTCCAGTCTCAACAAAAGACTCCATGAGAATCATCCTAGCTATCACGGCACATTTTGATTTAGAACTTCATCAAATGGATGTCAAGACGGCATTCCTAAATGGCGACCTTGAAGAAGATATCTACATGCAACAAGCACCTGGATTTGTTGAAAGGGGGAAAGAGACGATGGTTTGTAAGTTGAACAAGTCCATATACGGCTTAAAACAAGCTTCGAGGCAATGGAATAAGAAATTTGATCAGGTAATGGTAGTTTCAGGTTCTCAAGAAAACAAAATGGACGAGTGTATTTATCTGAAAGTCCTTGGCTCAAAGGTTATATTCTTAGTATTGTACGTGGACAATATATTGTTAGCCAGCTCAGACAACTAAGAGTATGCTCATTCAAAACTTTGACATGAAGGACTTGGGAGAAGCTCGATTCGTTTTGGGAATAGAGATTATAAGAGATCGTGCTAAGAAGTCCCTTGGTCTCTCCCAAAGGCAATACATCGACAGAGTCACTAAAAGATTCAACATGGACAAGTGTTCGAATGGAGAATTGCCTATTGGCAAAGGAGACAAACTAAGCAGTGATCAATGTCCCAAAAATGAATTAGAGAATGAGGGAATGAAGGATAAGCCCTATGCATCTCTTGTAGGGAGTCTTATGTATGCCCAGGTATGCACAAGACCGGACCTGGCTTTTGCAGTAAATGTACTAGGAAGATTTCAATCAAATCCTGGTACAGCACATTGGGTTGCAGCGAAAAAGGTACTAAGGTATCTTAAAAGAACAAGAGATTTCATGTTAACCTACAGTTATGTGGACAAGCTGGAGTTGGTAGGATTCACAGATTCAGACTTGGCAGGATGTGTGGACGACAGAAAATCGACGAATGGTTACATTTTTCTGTTGGCTAATGGTGCAGTATCATGGAAAAGTGCAAAACAGAAGGGTATTGCATCTTCAACCATGGAAGCTGAGTTTATAGGGTGCTATGCAGCAACTCAACAAGCCATTTGGCTTAAAAACATGGTGAGAGGATTGGAAATCGTTGACAATGTTGACAGGCCCCTCAAGTTGTACTGTGACAACAAAGCTGCAGTTTTCTTTTCAAAGAATAACAAAAGGTCATATGCTAGTAGATTGATGGATATCAAGTACTTAAAAGTGAGAGATGAAGTGAAGAAAGAGACTGTCGAAATTGAGTACATTCACACGAGCTTAATGGTAGCTGACCCGATGACAAAGGCCTTACCAGTGGGAGTCTTCAAGAAACATGTCTTCAACATGGGAGTGAGAGAACTCTTTGATTCCGTTAATGAGTGGGAGTAAGCTCTCCATGAACTACGTAGGTTTTCTTGCAGATATCTTTATTATTGTTGACAGTTGTTAATTACTATTGACTTGTTTGAATAGCTGATTATGCTTTGACAAACGATTTTGGTACTGGAATCATTTCAGTTTGTTATGTGGAACTGATATCTGATGGTATAAATTATCAGTTCTCGACATCATGACTCTTAAAAGTGGCATAGTGTTTTTATGATAAATATGTATGTGATCACAGAGTGCAAAGTGCAAGCAATGCGTGTTTTGTTTTCTGTGGTCCTATATTTTTCTTAAAAATGACAAGTCACTGAGTAGGATCAGTTGCAAGCTTTTGAGAACTCAATGATCATCGTGATTCTTATTGTATTAAGGCATATCATTGACATTCAAGTGGGAGAATGTAAAACCTTGTTTGAATGACAATGAGATCCCAACTGGACTGCTTGTGTGGTGCATAACTGGTTGTACTAGTTATGTGAAACACGGGAAGTTTGAGAGCCCTAATGCGATAAGAGTCATGGAGTTTATGTATTGCAGCTGTCCTATTCTGATCCTTATCTGATATACACTAGTATATCAAGTCATGATGGGACTAAAACTCTTTGAGATAGAGATCAACACTCCTTCTGTTAATAGGCTGGACCGAGTGGATCTCTATCGATGAATGATTGTATAAATAGTTGAAGTCCCTGCTTCCACACTAAGGTTTCCTTAAAATATCTAAAACCCTATTCATTTAGAGAGGAGAATTAACGAGTGTTGGAAGTAGAAGACCGCATCTGTTGCTTTCATAATGGCGATGCCTCTAGGTAAGTTGATTTCTTGTAATGCACGGGATATGCGTATTGTAACCCTAGTGTCGTGTTGGTTTGTCATGCAGTTGTAATTTGATTGTTCATATTACTGCTTACACATTCTTCTGCAGATTCAGTATAGGAGAAGAGTCCACGGAAGGAGTTAAAATACGAACAAGTTCTTCTTCCATTGCCGCCTGCACATAAGAAGATGTTGTTGTGAACCACGGCAACTTTTTACCCTCAAGACTAGCAGCCACTGATTCACAAAGCTCCTCAGCTACGGCCTCGGCCTACGAGAAAGCACAAACAGATTACAAATAAATTAATTAAGAAACTTGATGATCAAGGTGGCAGCATAAGATTAGGTATTAATTGAATTAAGAAACAAAATATATACCACATTCTTGGCCATGATCAGCTTCTCTTTGAGAGCTTTCAAAGCTGGTTCGAGGTCCGACTTCTCCAATGGCATTCTTTAAGAAATTTACCAGCATAATTAGTAATTAATCAACTTAGAGTAAGAATACAGATAAAGAAAATAAAGCATCAGGATACATAGAATGACTTACCTCCGGAACATACACGAAAACCACCCGTTATTTTTGTATCCTTCAGGTCCAGCCTTTTGCACGGGTTTTGACTCAAAGTAGTCCTCTTTAGGGGACGTGTATTCGATTGGAATTTTAAAGGACTGATCAAACTCCTTATTAAGGCGAGGGTATTCAATAGGATATTTGACGGACTCAAACTCCTCGTTGAGGGAAGGGTACTGAACTGGTATTTTAACGTAGTTAATAAGTTGTTTAAAAGGTTCATCAAAATCAATGTAGACGTCCCTCCTCGTCGGATCATAAATCTCCAAGAACTTATGCTTTGCCATCGAAAGCAGTTCATCCACATACCAGACGTCATGGAAGGTTTTCTGATCATAAACAGAGAGAAACACGAGGCGAAGCTCATCATGGAAGGTCCATTTGAGTGTGTAAGCAGCTCCCGGGCGATTATAATCCAAAGATGACGTCGCTGCTGCTGCGCCAGACAGTTCCTCCATAAGACAGGATTCGATGAAGTTTCCAAGTACTTAGGATCCATGGCCGTTAAGAGCACTTTGAAGCTCTTTATATGTCCACAGGATTAGTCCTCCCCTGGTAAATATGAACAATTGTTCCAACATCTTCAATTGATAACTTGAATGCCACTCTGCAGTCAAATGCAGAACACATTAATTAACTCAGCAGCCGTAGAATTGAAAGATAAAAGCAAGAGGTTTACGTTCCCCGACCAAATGTAACTTTTTTTGGTCGAAAAAACAATAATTATAACTAGAAATTAAGTTACACTACACAACAACAAGAAACAAAAAGTTTACCAAATGTTATGAACTAAGAAGATCGGCAGGCTAAGCGTTTAAAAACAAAACTAACTTTGAAGTAGCGTAGGTGCTTCGAAATGCAGGCTTGGTGCTTAAAACAAGATTGGGTTTTGTATGATGAACTCAGAAGAAATGCATCTATCTCACTCTATTTATGCTGATCGTTCTTACTTGGTTGTCAAGCAAACCCAAAGTCATGATCTTCTTAGGAGAATCTGTGTTTGGGTTAACCTAGTATCCTCCCAACCGAATGATTATCTTGATAAGTATCATAATGATTTAATTTTCGATCTCGATTCTTACTAAATAGCTGCAAATGCTTATGATCTAGTGAAATATATGTAACTCCTTGTTTGTTTATTAGATCAGACCGAGATTTCGTCATGATCTCGTGAAATATTTGCCTTTGGTATTGTTTGTTTGTACTGTAGGCCTTGGATGTATGTAATCTATATATGTATATATGTATATATGTATGCGCGCATGCATCCACCCATGCGGAACTACCATTTATGATCATTAAAAGGAATCTCACAAGTTCATTTTGGATATCGAAGGTCATCGTTATCTAGTAAAAATCATACATCAATTAGTTTATTTTGTATATCGAAGATGATTGATATCTAGTAAAAATCATAGTTTATTTTATATATCAACTTCCACTGTAATCTTTTTGTATTCTAGACGATGATATCCCTACTCTTATGTAAGCTGGCAAAATCCTTAGTGCAACCAGCTGCATATCTTATTGTATTTATCATTTTTCTTACTTGATAAGACACGTAATAAAAAAAAAAGATACGCATAGCAGAGGCAATCCTGGCATAGGGCGAGCTGGGCTAGCCGAGCGACCGCACGGGCCCCAAGGACCCGAGGGCACCAAAATCATTTTGTTGGTCTGTGGATTTTTTGTAATGTTAAAAATAATTCAAACTCAAATAAATTAGCAAAATAATACAAGCAGCAGTGTAATGTTGGTTTTCGTTGCTTTGTTCATTTCACCAATGGTTTTAATACTTAACAAAAAAAACTTGAGTTTCATATGTAGGCATTGGTTATAGTGTAATTGCACACATATTCATTTCATTTAAATACCACGCAGGTTCAAATCTCCCCAGCAACAAATTAAGATTAAATATGTTGTATCGAAGAAAAAAATAGTAGTTTTCTGTGTACTAATTTTCACAATTTCATAGTCTTATAGCAATATATATATGTTTTTTTTTTTTTTGGATAAAGGATATTAAGAACCTTAAAAATTATTACTGTAATTTGGTATTCATATATTGTTTATATACAAAAACAAAAAAGAAACTCAAAACATTTTTCTAAATAGGATCGATATTTCCAATTGGTAAAAGGTTAGTAAATTAGAAGGAAAATAAAAAACACCCTACAACCATAAGTTTAGTACAAAAATACTTATGTGACATTAATAATAGAGCATCTTTGTTAACGTCGTCCAGTGCCTCAAAAATCTCAATACCGGCTCTAACACATTGCATCTAAAGGCGGAGCCACTGGGGTGAGCTCCTCAAGCCGTGCGTAAAGTGAATTGATTTTCCTGCTACCTGTTTTGCAGCTGAAAATTTTACAACGCTACTCGCTAGCCATCTAGAAGTATCAGTTCCTCAAACCACTACTCAGCTAGCCATCTACAAGTATAATTTCCTCAAATCACACTTATTAGAAGGTTAACATTTACTAAACTCTTTATCCAAATCATAGTTTACAATGATACAGACTACCGTTATCGCGCTAGCATACATGAAACAGTTTCAATTGCATCTACACGACGTCGCCATCTTAGATGATAATGGAAAGATCATTCCGTTGAGCAGGTCGATCTCAAAAAATGTAAACGCAGGCAATGGAAGTGAGAATTGTTGTCAGCAGTATCGAAACAACATTCACAGCATTGTTGTCAAGAAAGTTAAGACCTGAAATTTGCTTAACTTTTGGCCCCGGCTTTCCAACAACCTGGAGAAACAAAAGAAGTTGGAATGAAATTAGTTAAGCAGATTCAATTGTTACCTTAAAGATGATAACATCAGATTTGCATATGCCTTTAACGCACCTTGTTATGAACAGTGCAGAATCCACTGAATTGCAGCGTTGCTCCCAAAAGAGAATCAATGGCACTACCACCTAGTCCGGCAAGAGTAGAAATAGGTATCACCAACAGCTGCTTCAGTGCTACATCATATGCGCATTTTGTAGTGAGAAATCCAATAACCACAAATGTCAGTCCGATAACAGAGCCTGCAGCTGCAGCTGCCAGTAGTCCTGCTATTGTAACTCCGCCATTGGTACCCTTCCGAACAGGCTGCCAACACAATGTAGAGACCCAAATTAATATCCGTATCTACATATTCAAGCAGCCAGATAATTTCGATTTCTTCTAGCTAGACAAATACATTCCCCATAACACCATAAATGCTAATCATGACAGAAAAAATACTTTATATCCTTAGTCTATAAGGCGATCGGTAATTCTTTAGAACAGTTCAAAGAATGAAAAGATGCACAAATAACACTCATAAGCAACAGCATGAACGTAACTAGGCTTTTACAAGAAAGATGGGAGACGACGCGGAACTGCAAAAATGTAATGATACATACTTTTATGTGTGTTCATATGACAATTGAACTAGTTATCGAACTTAAGGACACAGATTATAGACCAAACTTTGATCATTAGGCACGAATAAGAAATTTACCTACACCGGGATGCCAGGTAACCCAACTTAGTCACGCATCGAAATGCATTTTAACTTCCCCACATGGCAATGCGTCATTAGATTGGGATACCACCACAATGGCATCCCTTTGTAAGGAAGTTCTTTCTCCAGCTCAAGATACATACAGAAGTGCACGCATTTGCAATTTTCCAGCAAGAACAAGATGCGAAAAATTGAAACTTTGGCAAAATCTAAGCTTAACCCAAGTGAGAAAATACTAAATCGAGCTGGTCATACGAACCTTAAGAGTCGTGATCAACCGAGGCTGAGCATCACTGAGAACTCCGAGCTCAGAAGACCAGGTGTCGCCATTGCTGCAAGCATAGTGACCAATAACCCCACCAACGAGCGCCGTAACGAGAACTGAGTCGTTCGAGTCCAAGCACTTCTCCTGCAATCCCGATTTTGCCCACAGAATCAGAACCAAGATCGACGCGATCCCACTGTTGGATAACACCTGCACCCAATTTCTCTGGCCACCCTCTTTGAAATCGGCGTCGACGCGCCGCTTCTTGTCTTCCCCGACCTTGGTCAGCTTCGACGATGTGAAGAAGAACATCAGCAGCAAAGCTCCGTACCTTCGATGAGCAAAGTTTGTGAGCCTGTTGGATGCCGAGAAAATGAAAGAAAGTGGAAAGAAAATTCACCTGTACCCGACTGCAATGTGGATGGTCATGACGGCAAAACCCGCGACTGTCCCTGAGAGGTTGAGTGAATTTCTTCGGTAGGATCTGGCGGCGATCAACGACGAGATTAAGACCGCGATTAGCGGTTGGATTAAGAGTTTATCCATGCTTGTCGCTCTAAACTTTGGATTAATTTTCGGGATTACGGTGGGAAGGAAGGTAATGGGAAGAATGTGTGTTCACTGTGCACTGCGCCTGATAATTTGTGGCATCTCTTCTATTTTTCGGTGGCCTAGACTTTACATGTGTGGATAAATTTATTATAATCATACATCGATGTGACGGTATTTTAAGATTAATTCACACATTATCATAAATGCAATGTCATAATAGGGGGAAGGAGACTAACTGGGATTGTTTATGCAAGGTATGAATATTTTTCATAATTCTTATTCTTAACATATTTTGTGTTATCTTATACCGGAACAATTAGGTATCATTATCAATCACGACTTCATATGTAAGTAAACATTTTATTTCCTTTTCCTAAAAAGGAAGTGTACTCCAATGAAGATTTTTTTTTTTTTTTATATTTATTCTAAAAACGATATTACTTACAATAAATAAGTGAAGAAGTGGACTAAGCCTCATAATGAGCGAGCAATAATTTGTTTCTAATTCATGTTTTACAAGAATTGAACCTAAGATCACTTATTTATAAGTAAACAAAAATATTACTAGATTGTAGTACTAAGTCGCTCCAATAAACAAAAGTTAAATACAAAGCAATTAGATCTATGACCTCTTACTTATAAGTAAATATAAATACTATTAACTGTACTACTAAGTGGCTCTAATAAACAAAAGTTAAATACAAAGTAACGCTTTATCGATTGAAAAAGCCACCATATTTGCGTCCGGGAGTAAGTAGGTTCCTCACCTAAAAAGAGGTGGCTTTAAGTTCAAAAAAGAGGCTTTTTGCCATGCACCCCTCTCCACGTCATTCATTCCATTGGTTTCTTTCATTTCCGAAATAAGTCCATTTATTTCTTTAAAGATAATGTTAAGAAGATTAAATTTGTAAACTAAATCAAATCTTATAAACCAAATAATGTGAATGTTAATAATTGAATTATTATTTAAATGTTGATTAACATATTTATTTTTTATTAGATCAACATTATTTGCAAATTTAATTTAAAATTTTGATTTCTCAAACATTAATTTTTTTTTAATGGAGATATACCATCAGATTATATACGACACTCACTTAAAAATGGTTTAAGGGCGGCGCACGCCAAGTGTTGCTGAGTGGGTAGAAAGTTGATTTTAACAGCCATGCGAATCCCACCCAACCTTGTCCAGTTATGTTTTGAGAATAATATTTTTGCTACCAATCATCTTATTTTCCCCAAAACTTTACGCTTCAATTTCCGGCATTGCAGCTAGACATAATCAATTTTTCTTCAATAATCCGAACTATAAAGTTAATACGACCCTGTATTCCATAATTTAGAACCTGTATTCCATCAAATACGACTAAAACCAAGTGCAGCATGATCCTAGGTAACAAACTCTATCGGACTCACAAAAGGAGTATCTATTACAACACAACAACACTCGTGTTCGGCAATCAATGCAAAATGCAGCTAAAGCACCAAAATTCTAAGATTGGAAGATACGGTTTCCCCATCACCATATACATATCAAGAACAATTTTTACCTGACACAGTCAAAGCGTGACGAGAATAAAAGACACGACAAAGTCAACGAAATCCTCCTCTTCCTCTCCCCCTACTCCTCCCCCGTCCCCTTCCTCGTCCCCTCCCTCCTCTTCCTCTCCCTTCATAATCCCTGTCATCGTCTTTTTGGTAGCTGAACATGCTCATTTTAATATTCTCTGCATCCATGTCAGGAGGACCCTTTTGTACCTGGAGTTGCAGCATGTTAACATCAAAGAATTGGAACACAACAATAACAATAAGAATGCTTAGAAGAGGCAGAGATACTGACATGATAATCTTCCAAATCAAATTGAGTTTGGAGCTGCCGTGCAAGTTCCTCGTCACGACTGCTACTTGAAAAGGCACCTCCTATTGAAGGCTTTGCCCCAGCTTTTCTCTTTTCCCATTCATCCAAAGTGAACACCACGGGTTCTTCTTCTTGCCTCCCCTTTCCCCTAAACTGTCTACCTCTTGAATGCCTGTCATCCCGGTTTTGATGACTCATTGTTTGAAGGAGTTTTTGTGCAGCTGCTTGGTTTTGAACAGGGACAGCTTCAATTGCTGTGGAAGCCATGAACATATCAATATGAAATTACAAATAAAAATTGTTGCACATTTACAATAAATAAATAAGTTAACTAAATGTGTTTCTTGTGTGATTCAAGTATAAGGTTATTTAATTTACATGATCGTTGATACCGACAAAATTTAGCAGAAATTTGGTTTGGTTTTCCCTCCATTCGAATGATTCAAGTTTTACTCTGCCACCTTACACCTGTCCTATCTACAACTATATATGCACCACAAGAAATAATCAGTGAACAAATCCAAGTGTCAAAACATCGGTCTCCTCTCAACCTCTTCCCCACAACTAAGTGGCATAAAATCAAACTTAATATTACACAAAACCCAGGTGCAGCATAAGATAATAAGTAAAATTTAATAAAAAGTTGAATGCTGTACATAAATGAAAATCCACCTTCTTTTGGCCTCGTTGTCGTTGCAGAGCTACTAGGTTTGTCTTGAGTTCTTTCTTCAAGGAAATCTGCCTTACAAGTGTTATCTATCTCACTTTTTTTATAAGATTTATCCTCGTCATTTGCTTTCAATTGAAGGTTCTGCTGCCTTCCAACTGGTCTAACCACAGTATTTCTGGCAATAGGCCCACTAATCTTGGAGCTAACATCCAAGAAATCTGCCAATGATTGCATTTTTCTCATGAATTACACATGCAATAGAAATAATGACTGGTTGAACATTATGGTAAAAGACATACTAATAAAATATTAGGAAATCAATAGCTCAAGAATACTGACGTGAAGACTTGTCCTGCTGAGGAAACCGACTTTTAGCTGCCCCAATTTGCAATTTCTCAAATGGAGGGGGGCCTTTACCATCACTTTCCTGTGAAACCCTTAAAGATGAACGTGAGAACCCAGAATATTTTTTATTCATCTGCCATTCTTCGTAAAGTGATTGAACAACACCTCCTAACACAGTCACAACTTTAGGATTCAAACATACTATTCCACTACGGATAGTAGCTTTACCTTCCAAACGGACCTGCCAATTATAAAGCAGGACAAAACAAAAGACGTTCAGTTAACTCATGATGCAACCTTATCTATGCACCAGTTTTCAAGAATCACTTAAGAAAGTGGGTTAGAGAAACACCAAAAACTTGTAGTGAAATTTATATCGGGGTTCATAACATACAATAGGCAGTAGCAAACGGGGAACTCCCAATAGTATGACAGTTTCTTCAAACGAGCACCACACATCTCATGAAAAAGTACTTATGTTCTGCCACAATGGTATCCTACAAATTAGTTGTAAATTTACGAACTGTTCCTAGGGTCTTCCATTGCAGTGTTGAGCACTTAACATATGGGAGAGGTAATTTATGAGCTCAAGAGCAATAATTTAAGCCTTTTTTTCCTAGAATTTAAAATACCCACAAAAAAATATAAAAAAAGCCGAAGATAGGCGAATCATTAGTTTTCCAATGGAATTCACTATCGAATCCATGAGGCAGAAAGTGTTAGTCACTAATTTCTGAATAAGTGTTAGTTCTGTAACATATTCCCCTTGGTTTTCATTATGTAGCTCAATTCGGTATGGGTTTGGTTTTCATTATGTAGCTCAATTTGGTATGGGTTTTAATACTAATCTGAATACAAAATCCAAACAATGTTCAAAAACAAAAATTGCACCTCCAAGTTTTATATAATATAAAAAACGCAAGCTGAAAATTGAGCAAGCACGAAGCAAGAAAGAGTACCTTAGTACCCGGAACGACGTCGTCGGGGATTGCCGGGATATGAGAGTACTCCACGGCTGCTACCTCACTGTAGCCGTCTGTGAGCCCAAGTTTCAAAAGACGCCGACTATTAGAATTCCTTGCAAAATCCTCCACACCACTTCTGGTAACGTCTCTCACCCAAGCTATCTGATAATAAACAAACAAATAAACGAAAGCTCACATTTTACTTTTTTATCTATTTTCTCAGAAACCAAACAGAACCCAGAAAATTCACGAGAGAAATTACGGAGAGGAGTCAATACCTGGAGGACTTTGGGGCCGAGCAGGTGAGAGGACTTTCGGAGTGTATGCGGGTCGGGCAAGGACCTGGATGAGATGGATTTGAGGTCCACGTTGGTGAGCTCCGATTCCACCGAATCCACCACCGTCCGCGTGTCGTCAGACAAGGCGGAGTGGATCAGGATCATCGCCTTCACTTGTTCGAGGTCGCCGAAGCACCATCCTCTGGTTCTTAGGGTTTCGATTGCAGCGTCGGAAGCGGCGCCGGAACTCCCCCCATCCATTTTTCAGCGACTGTTTGCCGCGGCGTTTGATATTTGGGGCCTTTTCCTGAACTTTGCAACAAAAAACGGCAAATGTACGGTACAGTCCCCAATGGATCATGAAACGGCGTCGTAGAAGATATTGGTTCCTCTTTTGTGAGAATGAGGGCCAATGGCCCAAGATTAAGGGCTACAAAGTAACGGACAACGGCAGGTTGGGTGGGCCGAATGCATGAATTGGCCCATTACGGCCAAATGGCTATAGGATGATCCAATCCTCCATGACACATCATTTATGCGGCAAGTATTCACTTACAAATGAGAAGGTTTAAGTCCGAATTTCGTAAATGGCGAGTTTGATATTAATTTATTCATTTCATCTCTTTGTGTAAATATACATTGTATAAAAAACCAATTCAAACATCACTTAGTACTACAGTTTAGTAGTATTCCTCTTCACTTGTAACTGAGAAATCTTAGGTTCAATTTTTGCCAAAGGCGATTTTGAACTATACTATTGCTAGCTCATTGTGAGGGTAAACCCACCCCATCTCCATTTGTGTAGATAATATTATTTGTTTGAAGTAAAACATTAAAATAAAAATAAATAAATAAACCAATCTAAACGATTTGGTTTGACATTTATAATTAAAAGGTGCAACTTTATATTAAATTGAATCAAATTAAATTTAGTTTTGTTTGGTTCGGTTTGGCCTATTTAGAAACTGCTAATAAGCAAGGTTCTAAAAAACGCTAGGCGCTAGTCGGGCAGCGGGCTAAGGTCTAGGCGGATTTAAGTTAATTTATTGTATATCTTGTAAATAAATGTCTATTTGCACTTCAAAATATATATATATACACACACACACTTGTATTGAGAACAAAATAATAGTAAATTACAAAATAAAAGTAGAAGAATACAAATATTAGAATACATAAATTACAAATATCTAACAAATTTACAATTTAAAAACACATTAACTATAATCATATATTATTTTGGGCCCAAAAAAAATTGCATATTATGATCATAAAAGGCTGGAGCCCAATATGCTCCCCAGCCCCACCAAAACCTTATGTTATTTTGCATTCTCCATTTCTCCTCTTTCCTTCGTCAGTCGCCACTTATGCAAAACCGACAGAACCATAAATGGTCAGATGCATCAAGAACCCAAAGAAAGCCAAAAGAAGGGCCGAGGTTAGTTCCAAATTCCACTACCTTCTTCGTTGATTGTTTAATTATTTTAGTAAAGTTAGGGTTTTGTCTTAAATTTTTGTTTAGGGCTCAAAGAAAGGAGGTGGATCGCCTTCCTCTTCGGGACCATCAAGGCCGGCGAAGGTATGGCAACCACCTAGACTGCCTAGCGCCCACCTAAGCCATCACCGATTTTCTCTAACGTTTCGCTCTAAATCATCTCGGAAGCCCAGAGTCTAGGCGGCCGCCTAGGTCGCTTTTTAGAACACTGCTAATAAGTAATATCAAAACTAATTTGAATTGTGTTATCACATTTAATTGATGTATTAAGACTTGAACCGAATCAAACTAAACCGCACTTATCTCTATTGATGAAGTCCAATTGTTACATCAATTGCTATTGATACCTAATTGGTAATTGACATATTAATTCTCATAGGCTAAAAAAGTAATTGGATTATGGTAATGATTTTCACACTCCGCATATTGCTTACATCTATTAGTTCTCCTCTTTTGTGTTCAATAGAAAGAATATAACAAAATTGAGGAGTGCACGTGGATGGTAAGAGAGTACAAGAACCGCTTTTGTTCTTTTGTCAAATATAGCCAATATGTGTGCAATCGTGTCATAAAGTTCCGGTTCAAATATAAACCGCATATAATGTTGACATTTGTTGGCCGTAGGTAAATCATTGATAACCCATATTTTAAGCATTACCAAAAAGAAGCTAACCTGTAGATTACCATCGATATATATATATATATATATATAGCTGATTATGTATATAAACATGCTTATGGTTTTTTAATTATTATGGGTCATCAGTCGCTCACCAATATTGTGAGCAACTCTCACCAACCAGTACACAACGAGACAAGGAAGTCCTCCAGTCCGTTAGGAGGAGATGAAGAAAATCAAGTTAGGTTTTCTGGATGGAGTAATTAAACTACTTACAAGTCACGTCGATTTGAGTCAAAAACATGCATGTGCCATAATCTCAACCATGCATGCCTCGCCATTTTTTACATTTTTAAGGTATTCTTCACGTACAATTCTGGTTAGCATTTTTAAACTCCAGGTATATGATTTCTACGTACAATATCACATTGTTTTAAAAACATGTTCAATTATATATGTAAAGGGTAGTGCCATTCACATACCTTTTTTTAGTTTTCATACACTTTTGTTATTTTTTGTATATCGATCTTTTTCAATTTATTTAATTCAATGGCCAGAAAGTAAAAAGGGTGTGTGTGAAGCAAAAATTGATGTGTTGATAGCACCATTCTTATGTAAATATCTATGTAGCACCACCACTTATTTGGTAGATTAAGAGGAATTATTGGATTTTTGCAACTGTATATGAACCAGCAGTGGTGTTGTTACATATTTCAATGCTATGAGATTTTTCAATATACTAGAAACACGGTTTGATTCTGATACATCAAATGTCACAATACAAGTTTTTGAATACTTAAAAAAAAAAAAAAAAAAATTAACTACTTGTAGTGTATCGGGTCTTATTCACTAAGAAAAATTTCCAATGTTGGGCCTTGGGCATTAAGTTTTCCCATTAATATCCCAACGTCATTGCCAACTAAAGGCAAAGGAATAATAATTAATATGCAGTTGGCAGGGAAAAGTTTTCCATTTTGGATCCTTTCATTTTCCATATGCATACGTATGCATGCTATTTTAAGTTTTTTATTTGTTTGATTTTTGTCTGAATAATTTTTTTGACTTGTCACTTGTTCTTTTTTCCATATAAATAAAATTCTCGTCCATAACGGAGGCAGAATTTAAATCCTAGCTATCTTTTTGGCTTTTCAATCACCTAACCGTAACCCTAGCTTTCATTCTTGTACATTTATCATATATGTGTAGTGTAGGGGATGATTTCCTAGCTCGATGGTAAAAGCTACCACTTTTTCTCTGCTAGGTTAACCTCAGTCAATGAGAAAGTCTAAAAGATGGTGTTTGAAGAAATTTGAGGTTCTGCTATAAAACTAATTGGTAATATAAAGAGTAATCGAACTTACTTATAAATACATATAAGATCTTCCTTTCTATGATGTGAAATTCACGCTCAAAAGCATTTTTTGACATTGCTAACTATTCATGTACATCAAAATTGAGAGCATCACAATTTGTGTTTATATTCACGTTAAAGACATAGAAGACTAAAAGAGAAGGGTAAAATCATTGATCAATTCAATGTATAAGAAAAAAGAGACTTCTTCTAGCTCAATCGTAAAAGTGACACTCAATGGAAATATTCTATAGGATAGCATTTTTGACACTCGTTGACCATTCATTTACTTCCACAATTGAGTATTCATATATTCAAGCGACATTATAAATTAATCTAAATTACATGAATGAGGGTTATAACTTGCGTTTATATTATGCACTATTTTAATCAACTTGACTAGGTTTGCATCTTGTTGAAACTAATTTGGCGAATTCTCATAAAATTGGAAGAATTCTAAATGATATATTGCAATAGATATTCTTTCCTTGTAGGACTGTGATTACTTGAGGTTTAAGCCAATCTTTACATTGTATGAATCTCCAAGACCATAGGAAGCTAGGTCATTAGACCGTATCCCGTGTCTTGCAAATCAAGCATGGTCGTTCTTGACAAGACCTGCGGACTTTGCCTACCGTTTTCGGAGCCCAACTGAGTGTGGTGGCATTGTTGGTCTAGACTTAAAAAATGCTTGTATTCCGATCTGCCTTACTCTGGTCCTGAAAAATTAATGGTCCACACATCTTATATTGATTTGACTTCCATGTTTAACTTTACACAATTGGTTATAAGTTACCTACTTACGGTGCACCCACCCTGGACTTGGGGTGAAAAATATGCCATTGCCAATGTAAGTTAGTATAACTTAAATTACTCATCAAGCATTAGTTAACAAAATCAAATTATTGAAGTGCATTTTGCTTTATACGTCTCAATCGGTTAGGTTAAGGCCAGTAGCTAAACTCAACTAATTAGGAACAGTTTTAAATCGACAGAACAAGATTTTAGGCAGCTTCACCTCACTCCCTCAATTATGTTGCATCCAACACACGTATTTATGTACTGCAATCTTGTTACCATAGGATACAATTAACAAAATATTTATGGTTAGGAGTTAGAACTAATCCAGCTTAATTATCTACCAGTTTCTTAATTAATTCATTTCTTATCTTAGAAGGCATTATATTAAACGTCACAAATATTAGTTGAGCGTAATAAATTAATTTTCCTAGATTCTGGTTTGAGTAGGTCAAATATTGTTCGTCGAAATTGCAAGATTTTGGTACATGCAATACGCTATTACGATGAAAATGTCACTTTCAATAGGCTCAGCAACTCCCATGCCATTTGATGAAATTAAGATATTGCATTTACCCTCCACATATCTAATTAGCAATACGATCATATATAGATAAGAGTAATGTTATTCATACTATGTTTTTATATCACATTTCTATACCATTTTAGGTAGCATCTGATGTGGACAACCATATCATTTGAAAAATTTGCAAAACCCAAGGAAATGAAGGAGAAAAACTCATCGTATACCACAATCATCATTTAATTAACTAGTTTTTCTTAATTATTAGTTTATTAAATAATGAACTAAATTTAAAAATCTGATTAATTCAAATGATGTGGCTATCCACACCAAATGTTACCTAAGATAGTATGAAAATGTGGTACAAAAATATGGTATGAATAGCATTATTCTATAAATAATTATGGACTGAAACACAAAATGTTCTATGATCCGTCATTCACGTGTGTGCCATTGTAAGTTTACACAATGCATCAACCGTGAGGAGTTGCAGGGGATAGCTGGAAGCGTTCCTGACTCACAGTGTGTTAATAGGTAAGAATTGTTGGCGATCGATAGAAACTTCTCCTACCTAAAATGGACTAATGGTTTGGAATTATGGGCCTACTAGGAACATTCATGACCTACAATACAGTAACTATTAGGAATTTTGGACATCGACGATTAAAAACTATTGATAACCAACTGAATCAACCTTGACATGTTATGCATTTCAAAGTAGGTGATTGACCGAATCAGTTGTGACCTAGCATGTATCAACAATTAGAAATCATACACAACTAAATGAATTAGTCGGGACTATAAATTAACAATTATGAATTACTGAATATAACAACTCTCACTTACAATGTATTGCAAATTAAAAATTGCAAACGAGTCAGCGTAACATTTCTCGCAAAACACGAGTATCGTGAGCAATGGCAATGGAAAAGCTTCCACAAAATAGACAATGCCTCACCTTTTCGACGAGATGAAACGTCATATGTTTTGCCTAGTAAACCTTTCCCCGAAAATGGTCACAGTACCAACTCCCCTCTACCCGCCTTTTTTCAACTCCAAATTACCCCCCGTCAACAACATGGAGAACTTTTTCAAAATGGTAGAAATATGATTCGGTGTTTATATATATATATATATATATATATATATATGTTTTGAATATATTGATATTTTTACACTAAGAGGAATGAGAGTTCGGCTAAAACACATAATTGGCAGCTTAATTTGATTTTGGAGAACTTTTTCAACATGGTTGAAATATGATTCGGTGTGTGTGTGTATATATATATATGTTTTGAATATGTTGATATTTTTACAATAAAAGGAGGGAGAGTTCAGCTAAAGCACATAATTGGCAGCCTAATTTGGAATTATATTCGTCATCCACGAAATTGGAACCTAAGATTTATTACTTCTAAGTGAAGAAGAATATCACCAAACCGTAATACGCAGTGATTATAATTTGATATATTCACTTTTTTTTTAATTTTCAATTCATTGTACTATTACACGTAAGTGTACATGTGTTATTGATACACTAAAATTCTCCAACAGAGTAGTAAAACAGTAAATCCCACATTCCCAGCCGTTTCATTCAAATTCCCACCAAAAAACCCCACACACGCATCGGCGCCAACCCAACTACACACGCGCCATACGTATGATCCACCAATGGTTCTTCTCTCACTATGGGAATGTTGAAAACATGTTTTTTCAGAGGAGAATTCTCTACTCTCCTAATCTTTCTACTATTTCATGCCCTTCTATTTGAACAATTACGGTTAAGCCACGTCAATATCTTATATTGATTTTTTTATAAAGATAATAAGACAAAAAACAATATGTGAGAGGAGGGAATGGAAGGGGATGAAAATAGGAGGGTAGAAAATCTTCTTCCTGTTTTTTCAAAGGGCCAAAAGGATTTTTGTTTTTATTCATATATTTTTCTATTTTTGTATGTAAAAAGATTTAATCGGCCTTATCGGAATTGGATTCAAATTTCCACCTGTTTATCTTAGGTGTTTGTCGAATCATCTCTCTTGTCTCAAATGTTATATTTATTTAAAAGATGTTGAAATGAGCTCGAATTGTTCTTGAAGAGCCTCAAGCAAAGGAACCAAAACCAAAAACAAAGAGTTAGGACTCGTTTAGAAGTGTTTTTAAAATGATTCAAAGTGCTTTCGGTGAAAATATTTTTTAAACTAATACTTAGTAAAAATTCAAGTGAATCCTAAAAAACATTTTAAGTGCTTCTATGGTGCATGTTCTAAACGCGCTTAGAGTACTTTTAAAATCCAAAATCAATTTCTCAAAAAACGATTTCAGTCATTTTAAAGACACTTCCAAACAAGTCCATAGTTCCTTTCATAATTAAAAAAGAGAAGAAGGGCATCAATCTTTTTAGGGTAAATTACATTTTATCCCCTCAGGTTTGTGATCGATTTCAATTCTTTACAACATCTTTAAAACATTTCAATTTCATACATTTACTTATCATTTTATTTCAATTTCATACATTCGTTAAAAAATCTGTTAAGTGATGACGTGGCGAATAAGAGGTCCTCATTTGTTCTGACGTGGCTGCCACATTTGTGCCATGTGGCTAAACACTTAATAAAATATTAAAATATTTAATTAAAGAAAATAAATAATAAAAAATGAAAAAAAACCCAAAACCAGATCGTCTTCCCCAGCCCCTTCTCCCCACTCGAGCCCACCCCTAATTCACACTCCCTCTCTCTAATCCGCAAACCCAGAAACCCCTTCGTCTTCCCCAAATTAGAGACACCCCTTTCTCCCCACCCAAGCCCACCTTCAGATCCCTCATCACGACCTTCTCTCGCACGCCACCCACTACTCAACGTCATATGCGTAGCAGCCACTGCGCCTCCCACACCTCTCACACATGCTACGACGTTGGTGAGTGGAAAAATCATAGATGATTTCACCGAAAAGGGCGCCGTCGGAAAGGTCTGTAAGGTGATCAGAGCCGTCGTCGATGTTAGGTTCAACGAGGAGTTGTCTCCGATCCTCACGGCTCTCGAGGTCCTAGATAACTCGAAGGTGGGATTAGAGATTAGAGATTAGAGATTAGAGATAGAGGTCCTAGATAAGGGTTCCTAGGTTTAGGGATTTGAGAGAGAAAGAGGGGGAGTGTGATTTGGGGGTGGGCTCAGGTGAGGAGAAGGGGGTGGGGAAGACGATTTGGTTTTGGGTTATTTTGTTTATTTATTTATTTATAACTTTTCTTTAATTAATTATTTTAATATTCTAAATATTTTATTAAGTGTTTAGCCACGTGACATAAATATGGCAGCCACGTCAGCACAAACAGAGATCCCTTATTCGCCACGTCATCACTTAACAGATTTTTTAACGAATGTATGAAATTGAAATAAAATGATAAGTAAATGTATGAAATTGAAATGTTTTAAAGATGTTGTAAGGAATTGAAATCGACCTCAAACCTGAGGGGTAAAATGTAATTTACCCATCCTTTTAAGCCTTTAGAAAAAGGGGTGTGATATTCACCCCATCCTTTTTTATTTCTCACACATCCTTCTAATTTTCGACCGTTGGATCGGATGAATTGAAGATGATCAAATGACAGAAATTAATAAGAAGTGTGTAAAAAATAAAAAGAGACCCCTGGAAAAATCTTGTTTTCAAATTTTCCATAGCACGATTAATTCCAGCCGTTGGATGAAATAGAAGCTTCATCTGTAGAGCGAATAGAGTTGATATAACACCCGAGCGAGTAGGGGTTTCAAAGAGGCCTCATGCTTTCTGTCTTTCCCGCGGCCATAAATGAACCTCTCACTCTATTTCTCTGTCGTCCTGCACATACTGTGAAACGCTTTAACGTTGCATGCTAGAGAGAGAAACATGAAATTTTTTAGTGAGAGAAATTAAATGCAGAGCTCCAACCTCCATTTTCAGCAATCAAACATGTCCATCTCACATTCACACTCTACTTTGTATTAGCTTCTCTCTCTCTCTCTCTAATCTACTTCTTCAACCAAAGACTGCAGTTTTCTGTGGATAGGAGGGGCTTTTTAGGGATTTACCGATGTGGAACTCGGCGGAGAATGTGTTCGCGAGATCGGCGTCGTTTCGGGAGGTAGGGGAGGATGAGGAGGAGCTGCGATGGGCCGCGTTGGAGAGGCTCCCGACCTACGCTCGCGCCCGCCGCGGCATTTTCAGGAACGTCGCCGGAGACACTATGGAGATCGACGTCGGCGAGCTCGAGGCCAAGGAGCAGAAGCTCCTCCTTGACCGTCTCATTAGCTCCGCTGACGACGACCCCAAGCAATTCTTCAATCGCATGCGCCGTAGATTTGACGCGTAATCCTCTTCAATTTTACTGGATACTTTGATTGACAATGTTTGGCTGCTGAGAAAATCAATGATTTCAGTATTAGTGCCAAATGCGATTATATTCTCAGCAACCAAACGGATTTTCTTTTTGTTCTTTCCAATTTCAGAACTTTTCTTTTGTATTTAATTTGAATCTGTTTGGCTGGTAAGAAATTGGCGCCAGACTGCGAGTATTGAAGAGTCTTTGTTTTCTCAGCAACCAAACAGAATTTCCTTCCCCTTTCAATTCCGGAACTTTTCTTTTGTGCTTAATTTGTTACGGTGTTCGTTATTTGGGTGTGCAGAGTAAAATTGGACTTTCCGAAAATCGAGGTCCGATTTCAGAACGTGAAGGTTGAAACTTTCGTCCACGTGGGAAGCAGAGCGCTGCCGACTATTCCCAATTTTGTTTTAAATATGACGGAGGTATAAACTATAAACTCATTCAAAATCTCCTTTAATTTTCTTAAAATTACACAATTGTTTGAAAATTTTTCAATTTTTGCATTTTTCGGATGTCGTTTTAGGCCCTTTTTAGGCAATTGCGAATATACAGGGGGCAGAGAAGCAAATTAACGATTTTAGACAACGTTAGCGGGATAATAAGACCTTCAAGGTGGGTTCTCTATCTCATGTTAGAAAAAAATGCTTCAGCCAGTACTCTGTTGCTCAATTTCAGTCCAGTGTTTACGAGAATGACCTATTTATAATTCGGATACCATTGTGGCAGTATTTCAAACTAATTTCTGGCACGTTAGTGTTACATTGGCTTGGTAAACCGGCACAGTGGCATCCGAATGTCTGTCAATATTTACACCTAATAAACCGTTGGTATTGTCTTCTAGGTTGACGTTACTATTGGGTGCACCAAGCTCCGGAAAGACTACGCTACTATTGGCTCTTGCCGGACGCCTGGGAGCAGGTTTGCAGGTAATTCCGCTACTTTTTTTAGTTTTCATGAAATCATAGATTCTTTTATCATCCTATGGAGCAAATGTTTGAAGGGATGAGACAATATTCAGATTTAATGACAGATTTGCTACTAGTTGCTCGCCCCGTTAGACAAGTCCCTTTGCTCATTTGTACTTTGATTATTTTGAAGACGTCAGGGAACGTCACGTATAATGGACATCGCTTAAAGGAGTTTGTTCCTCAGCGGACATCTGCTTATGTCAGCCAACAGGATTGGCACGCAGCAGAGATGACTGTAAGGGAAACTCTTGAGTTTGCAGGACGATGTCAAGGTGTTGGATTCAAATATGGTAAGCTTTACATAGTCACGTCTTTGGGTATGAATCATGCTTGTTTATATGCTGACATGAATAGTTGTCATCATAGATATGTTATTAGAGCTTGCAAGAAGGGAAAAGAGAGATGGGATTAAACCCGATGAAGATCTTGATATATTTATGAAGGTACTTGCACTTGTTAGATATGTCGATTCCATTGTATATGAAATGATTGCTGACACAATTTGTTTTCCAGTCATTAGCTCTTGGGGGGAAGGAGACAAACCTTGTGGTGGAGTACATCATGAAGGTACTTGTGCTGCTTGTTATTTTCGAATACATACCATATGGAGTCTATGTCTGGTTATTTTCGTTTTAAGAATGAATGAAAATAGTTTGTGAGGTTATATTTTCCCAAAAGCAGAAAGGTCTTGTTTCACAATATTCTGGATCACTTTGTTAAAATGGGCAAATTGTGATATTAAGTTCAAACGAAAAGAAAAGAGATTATGGAGACTTTGTTTTCACAAAGTGAAGTGTATGGTCAGGGTATTAGGCTTGGTTTCAGTAGAGAGATTAGATTAGGTTTTTTTCATTTATCCGTTTTTTGTTTGGATATCACTAACGTGTATACTGTATAGTATGTCAGATCTACCCTAGATTTATTCTTGGATTCTCTTTTGGTACTAAAATATGTTTGTCAAAGATTTTAGGGTTGGACATATGTGCTGATACCTTGGTAGGAGATGAAATGCTCAAGGGAATCTCAGGGGGTCAAAAGAAGCGGCTTACTACAGGTGCATACTTCATTTGTTTTTAAAATTTTTGACGAGGGAGGGAGTTCTTGTGCACTAGTAAGGTAAATCTGTTTGCTAATAACTCCAATGTGAATTCCAGGTGAATTATTAGTAGGTCCGGCAAGAGTTCTGTTCATGGATGATATTTCGACTGGTCTTGATAGTTCAACTACTTATCAAATCATCAAATATCTAAGGCATTCAACTCGGGCACTAGATGCAACCACTGTCATATCTTTGCTTCAACCTGCTCCAGAGACCTACGAGTTGTTTGATGATGTTATACTTTTGTGTGAGGGCCAAATTGTGTACCAGGGACCCCGCGAAACAGCTCTTGATTTTTTTTCATATATGGGATTTAGATGTCCACAGAGAAAGAATGTGGCAGACTTCTTGCAAGAAGTAAGTTTATGGAGAGCTTGATTCGTGGATTTGTATTCTGTTACATGGAATGGTTGGTAATTGTTTTCCTTTTACGCAGGTTATATCAGAGAAGGACCAAGAGCAGTACTGGTCCAATCCTGATCTCCAGTACCGCTATGTTTCACCGGCAAAGTTTGTTGACGCTTATCGTTTATTTCAAGCTGGGAAGACTTTGTCTGAAGAACTAGAAGTTCCTTTTGATAAACGCTATAACCATCCAGCAGCTTTAGCAACGTTTCTCTATGGCATGAAGAGGTGTGAGCTTCTCAAAACAAGCTTTAACTGGCAACTTCTACTCATGAAGCGAAATGCATTTATCTATGCTTTCAAGTTCATTCAGGTAACAGTTCACTTCTGAGTTAGCTTGTAGATTACCTTAGTATCTTTTTTTTTTTTTCTTATCCAATTAAAGATGAAATTGTTATGTTGCGCCACAATGAGTATTTTTTCCGGCTTCTTTTTGCTATGTGGTGCTGATTTCCCAAGTACTATGTTCTGCCTTCCAGCTTCTTTTGGTTGCTATGATCACAATGAGTGTTTTTTTCCGGTCAACATTACACCACAATACAATTGATGATGGAGGCCTATATCTCGGCGCTCTATACTTTTCCATGGTTATTATTCTTTTCAATGGCTTCATGGAGGTGTCAATGTTGGTGGCCAAGCTTCCGGTACTTTACAAGCATAGGGACTTGCACTTCTACCCTAGCTGGGTCTATACCATTCCGTCCTGGGTCTTAAGTGTTCCAAATTCATTCATAGAGTCTGGCTTGTGGGTGGCAATCACATACTATGTCATTGGATTTGATCCTTCAATTACTAGGTAAATTGTACGTTCCTTTGGATTTCTGCATACATTGTGAAAATTGGGATGATATTCTTAGGTTAATTTGTTGAATATGCAGATTCTGTGGGCAGTTCTTGATATTTTTCTTGCTACACCAGATGTCAATAGCTCTCTTCCGTCTTATTGGATCCTTGGGTCGAAATATGATAGTCGCTAACACTTTTGGATCTTTTGCTATGTTAGTTGTTATGGGTCTTGGAGGATACGTCATCTCAAGAGGTAAAGTAACATTTTGTCAATGCTTATGTTTCCAATTTGAGTTTACAATTTTATTGTTTTCCTTATTTGATTGTGACAGATCGTGTACCAAAGTGGTGGATATGGGGTTTCTGGGTGTCTCCCTTGATGTATGCTCAAAATGCAGCTTCCGTAAATGAATTTCTTGGACATAAATGGGATAAGGTGACATTCCAATTCACCATCTATTCAATTTTGCTTAATGGATTATAATTATCTATTAATTTTGCTGAATCACATGGACATTAACAGAATTCCCCACTGTATAGATTTATTTCATGATACATATATATATACACATATATCAAGTTAGTCTCTATATATATATCAAGTTAGTCTCTAGGATTCTAATTTGGGAACTTCTAATTCGTTTTTTTTTCTGTTATTTATGCAGAGAGTTGGAAACGAGACCATTCCATTAGGTGAGGCATTGCTAAAAGCACGCAGTTTGTTTCCACAGAGCTACTGGTATTGGATTGGTGCTGGTGCTTTGCTTGGATATGCAGTTCTATTCAACGTCCTCTTCACATTCTTCCTAGCTTACCTTAATCGTAAGTCATTTCTGCTCGTAAGAATAACCTAATTTTCCTTTTTTCTTGAGTGCTACATGTAGCCAAACAAACTCAAAGAAAGAAAGCTAATTAAGTTGATTTACGATATATAAAACAGCCTTGGGGAAACGACAAGCCGTAGTCACTAAGGACGAGCTTCAAGACAGAGAAAGGAGAAGAAAAGGAGAAACTGTTGTTATTGAGCTGAGAGAGTACTTGCAGCATTCAGAGTCATTAAATGGTTCGTAAAGAAATTCATAAAATTGATTATGTTTTAGAACAAATCTTTTCACTTAAAAATGGATTAGTCTAATTTCCGAAATTCTTCCTCATATTCTGCGCAGGAAAATATTTTAAGCAGAGAGGAATGGTGCTCCCATTTCAACAACTTTCCATGTCTTTCAGCAATATCAATTACTATGTCGATGTCCCTCTGGTTTGACATTAACACTACTCACTTGCACCATCTATTCTTGGAAACATGTTGACTAGATATCTGTTCTGATCGAAGTACAACTGCAGGAATTGAAGCAGCAGGGCATTCAAGAAGAGAAATTGCAGTTGTTGAGTAATGTCACTGGCGCATTTAGGCCTGGGGTGCTTACAGCATTGGTTGGAGTAAGTGGTGCTGGGAAAACCACCCTCATGGACGTATTAGCTGGTCGAAAAACCGGTGGGATGATTGAAGGGAGCATTCATATATCTGGTTACCCAAAAAGACAAGAAACTTTTGCGAGAATTTCTGGTTACTGTGAGCAGTCCGATATTCATTCCCCCTGCTTGACTGTTCTGGAATCACTTCTCTTCTCTGTTTGGCTTCGATTACCATCAGATGTTGACTTGGAGACACAGAGGGTATGCTCATAATTTATTTACTGCTTGTGTATGTCTTCATTATAGGATCAATTAATCCATCATCTTAAGTAATTTAAAAAAACATACAGGCGTTTGTAGAAGAGGTGATGGAACTGGTGGAGCTCACTCCATTAAGTGGGGCATTGGTTGGTCTACCGGGGGTAGATGGTTTGTCGACAGAACAGCGAAAAAGGCTAACGATAGCCGTTGAGCTGGTCGCCAACCCCTCTATAGTGTTCATGGATGAACCCACATCAGGGTTGGATGCACGGTCTGCAGCTATTGTGATGAGGACTGTGAGGAATATAGTCAATACTGGACGCACTATAGTGTGCACAATCCACCAGCCTAGCATAGACATCTTTGAATCCTTTGATGAAGTACTCTCTCTCTCTCTCTCTCTCTCTCTCCCCCCCCACCCCCCCTGTATATCTATGCCAATATAATATCTTGATTCATCGTGCTATAACCTTATCTGTCATTGCAGCTTCTATTTTTGAAGCGTGGAGGAGAGCTCATATATGCTGGTCCACTTGGTTCCAGGTCTTGTGAACTCATTAAATACTTTGAGGTTGGATCTTGCACGCCAGTATTTCTTTTAGAAAATGTGAGATTGCATAATGGTGACGATTGTCAACTTAAAATATAAACATTTCCTTCTGCAGGCAGTCGAAGGAGTAGAAAAGATCAGGCCTGGATATAATCCAGCCACATGGATGCTTGATGTTACTTCTACAGTTGAAGAAAGTCGTCTCGGGGTGGATTTTGCAGAAGTTTACCGAAGATCTAACTTGTTTCAGTATGACTACTTAATGAATTCTGGCTGTGTTGCTTGTACGGAGAACTATCAGCTTCCTTAACTAACAACCTATCCTCCTTTGTTTCAGACGTAATAAAGAGTTGGTTGAAAACCTAAGCAAACCAAGCGCCAATTCGAAAGAAATAAAGTTTCCAAGCAAGTACTCTCAGTCATTTGTCGAACAATTTCTCACTTGTCTTTGGAAGCAAAATCTGTCTTACTGGCGAAACCCTCAGTACACTGCAGTTCGCTTTTTTTATACAGTCATCATCTCGTTGATGTTGGGAACAATTTGTTGGAAATTCGGAGATAAGAGGTTTCCTCTTTTTTCTTGTTCTTCTGAATTTGTTGCAACTCTAATATATTTCGAGCTTAGATGTTTATCTGTAATTTAGGTTCTATGACACGACTTTTACTTTCTCTCTTACAGGGAGACCCAGCAGGATCTGTTAAACGCTATGGGGTCCATGTATGCAGCAATCCTATTTAGCGGAATCACCAATGCCAGTGCTGTTCAACCTGTTGTTTCTGTGGAACGATTTGTTTCATATCGAGAGAGAGCTGCTGGGATGTACTCGGCCTTACCATTTGCATTTGCTCAGGTTTGCCTTTATTACGTTATGCTCACTCACAATACCCTGATGCTCCTGAAAGCCATCTAATGCATTGATCGGGTGTTTGCAGATCGTAATAGAGCTCCCTTACGTGTTTGCACAAGCGATTATCTACTGCGCAATTTTTTACTACACGGCCTCATTTGAGTGGACTCTTTTCAAGTTTCTTTGGTACATATTCTTTATGTACTTCACAATGCTATACTTCACCTTCTATGGAATGATGACAATCGCTGTCACGCCAAATCATAATGTCGCTGCTATAATTGCTGCTCCGATTTATATGCTGTGGAACCTCTTCAGCGGCTTTATGATTCCTCACAAGGTAACGGAAAGTGACTGCTTTCTTTCGTCTCAGTTTGCTTAATTTAATCACTTGCATTCTGTGCTACATCTCGGATGTATAATGCTAGTTTCAGATACGAAACTAGCACGAAAACCTGATTTATAGGTGAAAATACTGATTCATTGAGCTAGGTATCTAACACGATGACACGCACTTGTGCAGAGAATTCCAATCTGGTGGAGATGGTATTACTGGGCAGACCCTATCGCCTGGAGTCTGTACGGCCTCTTTGTTTCACAGTACGGCGAGGATGACAGTCTTGTGAAGCTAGCTGATGGAATCCAAATGCCTGTAAGGCAGTTGCTCGAAGTAGGGTTTGGTTACAAGCATGATTTTCTGGGTGTAGCCGGCATTGTGGTGGTCGGTTTCTGCGTGTTTTTCGCCTTAGTTTTTGCCTTTGCAATAAAAGCATTCAACTTCCAGAGGAGATGATAAGTCCAACTTTTATACCGCATTGCTTTGGTTCTGGGATTATTGCTTGGAATACAAGTATATCAGCTTTTCCTGAAGGAACAGTTGAGGTGTATAGCTACAAGGTTTACATATATTGTATGTTTTACTTTACAAAGCTTAAAAATGTTGTTGTAAAATTCCATATTTTTGGTATGAACGCTTCTTCAACTAATTGGTGAATAAAATGTCATCGTCTTTTTTGTTTTCTAAGACAATCTCCAACTCTTGGGCTAAAATCTAAATTTTTTAGCCCAGAAAATTTAGGTTTTAAGCTCAGAAACACCTTTTTTGCTCTAACTCTTCTGGCTTAAATTTTTTAACTGAGATTATTAAAGAATAAATTTAGGCTAATTTTTTCTTTTAAAGTAATTTAAAAAAAATTATATACCCTATCATAATTTAATTTTATGAACATTTTAATCTAAAAATATTTAAATTCTGATAAATATTGAAAAATCACTAAATTTGGATGAATTTTGAGTTAAATAATTTTTTAAATTATTTAAGCCGTTGGATTTAAATTTAGACTGTTAGATCTTTTTTTTTTTACCATTAGATTTGATTATATTCGATCTCAGCCGTTGGATTCAATAAATCTTGGGAGACATATCCATGTGGGTGGGGTTCTGCTGGTGGTGCCCACACCATTTTCTGGGCTAAATCCCAGAGGAAAATTTGGCTTTTGTTTGACTTTTAGCCCACTCATTTAGCATGAGTTGGGCTGGATTTTGGGGGAATAAAACCTAAATAATATCATTTAGTCTAAGGACCCGTCTGATAACAATTGTGTGCTTCATTTGTCTATATATATTGGCTTGTCAATCATACACGGCTGACAATAAGAAACATACAATGGCCTCAGAGTCAGCTCTTAAGAGCCAGATCACAGGAGAAAAACTTGCTGACACACGACGTATATATACACCTCTCCCTCTCTCATCACGATGATTTTTTCCCGGGTTATGGACACTCGTATACGATCTGATATTGTACGTCCGGAAGCATGGTAAACATGACATACAGTGATATGCTCATGTGCGTAGAGAATGAAAAGGGCCATGTATGTGACTTTTTGTTACCTCACAAGTGCAGTGCAGTACGACTTACTGGATCTGTGCATTGTAGGAACTCTCCTGGCGCCTCATATTTCAACATTTTATTTCTCAAAGAGGGAAAAACCCAGAAAGATTAGAAATTTGCGCGACTGATAAAAGTATTACGTAGCATGTTGCTTCAAAGTCAAACGTCATCATTAAATTCCCAACCGACCTTCTTACAATGATAGGGTTTATTTTTGCTCACCATCCTCAAATGGTGATAATGTTCATCACTTTACTTATTATCATGGAATAAGTTTAAATTGATATTTGTGACTATCCGTTATATAAATCTTAATATTTAAATTCATCAAACGGTGATAAATAGTGTGGTGAGCATCACGATCACTTGCTAGTGGGGAGCAAAAATATTCTCATAATGATAGGGTCGGTCAAAAATGATAAAATGTAACAGTAAAGATTGGCATTTATGCATTACGTTATATGTGTAACTTAAGGAGAAATGGTATGTACGGAGAATATATATCAAGTAAAATATACAAAATTATGGAATTTGTTTCCAAAACTTCTATATTAATTCTATTTTATCATTGATGAATTATCTATTTATAAACTTCTAAACTGTGTGATAAGAATATAATTAACGGGTAGGTTATGTTATGGGCGTCATTCACATTTTGTTATTGATTTATGAATATTACGATCGTCATGCACATTCTGTTAATTTACACTATTAACTGTATGAATATTACCATCGTCATACCTGGATAATTTAGGTATCGTTGTCCGATTCCTCGAAGATCACTTCTATGTCAAAAAAATGCAAGCAAACATATTGTTAGCTTGATGTAGTCATGACCCCCAAATTCCAATATCGTGTTTCGCAGTACCAACACCACCCCCTCCCTATCCCTAACACTTGGCCTACACCTACATGGAATACGGATCATCTTTGTGAGGATCATGGGGATTCATCATTGTGCGGTAAAAAATTATTTTAAATATTTTTATTTAAAATTAAACACAAACAGTATTAGACAAAAATTGATCGCACGACATACGATGAACAGACACGATTCATGAATTTTCACCAAAAGATCTTGAAAGAATCCTGTTGGACCTACATGCACGCATGCCGCACCCTCTACGAGGAGAGAAAGTATCTATCTGAAACTGAACCCCTTTAATTCGCTTTATATATACACCTCCAAAATCTGCCCAGAAAGCCGACGAAATAAGACACTGTTTGGTCGACAGCTCTGTCTTCTACTTCACATCCATACAAAAAGTTTCAAACCTCTCTCTCTCTCTCATATGATGAACATGAACTCATCAATTTCAGAATCCTTCAAAACAAACCCTATCAACCTCTCCCACATTATCCCACTCGATTTCAAATCCGTTCATGCCCTACCCGATTCCCACATCTGGACTCATACGAAGGAAGTTGAGGTTCCAATCTCAAAATCAATCTGCAATATGAAGAGCAATCCAACTTCTTATAATACTCCATCTTTGGTCTGCGTACCCGTCATTGACCTATTCGACTCGAACGCCGCCTCTCTCGTACGCCGTGCATGCGAGAAATGGGGTGTCTTCCAAGTCACCAACCACGGCATTCCCATGCACCTCATGAAAGAAGCTGAGTTCCAAACCCGTCGCCTATTCGCTCTCCCGAGAGACCAAAAGCTCCGGGCCCTCCGATCACCCGAGGGAGTAACCGGGTACGGGTTGGCCCGCATTTCGAAGAACTTCCCGAAGCTGATGTGGTCAGAGGGTTTCACCATCATGGGGTCTCCGGCGGAACATGCTCGTCAACTTTGGCCACGTCACCATGCCAACTTCTGGTACGTGCACAAAAAGCATAAATAATGCACGACCTGCTTGTCACTTTAGTACCGTTTCTCTTTAATTAGATTATGTTCGTTAATCGTTATGGTCGATGGATTGAGGAGCATGTTTCAATTATGACGTGGTGGAAGATGAGTGGTTTAGAACTAAGCTTAGCGTACGCGTGTCCGTACTGGTACATACACCATCTGCCTTGTTCTTCACGTAGTCGGTTTGCACATGATCCAGAGTCCAAACCCATAACATGGAGAGATTTTCAGTGTCACCGAAAAACAGAAAAGTACGTCATATGTCATTTTTACAAATAGAGTGATATTTGAAAAATAAATAAACAGAGTAGTACGTCATATGTCATTTTACAATTAGATTGACATGAAAAAAAAAAAATTCTCTTCAACTATGTAAGGATATATAGTGTACCGCTTCTTGTTCTGATCACATTAAAAATCTCTCCGTAACAAGAACAGACTTCTTTTTCTTTTTGGGGGTTGTGCCCAAAACAATTTTTAAAAATTTTATTTTGAAAAATATTTGGTTGAGGATCATTGGTTTTTTACATACAAATAACAATTTGTTACTTTGACGTAAACTTTTATTTTTGTGATTTTACCAAGTCACTTGAGTGTATATATCAGTTTGTGATCTTATATTTACGAACATGGAATTTGCAGTTAAGTTCTTTCACTCGACAATAAACATTTTTATGTTATCGGAATGTCAATCTGAATTACATACAGTTAAACAAAAGTTCATTTTATTAACGGTTCAGATTGAAAACAACGATTTTAGTATAGATTTGTGTTATTAGTCATCATACTATTCCCATCAATTTAATGATCTCATCGATGTTCATGCAGCGGTGCAATGGAAGAGTACCAAAAGGAGATGAAGGGCCTTGCCCTAAAATTAATTGGGCTCATGCTTGGATCATTGGGCCTGAACTATGAAGATGTGAAGTGGCTTAAGCCCAAAAATAGAAGCAGGCCACGGGCCTTGCTTCAACTGAACTCCTACCCGGTCTGCCCAGACCCGACCCGGGCAATGGGTCTCGCCCCTCACACGGACTCCTCACTGCTCACTCTGTTAAACCAAAGCAGCATAAGCGGCCTCCAGGTCCTTGTGGACGGGATCTGGTGGGTGCCGGTGCACCCGATCCCCGGTGCCCTTGTAGCCAATGTCGGTGATTTAATGCACATACTGTCGAACGGACAATTCAAGAGTGCCGTGCATCGTGCGGTTGTCAACGAAGTACACCATCGCATCTCGATGGCATACTTCTATGGCCCGCCAACGGACGTGAAGATATCGCCGTTGATTGACCACAATCATCCACTCTATCAGCCGGTAACATGGAAGGAGTACCTTGAGTACAAAGCAACGCATTTCGACAAGGCGCTTGAAGTAATCCGGACAGATGCCCAGAAGCTGTACCAGCATACATCTGATGATTTTTCCTTCGGCCAATGGCCCAATTGTACATATTGATATGAAATGGCAAGTTTGGAATCATGACTCACAACTTACGCAATCTTTAAGAAGCCTTCATTTACGGGTCGTCTGGCCGAAATATATTTACGTTGTAAGCCCCTTTTAAGTTGAACGAGATTCTTTCGATCGAGTTTGTTTTGACATCGCAGTTAGGCTCGACGCAACAAAATTCTTCTATCAGTTAACTTGGGTTGGTTAAGCTTAACCACTTCTTTCGTGCACAGTAAAGATATAAACAACTAAAGCATCTAAATGCCGACTCCTTCAAGATGCGGTGAGGAAAAGGTACTACCATGTCACTTCCAGAGCTTGACGCACTTGTCGTGGCTGGCTGAAGCAACTAGCCCCGTAGCATTTGATACCGCCAGAGAAGACACTAGCTTGTCATGAGCGTGCAGAGTCATTGTCTTGTTCTCGGCCATGTTCCAAAGCTCCAAATTCTGAATTCGCACACCAATTTCACATCAAAATAAAAACCCGCTTAGCATCTTCGATAAGAGAAAGGCATCAGCATAACAAAAGGTGGAGAGCAGTAATGACTTACCTCATAACAGCCAATGACCAACAATGCAGGATAAGTCGGATGGAACACACACGTATTGAATTTGTTGCCGGAACAGCTCAACTCGTGAATGAATTCCCCTTTGCAGCTGGAACCAACTGTCCACACTCGAACCAAATCGTCACTCACTGATGCTAGATACTCGCCAGAAGGATTCCAGCACACAGAATGTACATCGCTTTTATGTCCCTACATGAATACCGCAAGAAACAAATCAGAACGCGTTCATGATGACATGATGGTTAAGAAATTTTAAGAAACCATGGAACGTAATCATAAGATTTTGATTCATATATTAATTGGACTTGTAAAGAAAAAGCGTCCAGGTAAAAGACAGTAATCTTGTTTGTACATGCATTTCATTCGACCCCAAAAATGTGGACACCACCACCACTACCCATTTCTAACGATTTCAAATCAATAGTAAAACTATTAAAATGTAACGGGAAGTCAATAAGAAACCTGTAATTTAAGCCTGCAAACTTGTGTCTCAACATCCAAGATTGATACAAAATTATCTGCTGCAGCAGCAAGGTTTCTTCCAAAACGAGGTTGAAACCTCACCTGAGTTGCACCACCCTGAAAAAGTAGTGTAACATTATTAAATACAGATACATTGACTAAACGAAAAAACAGAATTCTGGTACTCCCTATACAGAGTAGACAAATTAACACCGTGTTGTATACCTTGAAAACTCCTGCACAACTACCATTCTTGATACTCCAGTACCGCATCCCACTGTTGCGATCACAAGAGCAGAGAAGGTCCTCTTTACTGGGATGGAAGTCCACCGACTCAACAGTGGTAGAATGTCCCACAAAATTACGAAGCGAATATCCAGGCTACAGGAAATCAAATCAAATCATCAATTGCATGGAACAATAGGTCGTTTGCCAGGTTTTCCAGATTGCAATTTTCATGACAAGCTGTTACCACGTCGGTTTCAAGTTCTCATTATACCCTTTCATATTAAACATAAAATCATCATGGTAGCATACACTACATGCCATGAACCTAATAAATGTATATGTCGACTCACATTATCAGTATCCCAAACCCGGACGGTTTTATCTGCAGAAGATGTAGCAAGCCTTGACATGCTAGGACTAAAGCGAACGTCAGTTATCCATTGAGAATGCTCTTCAAGTGTGGACTTGACACTATAGGTTTCAGTGCACCACAATACAGCCTGCATCATAAAATAATTAAAGTAATCCTCAGTATTGTGTGTTTCTTTCAACTATTCATATTGGTAACAAGTTTTTTTTTCAAAAGAGCAGATATCATTTTAGGCCATTCATGCCCCTAAAACCTATCTGAAACTTCAATCTGCCTAGGCTTACCTTTCGGTCATGCCCACCAGTGGCAAGTGATTTTCCATCTGAAGAGAAGTGGCAACATTCAACTTTATTTTTACTTGCAGGAATAAGCTGGACTTCCGTAAAACTGAAGCCTATTTCATCAAGACGATGTAGAAAGCCTTTTGTTATATTTCTGGTATAAATAAACCAAGATATACATCTTCTGAGAAAATTAACGAGGTTAACAAGTTTGGACCAATATATAAGTCGGGATTCATCCTACCTTTGCCAACATCTGAACACTGAGCAACTCTACCTCTAGGGTCAGCATCATCATGCGATAAGAACGATTCAACATTATCCTCCAAAGATCCATCATCCACAAAACGGTCTACATCAGTCTGCAATATACAGCTCAGTTACTGACTGCCAACGTAGTCCTAGAAACAATCCCTGATAAGTAAGCACTATATGCTTTCTCGCAAAGGGCACATTTAACCATAATAAGAAAATCACATGAGGCTAGTCTCTACGAGCATGTTATACCCACTACAAGTGATTTGGGGTAATACAAATCCCAAATGCAATCAATACAAAATTAGATAAAATAATGACAAGTTTCTAACCAATTTATTTGGCGCCGATGCAAGTGAGCCCAAGCCATCAGAGCCAAACATAAGTACAGACTTCGACGAACCACCATTAGGGGGTAAAGTTGGCATAGACACACCATCCACTGTGTGAGTAGAAGGCGTTGAAGGTGAACTGGGAGATGGTCCCGTGGTGTTAACCGTCCCTGAACTATTGGCAGGACCCGAAGATGACACTGGCTGCTTTCTCTTTCGCCCAAGTTGATTCTTTGAAGCCTTGAACAAGCAAAACTAAGTCAGAACCTCATATAACAGTATTCAACACTAATCAAGTTCACAGCAAAATATACAGATCACAAAACAGTTGGCTCTAGAAATATGATGAAATTTGAGTTTAGTACTAAAAAAGCAGTTATGTAGGATGGAAAGTTATGGTACACGATAAATTTGTAGTACGTTTTTACTGCAATGATCAAGAATAAAAAAAAAAAGAATAAGAAAAGAGAGATAAGAAAAAGGCATTGCTGCAGAAGACAAAAATTCGATAGGCACTAATAGAAAACCTGATCATTCCCTTGAAAGGTGTTAGGCATGCTACCATCTGGTGCCATGCCACCAGAACCCATAATTTTTTGATGCTGCTGGAGGTGTTGGCTTGAATTATGAGAGTGCTGACTTGAAAGCGGATGCTGCAAATACTGCTGCTGCTGTTGATTGTTGCTTTGCATCTGCTGTTGCTGTAACTGATAAGCTGGCTATATAAGCAAATATATACAGGAAGCATGAAGTTGACAAGATCTAGTGATAATAGCTAAAATTATGAGTTTCCAAAAAATCCAGTGTAGACGAAGGAAATGATACCTTCATAAGCATGTCAGCATCTCCACGAGGTAAGACCGGGCAACCAACTTGCACTGGTGATCCAGCATTAGGTACACCAACAGAACTTAATTGACCATCTTTCCCAAGAACCATATTTCGATTGTTGAGAAGCATTCTCATCCTTCTACTGTCCAAGTCATTGGAAGATGGAGAAGGTAAATTTTGTTGTGCTAGCATAAGTTGCTGCTGTTGCAGAAGTTGATTATAGGGTTGCGGGGACTGCATCAAAGGATTTTGCTGCTGAAGAATCCCAGATCGAAGCCGATCAAATCCCTAAAATGGTGGAACTCTATCAGAAAACCATTTATCTAATTTGAAAGAAACACACGGAAAAAATACATTACAATCATATAGAGTGGAAGGATATTCAGTTCTACCGTTAAAGGCCATCCTTTCAGAGTCAAATTGTTACCGCCTTGATTTGATCCTAATATGAAAATATGAATCATTGGTAAGAGAAGAATCCAATACAAATATGAGTAATGATTTCAACACATAAACGAGCAATGAAATATGCAACAGACTCTGAAATGAGAATTGCATTTTCAATTCTAATTAAATGAGTCCGAATTGATGATATTTTATGACTCAATTTGGTATTGGCATCTATAATATGAGTCCTTTTCATTACAAGACAAGGGATCCTGACCAAAACACTTGCCTGAATAAATCCAACGAGCTATCGATACACAAGAAATTGTACTAGTTTTCTTATTTAACTGCCCAAGTTTCATATCTAAAAACCAGCCCACATTCTAGCAGATGAAAAGAAACAACATCAATCAGTAGATTCAGTACCGTGAGCGCCAATCAATGATCCTTCTGAAGCAACAGCTCTGGGATTCATCATCTCACTCTTTATGTCCTGTTTCATCATAGAAAACATGCCCAAAATAAGAAAATCAAATTGTAGGGATAAACAAACAAAGAAACAGATCACTGATGATAATCACCTGTGAAGAACCAGGAAGTTGCTGACTCCGACTGTGAGGTTGTTGAAGATTCCCCAACACACCACCAGTTGGGCCATGCAGCATTTGACTGTAAAGGAGTTCAACCACTTTCATATTAATTAAAGTATCAATTGCTAGGAAAGAGCATGTGTTACGCCGTAAAGCTGAGTCATGATAAATATGGAATCTTAAGAGAAATACCCAGGAGGCTGGCCACCTGCTGTAGTTGCTTTCATCATCGAGGCATGATTGGGATCCAAAAGCTGACTCATATTGTCGCCTAACCTTTGCTGCATGGTGTTTGTATTGTGAGTTTGTAACTAGATTAAATGAATATTAGATAGAAAGAAAGTCTCTCGGAATATATGGAAAAACTCATTACCTTGATAGCTGCATCATCCATAGCATCCCTCTGAGTTGGAAGCTTTAATCTCTCCTCGTACATTTTTGTTGCCATAGAATTTGCAGTTGCAGGGTTCTGTCTCAAAAGAGAATCATTAGCAGTGCCATTATGAAGCTGGGTCCCATCTCGACGCTGCTGCTGCTGCTGCTGTTGCTGCTGCTGCTGCTGCTGCTGCTGCTGCTGCTGTCGCTGCTGCTGCTGCTGCTGAGCATGTCTCTGTAATATAAGCTGCTGCTCCCTAGCCTTTATTGCTTGAGTCTAACACATCCAGACAAACAGAGAAACAAATGAAAATGGAGAAATTCAAACAATACCATCTATGTTACGAACAATAGAGCTAGGAATGAAGTCAAATATAAGTTCACACCTCGATGTAAGATGCAGCTGCTTCTGAGTGCTTCTCATTCGTCCTAGCAATGAATATGTCCCAAAAGACAGACCACCATTCGAAAAGAAAGCCGCCAGGTGCATCAATAGCTGGAGCAACCGTAAAATCAAAGAAATTTGATTAAATTCAGATAAAAATTCACAGATAACACTGAATCTCTTTTATTCGGCAGATTTAAGTATATTCTCACCTACAGGATCCGTAGCAACTTTTCCTTCAGCTTGAAATGCCTTTGCAGAAGCATGTAATTTTCTCTTCATAAGGTAATCATATATATACACATCCAACCTGTGATCCAAACAGATTAGAAGGTTACCACATGTCAGAAATCCAAAAAAAAACTTTAACATTTGAGAATCTGCAGAAAATAACATTGGCAGAAGGTACCAAATGCAAAAACATAACATCCGACACAACGCTAATCCACCAATCCAGTGCCAAGAAAATGAAAGGAACTATTAAAAGTGAAAATCTTCGAGCCCGAAAACTCAAATCTTCTCACTAATTATCTTTATAGTGTCAGATTTAGTTGAAGCGAATTATTTAGTTCCTACAACTAACTGAATCAAACACGTGAAACAAAATTTTGAAGTTGTTTTAAGAAAATCCACAGCATCAAAAGACATGGTGCTTTATTTACTGCTAAGAAAATGTAAGAAAAGCAACTTTTTTGGATCCCCAATGTCCTCATAGAAGACTGAAAAGTTAAATTCCTCCCTCTTTTCCCCTTCTTTTCTGGAGCACGAGAACATTGGGAATTACCAACAACAAGAAGACACCCTTATCGCACACATAAACATGGAAGATATCTCGACATAGCTTCCAAAAACATGTAAAAATCAAACAACCCAGTACATATTAAGGTCACCAAAACACGAAAAACACAAATTAACCACAACCCAACAGCAAAGATTCAATCTTTAAAAGAAAGAACGGTTAATTATGTGAAAAAAAAAACGAAAGAACACAAGTGAAACAAACCCAAATGGCAAAGCGAAAATAACCATAAAATACCCATTTGAAAAAGATAAGAAAACAACAGAACTCACCAAAACCCTACAACCAAAAACTCACTCAAACCACCCAAAGTTAAAGCTACTGCCATGGCAGTAAGAATAAGGAAAAACCCAGAAAATTTGAGACCTAACATTAAGAGAATGAAAATTTTACGGTGCAAAATTACTTACATTTTATCAGCTTCCCAACTGTTCTGGCTCTGAGACATGATTAAGAAATTCGCAGCAAGTCTAATCTGCAGGAAAATCCGAAACTTCGGACGCTTAGCAGATGATGATGAAGTAGAATGTCGGAGCCTCCGTCTTTTCTCTGTTATACGGAAGCAAATGCGTTTTTTTTTTTGTTGTTTTTTTATATTCTTTCTCGCTCTTAAAAAACTTACAAAGGTAAGTTGAACGAAGACGATAACCTCCTCATTGAGTCAATACTAAAATAATGATTTCCATTTTTTTCTGGTTTTTCTGGCTTCTTCCTCTTTTTTATATAATTTCTTTATTTATTATTTTGTATATTATTAATGTTGATATTTTTTTTTAACAAAGATATTATCTACATCAATGAAGAGGCGGTGAGTTTACCCTTGTGATGGACTAGCAATAATATCATTCAAATTCGTTTTTAGTAAGAATCGAACCTAAAACCTATCACTTACAAAGAAAGAAGAATATCATTAGATTGTAATACTAAATAACATTAATGTTGATATTCTAAACCACCGAGTTTGAACTTTTACAAATGAAATTTTTGGACCACTAGCACTATTTTAGCAGGACGTTTTCCGGCCAAACCATGGCGAATTAGCAGTTAAGAAATGTACCATTCTCTTTGTCTTGTTGAGAAGTATGATTTTCATTTTTAAATCACTCGATTTTATTGAGTATTGAAGAAGTTATGAACGTTTACAGTTTACCCAGTTTATGGCGAGTTTTCTAGTTTTCCCGCAGACTAGTCACCTTTTAAGCTATTTTTGAACCATTTCCGGCAACCATTGGGCTTCCAAATATGTATGATCTTGTTCTACATTTTCCTATTTCATTTTGATATATTATGGATCGAATTTGGTTAAGAAACGATTGAGTTACGAAGTTTTGAAAATTGTCCAAACTTCCGATCAAGAGCTTCGGGACACTAACGGAGTTTTTAACGGAATGACCAAAATAATGGATGGTGGACAATCTGAGAGACCATTTCTATTGATTTTCAATTTCATAGACCAAAGTAATGTGTTATGCAAATCTCATATACCATTTTGGCTAAAAAGTCATTCTATAATGGTATAATAACATATGAGCATTTCAAAGGGAGGTAGCATTTAGATAATAAAGTTAGAGTTGTTATGCCATGTAGAAAAACACAACTCCACCGAAAATAATAACTCAATTAACAAATTAAAAAATTAGCAACTGACCTCATAAACATCCAAGGTCAGCCATTACTTCTCCAAGTTAGAAAATTATCTCTCGCTTACTCAAAAATATTGTTTAGCAAATAGTTTAAACTAAATGAAAATTAATGAAAATAGTTTGAAAACTTTGAATTTTAATCAAAATAATAAAAAAATATTTTAAGTGAATAATATCAGAAATAACATTTTAAAATAAAAATATCATTTTTATTAAAAGTAAACATTACTAAAAACATTTCGCTAAAACTCCTTTAAATTAAAGCTAATCTACGAAATAATAAAAGAGTCCTCTAAAAATCTCAGATGGTCCGTTAACATTTCTCCTCTAAATGGTAGTACGCTACACACAAATAGGTCAAAGAGATGAGAATAAGTTTGGAGGATCCCTCACCCTTTTGAAATCTGTGGCTGTTAAAGCATCATATCATATCACATCACAATTTAAGAGAGACTGTTTGATGTGATCGGAACACGAAGTAATATATTATGTGTTATTATACAAATAGTGTGATATGTGTGTTAAAAAATTAATAACTTAAAAAATAAAAAATTTCACCATTTATATAAAAACACATTATATATTATCCGTGCTCTGATCACACTGAAAAATTTCTCAGCTCTCTGATACTACTTACTGCCAATTGTCTTCAAATGTGCCAGAGAAAAGAATAAAAAAAGTTGGACAGGCTTTTGCAGATTTTGCTGCCGAAGGGTCACAAAAAGTCAAAGATAGGGTGTTGGGAAAATTCCAATCCTCTTCTCTTTTTTTTTTAACCCACGCAAACCCCGCCCCGCCCCGCCACCCCACGCCACCACCACACCCCCCCCCCCCCCCCCACCCCAAAAAAATTCTTTTATATTATCCAAGATTCTAAAAAATATTAGGCGCTAAGACCAACTTCAATGGTGGGCTAAAAGTTAAATTATCTTCTAAAATTTCCCCCCAAACCCACTCCAACCCAAGGAGAAATTTTGGGCTAAATGGTAAATGTCAAACCAATGCCAAATTCCTCCCAAAATTTAGCCTAAAAATCGGAGTAGACTCTACACAATATTTATAGGAATTTAAATTTTTTTAGATTAAAATGTTCATAAAATTAATTTACAATAGTCTACATATTTATTTAAAAAAAATTTAATTTAACAAAAAAAATAGCCTAAGTTCATTCTTTAATAATCATGGGCTAAAATTTTAGGCTATAACTGTTGAAGCAGAAAAACTGTTTCTGAGCTAAAAGCTAAATTTTCTGGGCTAAAAAATTTGGCTTTTAGCTTAACCATTGGAGATGGTCTAATCAGGTGGTAGGCTAGCGTCTAGATGGGCGCCTAGGCAACTTAGGTAGATTTAGGTAATTTTTTTGTATATCTTGTAAATAAATGCATATTGACACTTACAAAAAATTATATTTGTATCAAATCCATAGATAACATAATAGAAGAATGATAAAATGCAAAAAAAGTATCTAACAAGTCCAAAATGTAAAACATATTAAGCATATATGCTATATAACAATAGTGAGGAGTATTATAGGATGACACATGTACAACAAGTTCACAATTCAAACCACATATAAATTAATCAAATTTACGACATAATATATATAAATAAACATTGATACTATGTTATTTTCAAAAAAAAAAAAAAAAAAAGAATATATAGGCATTTATGTTAAATATGAGGATACATGTAAAGTTTAAAAATTGTATCATTTTGTTAGCCCATACTGTTGGGCCTCTCAATAAAATAAAAGGAAAACTAATGAGAAAATGACTTGAAAACTTTGAGTTTTAACGATAATGACAAAATAAAGGGTAAAGTGAATAGTACTAGGTTTGACTTTTTAGTGTAAAAATGTGGTTTTTCGTTAAAGTAAATAGTACAACGGGCTTTTCGTTAAAACTCCCTAAAATAAAACGTTGGCCCTACACTCATTTTTTAATTAATCCTTCACCAACTATTTAAAGGTGCTAGCTAAAGCAAAAAGTTGCAAATTGCTTAAAACCCTAACTCGCAGCTCTTTGCAATTACACTCATCTTCAACAACTTGCCGCCGCACCCATCTTTGTAAACCTACTACAAACCGTCGCCATCACCCATCCCTGCAATTGCACAAATCTCATCTACCTTTCTCTCTCTCTCTCACCATATTCGACTTCTCTTCTAGCAAACAGAGAGGCAGGCGGCGAGACTCGGGGAGACAAGAAGGTTGTGAGTCTCGCGACAAAAGTTTCTTTTCTAGACCGCCCAGCGTCCGTCGAGCCTGCCTAGCCCGCCTAGGCGGCCGCCTTACACCGCTTAATGTCCTTGTCGATTTAGTGAACGATTTCGAGTTAATAATGGTGGAGCACCACCGCCTAGACCGCGTTTTATCTCACTGATATTATCATTCATGACCCTTTATTCCTCTATTTTTTGATTAATTTATGACTAGCCTTTATGCACACACTCACGTGCGTGCAGATGACATCTTTTGAATCACGGCATGCTACACATGATTTACAAGTTTTAAATGTATTTATATGTGTAAATTGACAAAAGAAAAATCAAATATTTGAAGTAAATGAATAATATTAGATCAAGTTAGAAGAAACCCCTCATAAACCAATTAAAGCAAATGAATTTACATAATAAAATCGGTCTATATAGAATTTACATTAAGAATAGAGAAAATAATATTTAATAAAGAATTGATTGAATCACATTATTACTAGCCAATTGTGAGGCTAAGTCCATCCTCTCTCCCCTTAGTGTAGATAATATCGTTTGTTTAAAAAAAAATAATAATAATAATTTGACAATTAATTTAATCACATTATTATCCAAGTGCAAAAGACTTTTTTTTTTTTTTTTTATAATGTCTCTTAAAATGTTTTGAACGTGTTTAAAAATAGAGAAAATAATATTTAATAAACAACTGATTGAATCACATTATTGCTAGCCCATTGTGATGCTAAGCTCATCCCTCTCCATTAGTGTAGATAATATCGTTGTAAAAAAAAAAAAGATAATCATTTGACAACTTATTTAATCACATTATTATCCGCTTGCGAAAGACCTTTTTTATAATCGGCATTACACGTCTCTTAAGATGTTTTGAACGCGTTTAAAAATAGGGCAATTGAATCACATTATTGCTAGACTATTGTGAGACACTAATAAATAAATAAATAATTGTACCAAAAATTAAGGGAATTGTTATTAGCACTCCAAAAATTTCATTCTACACTCCGAACTTTCTATATTAGGAAAGAAAAATACACTTGTGAGGAGTGTAGAATGAGATTTTTGGAATGCCAATAATACTTCCCAAAATTAATTATTAAAAAAACACTATTAAAATGACGAAAATACCTTGTCTTATTTGATGCATTATTTTTGGATGCCTATAAAATTTTTTGTTTGAGGGGCATTTTTGTTCAAATACTTTTGTTAAAGCTTGATGGCATCAAAAGTACTATTCACCTTCTGTGTTGGCTTTATATATAAGAAGATTAGTGTAGAGCATAATTATCTGATTTTCAATTCCAATTTCCTAAAAAACCCTAATCCCAAAACTGATGCATGATAGGAGATCACAAGCCAACAAAAAGAAAACTGATTCCAGGCTTTCCAGCACATATCTATGAATTATGAACCCAGTTGTGTACAAAAATCTGTCATTAATCACATGGTTGAATTCAAGCACTTCCTCCAATGTGCGCGTAAAAGCCTTTTTCTTGATTGAAGCGACATTTGGAGAGACGGGATTGGAACAGAGAACTTCGGTGCAATGATATACATGTAACAAGACAAGCTCGGTGTTATTAGCTCTAATGAAAATATGAAATTATTATTAACATTTTAAAAATCTTATTTCATTATTTTTTTTTTCTAATTATAAAAAATTTAAAATACAGATTTTAGAATGATAATAATAATTCTCATGATCCTAAAACTGGACACAAGTCTAACAAATAATTATTAATTAAAAAATACCCAGACAAAATGGGAGGCCAAGCATTTTAAATTCCATGAAATCATCCTTGTCATCAATGGGAATTGGGCTGTTTCTCCAGAAGACAGCAAGAGCACTCCAACCAAGCTGTTTAGGAGGGACAATTTATGATGACCGTAATTAAGGTTGTACTAGGTAGAACTCCCATGATTAATTGACAAAAAAAATAGTTAAGAAAGAAATTAAGAGATTTTAAGAGAATCGTACCGCCATGCAAACAACGCTGACAGCAGAAGGGACGGCAACAAGAGGGTTTGTAAAATGCTTTTGAGCTAGTAAAAATCCAAGTGCTGAGCTCTGCAAATGAAATATCGCGAAGGTAATCAGCAGGTACTTAAATGTATGAACTCGTTCAACCTTGACAAACACCGCGACAGAATCAGTAAGAAAATACTAAATGAGGCGATTGTGAAGCAAAAAAATAATCAAGAAGCGACACATGAATTTTTAGGTGAAGAGAGCAAAATTACCCTCGAGACATATCGGGTTTCCTACACGCGAGCAATGGAGAATCATCCATCAACCAAGTCAAAAGTGCCCAAAATAGATAACAAATTCAAATTTATCTCATCCATCCTTACTCCATATCCTCTACAAGGAAATCATTCCATAACCTTCAAAACCTTCCCTATAAATTAAATTAATTCCTAATTAATCCATTAATCACCAAATTAATCACATTACACCCCAAAAAACATCCAAGGCCCGACCACTCTCTCTTCCAAAGAGGGCCGGCCATGCTCTATATATTGAATCCCATTTTTCTCTAAAAAACTAGATTTTCTCTCTAAATTCTAACTTTGGCATCGGAGGTTCTTCAGTCAAAGCTCCTCCATTCATCAAGGGCGCGTTAGGCTCTTGGCCTTAACCTAAGATGTTATTTGTTTTGTAGGTGCAATTTTGTCCAAGATCAAGGAGAAAGAAATTTGCATCCGATGTTTACCTGCATCCCCACTCTATGGAAATGGTATAAGCACCTAAAATTCTTGACCGATAACCTTTTCTAGTATTAATATAATATAACTGAGACCAGCGATCCCAAAAGTTTGAAGAAATGGCGATTCTTAATTTTCAATTGACCATGGGATGGTGAAAATACAGTTAATTTGTTCTTGTTTTTGTTTGGATTCCCTTAGGCTATTCAATTGGAAATAATTATTTGTGTTTATAGTTTTAATTTATTTCCAATATAAATTTAATAAAAAAGTTGATCAATAGTTTCAAGATTCGTCAAATATTCTTGTTTATCTCTCTTTTATTTCGAAAAATAAAAATAAAAAAAATTATTGCTTAGCTATTAATCATCATTTGAATTATAATCAGGATTACTCATGATGTATTTCTGCATACACTTTTTTTTGTTTTACAAATGATAGAATAATTATACAAAATTCCTATATAATAAAAATTGGTATGGTTTATTTCGCTGACAAGAAATAGATGGATGCCAGAACGAGAGAGAGAGAGAGAGATTCACCGAACGATAATTTTGAAATCCAATAACCAACACCAAATGCAGCACCGCGTAGAACAGCCACCGGGAGTATTAGTTGAGCTCCTTGTGTTTTCAAGACTTCAGAAACTTGCCCGATCTTAACAATTATAAGAATTCAGTTACTCTATTAGATGCGTAATGTAGCTACTATGAATTTACTGAGGTGAAAAACAAAATGTACCTGTATGGAAGTCGATTCAGTTAATGTTTGTGACCTACCGGGCTGGCACAGAGTAGAGTGGTGAGCATTACTCCAATTGAAGGTGTCACCGCAGCTATCTTTGAAGTGAATTTGGGAAAGAACTCGTTTGCCAGTACTGTTACATAAAAAAGGGTGGAGAGTGTTGATTATAAATTTATGTCCAGATATTGGAAATAAGCTATGTTTTGTAGTAGGATTTTCGAATTCTAATGATAATTATAAACCTTCAATTTACCTCCAACGATTGTTGGCATTAAAACAACCTGGAAAGTACTGAGTGCCAGGCCCTGCAAAGATGGTGGGGAGGAAATGTCAGCGTAGACAGACTGTTTCCGTATATTTTCTTTTATCTGTAACATTTCTCCAATTAGTCTAGGAAGTGCTGGTCAAGTATTACTTATCAACTGCAGAAGTTGATGCATTACTTATCAACGGAATTATGAACCGTGTTTCAACTTACTGCGGCATCAACTGGAACAAGCTGGCCAGCAAGAAGCTTGGTAAGAAGTGGTGTCATAGTAATAGCTCCTATTGTGGAATACCTACAGAGAGACCACAAAATAACCTTTGTCTCAATATGTGACATTACAATAAAGACAAGACTGTTGATTTTGGTTTCATAGTACTGCAGTAGCAGTATACGCTAATAAGTGCTGCAAACATTTTCCAGGACCTGCTCAACCAAAGAAAATGCATGCATTTGAGGGTGTGTAAGTTACCCGTAGGAACCATGTAAATAAGCTAACCATGTGCTAGTTGATATGCAACACAATCAAGTAGCAGGCAAAGATATTACCGCAGCTGGCTTGTAGATCCCAAGGATGGTGCCCAGCATGACCTGTCCATGGAAGTAGATTTAAAACTTCCAACTGTTCGTGAAAAAGCTTTGTTTAAAATATACACAGAAGTAAGCAATTAAGAAGTACCGAAGATGAGAATCTGGTTAAAAGAAATGTAACACCTACCCACACAGGAAATAGAGTTGTCAAAGTTTTGATAATTTTCTTGTACTGGCTCATCCCGCTAGGAGTACTACTAGGAAGGTCTCCAGATAAATTTGTTGCAGCCTTGCACAAGACTTGGGAGTTCTTACGTATAGTTGTCAACAAGCTGATGAATGTAGACTTGGGTGTTCATAACCAGGAAGTGCATGATAAGGGAAATCATCTTTACAAACTGTTCACTAAAATGAGGACAGACTGGACGGTAAATGGTAACTTCTGGGGATAGGTGAGGGGTAAGACATTCCACCGGGGGTTGGGGGTGGGGTGTTAAAACAGAATAGAAATCTGAATTGAAGAAACAGTGAAGTTGATGCAGGATCAAAACAAAACAAAACAAAGTATAGTCAATGAGAGTCTATAATTTCCTATGAAACAAATGCAATGTCTGATAGTTTGTTGTCTTTGAGTCTCTTTCAATATCAGTGTTAGTGGAAAGAATGTAAAGTTGTAGAATTGGTGATTTTGTTGATATATCTTTGTACAGAGAATGCAAGGATTTATACAAACAGCTGAAAACTATTCTAAGTAAAAGAATCCTAATTTGATGCTAATTACATTTACTCCTAAAATCCCTGTAGCCAAATCGTTGACTATCTTCCTGATTCCTAAATCACTCATTAACAATTTTCTTCATTTAACACTCCCCCTCAAGTTGGAGTGTGGATAACTGATATCAATAACACCCAACTTGCCAAGGTGTGAACGGAAAACAGGTGCCCGCAATGGCTGAGTGAACATGTCAGCAATTTGTTCCCCTGTTTGTACATAGGCCGTTCTAATTTCTCCCCTTTGAATTTTCTCGGGAATAGTATGACAGTCAAGCTCAATATGCTTGGTCCGCTCGTGGAACACGGGATTTGTTGCAATGTAAAAAGCAGCCTGATTATCACAAAATAATCTTGTTGGATTAGGATGAGTTACATGCAAGTCCCTCAACAAGTATCTTAACCATGTAAGTTCACAAGTTACTGCAGCCATGGAACGATATTGTACTTCCGCAGATGAACGGGCTACAATGACCTGCTTCTTGCTTTTTCAGGATACAAGTGAGTTCCCAAGAAAGATACAATAACCTGTAACAGAACGACTTGTGATTGGATAATGAGCCCAATCCGCATCACAATAACCAATCAAATTCAGTTTACTTTGTGCAGAGAGCAATAACCCTTGACCTGGAGCTTCTTTAAGATATTGGAGGAGTCGATGTTTTGCATCAAGGTGATGTCGCTTTGGCTCCTGCATAAATTGGCTTAAGGTATTGACGGCATATATGATTTCTGGCCTTGTAATTGTCAAGTAAATCAACTTCCCAGTTAATCGTCGAAATCTCGTTGGATCTTTGAGAGGATTGCTACCAGTGGGCAATAATACCACGTCAGGCTCCGTTGGGACCTTTGCCGGCTTAACACCAAGTAAACCGGCCTCTTCCAATATGTCTAGTGTGTATTTGCGCTGACAAATGGTAATGCTGGCTTTTGAACGTGCCACCTCAACTCCAACGAAGTATTTCAAGGGTCCAAGATCTTTAATCCGGAAGCGGCTATTGAGGAATTATTTAAGATTATTGATTGCGGCATCATCATTCCCTGTAATAACCAAGTCGTCAACATATAGTAATATAATGGTGAGAGAACCACCAGTGACTTGAGTGAACACGGAGTAATCAGCCTGAGATTGTGTGAACCCAATATTGCAAATGGCAGAGTGGAATTTTTGAAACCAACTTCGGGAGGCCTGCTTGAGTCCATACAAAGACTTATGGAGTCGACACACGAGACACTCCCCCTGTCGACCAGAACCAAGCGGAGGCAGCATGTACACTTCTTCATGGAGATCGCCATGAAAAAAACGCATTCTACACATCCATCTGATGTAAAGGCCAATTACGAACAGCAGCGACGGTCAACAAACAACGCACATTGGTGAGCTTCGCGACTGGAGCAAAGGTTTCTTTGTAATCGATACCTTCACGTTGGGTAAAACCCTTAGCAACAAAACGAGCTTTGTAACGGTCTATCGTTCCGTCCGATTTATATTTGATCTTGAAGACCCACTTACAACCGATCGAACGCTGACCAAGAGGCAAGGAAACCATGCTCCAAGTCTGATTGGCTTCAAGAGCCTGAAGTTCAGTGTCCATGGCTGCAACCCAATGAGGGTTATGACAAGCTTGTTCATAAGTGGATGGTTCCACAAGTAGAGATACATTAGAAACAAAGGTCCGGTAAGTAGGTGACAACTGAGCATAAGAAACATACCGTTGGAGGGGGCAGCGAGTACCGGACCTGGAGGAAGAGGCAGTAGTGGGCGTGAGCAAAGCCGCATGATTTTCAAATTTGTGTGTGGGAAGAAGATTTGTGGCATAACAAAGGCATTCAAAAACTCGTAGATGAGAATAAGTGGGTGATTGACCATGTAAACGTTCGTAGGGAGATTGGTGGCATAATAATGGTGTGGGAAGTCGATTGATGAGGTAACAAGTTGTTTGGATACTTTCCTCCCAAAATTTTAGTGGTAAATTGGCTTGAAAACAGAGGGCACGGCCAATATTTAAAAGATGCCGATGTTTATGTTCAACAACTCCGTTTTGTTGAGGGGTATGTGAACAAGAATGTTGAAAGATGGTTCCATTCGTTTCCAAAAAACTGTGCATGGATAGAAACTCACCATCATTGTCGGCGCGTAAGATTTTAATGTCACAATGAAATTGAGTTTTGACCTAAGAAAAAAATGATTTTATCAAGGATTGTGTATCAGACTTGAAACGCATAAGATGCACTCATGTAAATCGAGTAAAATCATCTACAATGGTTAAAAAATAATGTGCCTCTGAATGTGTATGAATTTTGTGAGGCCTCCAAATATCACAATGAATTAAGTCAAAAAATGCAATAGATTTAAGTGAACTTGAAGGAAAAGACAATCTAGTTTGTTTTGCCAAATGGCAAATTTCACATGTGTGTTTGGACTCAAACATTATTTCTGGAACACTTGTTGACAAGGAATGTAAAGGTGTAGATGAAGGGTGTCCTAGGCGTTGGTGCCATAAGTCAGTAATGTGGTGAACATGGTTGGCTAGATGAGGGTTTTGGCTTGGTGTGAGATAATAAAGCCCATCAAAATGCTTGCCCAGGCCAATCATCCTCTTCGTATCCACGTCTTGCACAACACAAAAATCCGGAAAGAAAATTACGATACACCGTAGAGCTCGTGTCATTTTACTTACAGACAATAAATTGACTCGAAACTTTGGAACATGAAGAACTCCATCAAGTGTCAGATCATGAGACAACTTGACAGAGCCAATTCCTTTAATTTCTGCTTGTCCCCCATTAGGTAAGCCCACAAAATCATGGCAAGTATCAGTTTTATTGTGCGTCGGTGGTAAGCGGGATATGTGATCAGTCGCCCCACTATCCACAATCCAGTAAAGTGTTGAATGTGGATCATGTTGTGCGATATTACATGTGGATGTATAAATACCTGTTGCATTTGCAAGTTGCTGGCCATTACCGTTCCCATTTCGAAGCATGGCAATGATTTGGTTGTACTGCTCAGTTGCGAACATTGGGCCGTTGGTGGTGGTTGCTCTTGTTGTGTCAGTTACGGTATTAGTTGGCTGAGGTGCTTCAATGTTGTGAGCACATGGGATGTGTGTTTATTCTTGGGTTTAACATTCTTTCCGTGCAATTTATGGCTCACTAGGAAGCCAATGAGATAGAAGCAATGATCCACCAGATGTCCATCACCATCACAATAGCTGCATTTCAGCAGCTTGCGCGAGGTAGAGTCGCCTGTACTGGAACTGCCCTTTGCCATTGTGAAGCGTCTAGCCTGCATCGCGTGGACACCAGATTGTGGCTCACGATTGTTTGCCACATCCAGCTGTCTTTCATGTTGAATGACTAAGCCATGGACTCACCGTGTGTCTAGGAGAGGACTCATCATCAAGATCGATCCTCGTATGGTCGAGTACGAGTCATTCAATCCCATCAAGAATTGCATGACTCTCTCCTTCTCCTCCCCAATCACATGCAATGGGCTCATGATATGAACCCAATTCGTCCCAAAAAGCCTTGAGTTTGGTGTAGTAGTCGGATACAGATGACTGCCCTTGTCGGTGTTCAGCAATTTCTTGTCGAATTTGATAGATCCTTGAATCGTTCCCTTGTGAGAGACAATCCTCCAGATCCTTCCAGTCAGCAAATGCGGTTTTGCAGTAGAGTATACTACTCGAAATAGTAGCGTTCATCGATTGCCAAATCCACGATAGTACCATGTCATTGCATCTTTGCCAAATGAAAAACTTTGCATCGGTGGTTGCAGGAGCCTTAATAGACCCATCAATAAATCCGAGCTTGTTCTTTGCGGTGAGAGCAAGCGCGTAGAACGGCTCCATTGTCCATAGTTGTGTCCGTCAAGGGGTTTTGAGACTAAAACAAGACTCGGTGAATCCGAGTGGTGAAGGGTGAGAGGATCAGATGCATTTGGCATCACATCTGTTGGTTTCTCGTCACCCATGTAAACTGTTTGCAGGGAAGATTGACTGTGTTTGTAGCGGAAGGTGAATGAGCGTCTAGAGTCACCAGGATCGGTGCTCTGTTTGTAGCGGAAGATTGACTGTGATTGTTGACTATCTTCCTGATTCCTATAACTCATTAACAATTTTCCTCCTTTAACAGTTCTGTGAATTCATGCTTCTGTGTGAGGCCAAGCAACCTTGGAGTGATTCCGAGGCACCTTCAGTGTGATCCCCGAACGCCAGTGTGATGCCAAAGGGCGGAGTGAATCTGGATTTCTTATTATATTCCTATCCATTCTTCTTGTCCTACATCAGGCCATCTCTATTCTCTACTCCTGGTGTATAGCACATCAAGACATGCTCTTCCACACCCTCCTCCAAGACCAAATAAGATTATTCCGATTGTCTTTACAAAAGTGAACTACGAGCCCACTATTCTTCTGACCAGATTAAACACTAACTCTAGTGCATGATCACATAGATATACTCACGTATATGCATACTTTGAGCTGCTCAAGTGAACACACAGCTAAATGGCCGAGCTGCTAGCTTTCATAATTTCGATTTGATTTGGTAAATATTTATCAAAAATGCTACTTTTATTGCATATTTGTACCATTGTTTGGACCATCTCTAATAATAGAATTGAGACTCACATATGTTGATGTGCCTTACTTTTATTAGATAGATGTTACCAGTTGATGGTTAAAATAGCACTATTTATTTACAGTTGACTTTCAAACTTTTTCCTCCTACAGCTGTATTTATTGTTTTTCATTTTTATTTTTTTTCCGTGGAAACCCCAGTTATCCCACACTTCGTAAAGACTAAAGGCATTTCAGCTCATTCTTATTCACATTCAAATGGCACATGTCTTTCCAAAACTTTCAACTAGAATCGCCCGTGTTTTTCTCAAGACCATAAAGCAATATTTATTATTTTTATTTACTTGGAAAAAAGAAGAAGGTACAACTGGTCCACCCATTCCGAGCCTAGAGATGCTATGGGAATTTCATTCTATCCGTGGCCACAATCAAACAGACTCACCAGTGATAAAAAAAAATGACAAGTGTGTATAAAAAAAATAAAAAGGGTGCGTGATTGTCATTTCTTGAAAAAAATCGCATTTCACTTGTTTTTATTCTTCTACACACTCTTAATTAACTTTGTTGTTTTTCATTTAATTTGTTTAATTTAATGACAAAAAAATTTAAAAATATGTGTACAGGAGAATAAGAAGTGCATTTGATATCATTTCAAAGGAAAAAAAAAACCGCATTTGACATGAATTTTGAATCGAACGTATGCATTTTAGCGATAATGGCAAGCAAAACGAAGAAAAAAAAAAGAAAAAAGAAAAAAAGAAAATTGTACCAGATTATTACGATGTCTGCAATTTCAAACCCGATAAATTTTTTTGAAAAATTCCATATCGACTACTTTTATGGTGTAAATTTACCACCTCCATCAATTTTCATTAAAAAATTTGTCAAATACATCACGTGCTAGGGATGTAGGCCCTTTTTTTTCCTTCCACGAAGCTTTATTCGCATGAGTTGTGGTGAAAGAAACTTTTACTTCTAGTCGTCAATAGTTCTTGCAGTAGGGAATATAACTTTGGATGTGGCCCTGGTGGAGGACCACTCCTCTATCACAAATATCCATTAAGTTTTAGTGGGCCTTTAATTATATATCTTGTTTATCCTAGTGGATGGGCCTCTGACATTTCTGACTGACCCATATTAGCACTGGCCCCCCGAGCCGGTTGGGGTTGGGGGTGTCCACTCTTTTATAGTATGTTTCGGTGTAATTTATGCACCATGGTTTTCGATCGTTAGATTTTCATCATTGAATTTTTTTACTACGGATTTGATGGTCAAGGGATCAAACTTGAAAATTTTTCAACTTAGCCCTTTAAAACAAAATTCATTTTATCGAACTTCTCTTATAGAGATTTTTTTTTTTTTTACATTTAGATTTTTTGGATATGCTGGCCTATAATTTTATCTCCTCTTCTTGATATTTGATCTTCTGTTTTACCTAATCATTTTGGATTTTTTTTTTTTTTTTTTTTTTTGCAGCTTATCTTGTAGATTCTTACTTTTTTGATTTTGTTTTAGAGGGGGCTTGGTCCTATGTGCCCCTTTTTCTTGTATTTTTTTTTTAAAATGAGTAGAGCTTATGTTTCTCCCTGATTACATGTAACTTTTTTTTATTAATAAATTTTCTTGTGCCACCGAGATTCTAAATAAAACTTTGTTAAATTGATAGTCTAGGCAACTATTAACCCTGGAGCTCACTAATAGTTCCACAAAAATTAGACCGAAGATATCTTGAAGTGGGTCCATCACTTTAATGTCATTAGTTAACAACGACCAACCTAAAAACATATGTAAATTAACTGAATGTCAAAGCGTCAAAGCGCACTATATAAGTAGAAATTGTAAGATCGTGGCTCATTTTGAAGCCGACTAAAAACCTGAATGGTGTAAAGGCTTAAGATTGATGTCCAATTATATGGGGCCAAAATCACTAGTGCTCAGTGGCTACAAATTAGCACCAGAAGGAGCAAAACACCAAGCAATGTCCAGATTGACCAGTTTTTTCCCTTTCCTTTTTTGGTGTCGCCAATGAGAAAAACAGTGATGGTGCATGTGGTAGAGACTTGACATAGATTGATAGACTGCAGGGCCAAGAATTTTTTAAGCTTTTGAGCGGCTGTCGTGTTGGTTCTTTCTATTGATTGGTTATTGCTCATGCCTTATTCTTTCACATCAGCCACCATTTTCATGGAGATTGTCTAGTATGCTAAACAAACATCGACAATGATAAAAATTTAACGATTAGCAGTTTCTTTGTATAGAATACACGAGAACATAATAAACTTTATAGTTTTACCAGAATACTTTGTGCGTAACAGCCGGATGTACTGTTCGATTGCTCTCGCTAATTAAACAGAATCCGTACAATCTGACTTTGCTTAATTTTCATTGCTGTAGGTGGTTCATCTTCTACAAACAACTTAGAGTGGTGGGGTGGTGAACTACACATAACCACATGCATTTCACTTGTTCATGTGACAACCCAACAAACAACCTAATCTTTGTCTACTTAAATTCTATATTTAATTAATTATTACTTAGTTTTCCAAGTTAAAGTGTTGAACATATAATATTCTCCCTCATGCCATCCATATATTTGTTCCAAATCCATGACAACACAACCCACCTAAACTCTATCTCATCATTTTTCTATCTCTATCTGATATCAGATTTTCTACCTCTATTTGATATATTCTTCGTTCATATCTCATTTTTTCACAAAAAAGAAAAAAAAAGATTTAGATTCATTTATTCTCATGCATAATTCAATTTCTCTCATCACAATCGGTGATCGTTCTCTTGAAATACATGTTGATACATTCATAACTATATATGGACTGTATGAAGCCACGATAGCAACTGTGGGAAGCGTTGGTGAGACAAACCCTAGGACCAAATGAGGCTGATACCGCGTAGAAATATTATTCTTTGATCAAATCACTAGGTACAAAACATTTATATAGTACACTAAGTACATGTATCTATGCTAGAAATGGGAAATTGATAATTAAACATAGGACTTGACTCTTACTATGTTTAATCCAAGTTCATCGTATTTGAACTATAATATAAGTAAACATATATTAAAGGGAAGAATCGGGAGATGATTGTGATCCTTAAACACTTGTTTTCTTGACTCTTTGTATATTGGTTGCTGGAAGTTGGCGGTTGCAAATGGAGGATTGTATAGTTCATCTTTCAGTTTCATGCCCATAAATAGGTGTAACACAGAATACAAATAATTCTGCATCCATACCAACTACAGAGCAAGCATGTTTGATCTATTTTTTTGGCTAATTGGCTTGTTTCCATAAGAAAAGTAAGCACTGGTCTTTTCAAATAATGTTCTTACCAATTAGGGTTTGTTTCCATAGAAATGGAAACACCATCTTTTCTGATTGACGGAAAATCAAAGAAAGTTTGGTGAGATATGCATGAATGTTCATTGACATGTGCCTCCAGCATATGGAGAAAGCTATACGAAATCTTAGTGATGTACTGTGTTTGTTATCTCATGTTTGATTTCATGAAAATGTAAAAATTGAAGCGGAATGTTTCTTCAAACATAATTTCCGTCTCTTCTCGAGAAACAAGTGGAATATGCAAATTTGTTAGGTGTTGGACACAATGAGATATACATTTTATATGGCAGATACTTTTGATCGTGTGCATGGTCCTAATTGAAGAACCATACATAATAATACGCTTCATTAACTAAAAAAATGATCTGGACGTAGCAAAATTGAATATAACTGGTATAGAAAAGTTACAGAAGCATAGAGGCATTATTTTGCAATCTATCGTGTATAATTAACCTAATTCTACATATTGCTATTGCAGTTCAATAATAATTGAGAGCACAAAACCAAAGGGGTCTAAATTCTAAAAGAATTGGGACATGACGTTATAGAGAGATAAAAAGAGACAATGGCTTTCTCGATTATACTGATCTCCACGATGGAGTTATACATATGGTCACATGCTGCCTGGGGCATTTGGTTGGCCACAGACAATCGTCCATTCGCCGTCTAACCTGTCTGTCGTAATATTAACCACTTGTTTGTGATGGCTGATGGCTGACCGGGGAGTCTGGGGACCGATTAGTTCCAGGGCAAAAGGAACATCATTTTTGTTTTTCCAAATAAAGCTTATCATTCGAGAGGAAATATTAGGTCAGCGGTCTGGTCATCTGTAGTATTCGACTATCTAATAAGATTCAACGGATTTTTGTTCACTTAAAATCTTTATTGAGAAATGTATCAATAATATGAATGATGTTGCGGTTGTCAATAAGTTAAAGTTTTTTTTTTTTTATATTTAAAATGATATCTGAGATTGACATACTTCATTATTTTAATTTTTAAGATTTAAAATCAATACAAGTGGTTTATGAAATTGTCCATCGTCGATCATTTTTGTTATTCTGTGGAAATCTCCACTAACTTGAATAAACAACCAGTTCAAGGGAGGGGTTGATTTGTCAAACAGATCCAGGTATTTCGTAGAATGACCAAAATGAATAACGGTAAATAATCTCATGTACCACTGCTATCAATTTTTTAAATTTCAGAAACCAACATGATGAGTTGTGTCAATTTCAAAAACAATTTTGAATAAGTTAATAATTTAGTGACATTAAATGGTCGGACAAGATACCTAATCAGATGGCTAATTCAAATTCTCTCATTTCAGAAGCTCCCAAATCATTTGGAAGTGTATTTTATTATGAGCTTTTCTCATACGCAACGATAAAAAATAAATAAATCAATTAATTAAAGTAGAAAATAAATAAGTGGGCTTCAGTGGCTGCAAGCATTATGATATTGCTGGACTCGGTCTTGCAATATTTTTATGCTCTCTGCTGGCCCTATTTTTTATGCATGCGCTAACCGATTTATTCTTTCAGATTAATAAAATATAATACATTCTAATGATCTTGGAAAAAATAAAATTATTCCCAATCATTTCTAAGTCAATGAAATATATATTTTTTGGGAAAAACGTCTCTTATAGAAATTGTATTTGCATGGATACTGAAAATATGCGTTATATATGCAATTATGCACTAGCACTTGTTGAAAAAGCAGCTTCAGCAAAACCCTCCTTTCGTATAAGTACTTCGCACCTCTTTGAAGATTTGTTTTATAACTGCTTCCTCTGGCTAAATTAGGGTTTACGTGGAAGCTTTCTTTGCCATGTCATGATATGTTTGACTTACACTATACTGGTAAAATCTCCTGTTGTGTTTTAGCATGAAGTGATTAGTTAAATACTTCACTTTACAAAAAGCAAAATTAACATCTTCTTTTTCCTCTTTCCAATGTCCTTTTCCCTAGAATTCCCTCTCATGCTTCCTGTTCTTCTACAGAGAAAGAATTTACATGGATAGCGGTGAACGGGCTGTATGTAAGTCGTTTTTCTTGAAAAAAAAGAAACTCCAATAGAAAGAGGATTAATACAAAAAGCAAATTAACTTCTTTTTCTTGTTTCTAATGTCCTTTTCCCTAGAATTCCTCCTCATGCTTCCTTTTCTTCTACATAAAAAGAACTTAAATAGATGGCGCGTTGAACTCATTATATATAAGTCACTCTTCTTCTAAAAACTCTAATAGAAAAAAGATTAATTAATGTTATATCACTGTACTGTTATTCATTTACTCAGCATTTTATACAGCCAAAACGTATGAATATTATTATATTACCTACCCATTTCATCTGTTTTTTAAGGCACATTATTACTGATTAGGTACATAATAAAAGTTTTGTTTCCCTTAATATAAATTAAGAGTTTTTGATATTTTTAAAATATTTTGCCTGGAAATTAGTTAAAAAACAGGAGCTTATTTTGATACAAACAAAAGGCATAAAGTGCCTGCCTTGAGTTGGTGAACATCGGCACTTGAGATGGATGAACCATTTACTGAAACTTGGCAGCATATTATCAAAAGGAAAATAAATGTTAATTTAAAAATGCCGCTCGAATACTCGATTGCCATACCAAACATACGTCAAATGGCAAATACTCTTAAAGATGAAAAAACAGAGTAAGCATAAAAAATCATGTGAAATCCTAGCTCTTTCTTAACCTATAATTTATAATAAGTAGTATATAATGCGTATCTGAATTTAGTTAAGTTGGTTAGAAAAGCGCGACTTTTCACAATTATGATTAATTTATCATTATATATAAGTCACTCTTCTTCACTTTACATTTTACTTTGTTCTTATTATTAAAACTTAAAGTTTTCAAACTATTTTCATTAGTTTTCTTAATTTAAAAGTATGAATATTTTTAATTTTTTGTAATAATACGAATTTTCAACTGTCTTCCACCATACTTTTGTTCTTGACGCAGGCAAAGCTGAACACTGTCGCCAAAGTTGCCACTCGTCATTGCCGCCAAAACCACGCGCCTACAGCATACCGTAGCAAAAAACCCCAAAACCCTTATAAAAAACCGTTATTATTTATAAATAATAAATTAATTCAGACCAATAAATTACTAATAAATACGTTCGCACTGCCTGCCAGCACACCACATCATATGAGCTTCTGTTTACTTCCAGCTTTATTTTCACTTTTCTCACCCTCGTGATACCTCAAATCCCTCTCCCTCTCCCTCTCCCTCTCTCTTTCCTCCCTCACATTACCCACTGCTCTCTCTCACACATGGGGTGTCGCCGGAAACCCATTCGCCGCCGTCTACAGACCCGCCGAAAAACCACTTGTTGCTTCTGTCCAAACCTCTGTTAGAACAATCCCGTTGTTCCTCTTCTCCCCTTTTGTTTTTATTTTTTATTTTAGAAATATAATGGCAGTGAGTTTTAATGCTACGGTGGGTTTCGTTCTCATTACGCTTCTGGCACTGAGTGGTGGGCGAGTCAACTCGGAGCCGACTCAGGACAAGCAAGCCCTCCTTGCATTTCTATCCCAGACCCCACACGCGAACCGGGTCCAATGGAATGCGTCCGTTTCGGCCTGCACCTGGGTTGGAATCATCTGCGATGACAACCAGTCCTACGTCTACTCCCTCCGCCTCCCGGGCGTTGGCCTCATCGGGTCGGTCCCGCCCAACACACTCGGCCGGCTGACTCAGCTCCGGGTTTTAAGTCTCCGGTCTAACCGACTCTCTGGTCCAGTTCCCACCGATTTCTCCAATCTAACTCTGCTCCGCAACCTCTACCTTCAGGGGAACCAATTCGCGGGTGAGTTTCCGACCGGGTTGACCAGGTTGGAGCGGTTGAACCGACTCGATCTCAGCTCCAACAACTTTACCGGTTCAGTTCCGTTTGCCATCAGCAACCTGACCCAATTGACCGGACTTTTTCTTGAAAACAACAATTTCTCAGGCAAGCTGCCCAGCATCCCAGCTGGCAAGCTGGCCAGCTTCAATGTTTCCAACAACAAACTCAACGGCTCAATCCCGGCGTCGCTATCCAAATTCCCCACCTCCTCATTCTCCGGAAACTTAGATCTCTGCGGCAGCCCACTTCCGGCGTGCAAACCATTTTTGCCGCCGCCCGCTCCGTCTCCCGAGTCCCCGCCCGTAATCCCAGTCAACAAGAAGTCCAAAAAGCTCTCCACAGCCGCCATTGTTGCTATCGCCGTGGGTTCCACTCTAGCCCTGTTCCTGCTCCTTCTGGTTCTCTTCCTCTGCCTCCGGAAACGGCGGCGTCAGCAGCCGGCGAAGCCTCCGAAGCCACCTGTAATCACACGGTCGGTGGCGGCGGCGGAGGCTGGAACATCATCATCGAAAGACGACATCACGGGAGGGTCCACCGAGGCGGAGAGAAATAAGCTTGTGTTCTTCGACGGCGGAGTTTACAGCTTCGATTTGGAGGACTTATTAAGAGCGTCGGCGGAGGTTCTGGGGAAGGGGAGCGTGGGGACGTCGTACAAGGCGGTGCTGGAAGAAGGGACGACGGTGGTGGTGAAGCGGCTGAAGGACGTGGTGGTTACGAAGAGAGAGTTCGAGATGACAATGGAGGTTCTGGGGAAGATTAAGCACGACAATGTGGTGCCGCTGCGCGCGTTTTACTTCTCGAAAGACGAGAAATTGCTCGTCTACGACTATATGTCCGCCGGCAGCTTGTCTGCACTTCTCCACGGTGCGATTTCGTTTCCCATTTTCCTCTTGATTTTTCCATTTTTTAATTAAACAAATTAATGCTGATTATTTTTCGATTTAATTAGTTTAATCTGAGAAAATAAATGCAGTGCTCCTAGGTATAATTTCATAGGAAATTAGCTTTGTTTTGTTTTTTTTTTTTTTTTTTTTTTTTTTTTTAATTTATGAAATTTTCCATTCTTAGTGTGCAAGCTACGCATAAATGTTTTTGTCTTTCCTTTTCAGAGCAAAAAAGAAAGAAAAGGAAAATAAAAACTTGGGGATAAAAGGAAAAATATGAACTGGTCGTCATGATTCACCATGGTGGTCGGTGGTCGGTGGTCGCCGGCATCATTTCACTTTTTCTTTTATTTTCTGTGCAGAGGCTTTTACTTTCTTTTTTGAAAAAGGTAAAAGATACTCAACAAAATTAAAAAAATAAACGAAATTAAACAATCATTTCATTAAAATTATGAATAATTTGGTGCTGATGTAGGTTAGATGAGTCAGTTTAGTTATGCGAGTCTTAGATTAAGCTTAGATTAAGAGAAAACTGACTTATATCCGGCACGTTATTAATTTAAAATATTATTACAGTGCTTCATTGATTGGGTTAAAATACCGTTACGGTTAAGCAGGTAACTAGAGAATTTTAGAATGTAGCTTTCTTTAATAAGAAAACAGATAATAATATGGCGGCCTAAACAAAAAGATTTTGATTTGATTGCAGGGAGTAGAGGGTCGGGCCGAACGCCACTTGACTGGGACAACCGCATGAAAATAGCGCTAAGCGCGGCGAGAGGAATAGCGCGCCTCCACGTAGGCAAGGTGATCCACGGCAACATTAAATCATCCAACATCCTGCTCCGGCCCGACAACGACGCCTCCGTTTCGGACTTCGGGCTCAACCCGCTCTTCGGAACCTCCACGCCGCCGAACCGGGTGGCGGGATACCGCGCGCCGGAGGTGGTGGAGACCCGAAAGGTCACGTTCAAATCCGACGTGTACAGTTTTGGCGTGTTGCTGCTGGAGCTGTTGACTGGGAAAGCGCCCAATCAGGCGTCCCTTGGGGAGGAGGGAATTGACCTCCCGCGGTGGGTGCAGTCGGTGGTCCGGGAGGAGTGGACGGCGGAGGTGTTCGACGTGGAGCTAATGAGGTTCCACAACATTGAGGAGGAGATGGTGCAGCTTTTACAAATCGCCATGGCGTGCGTGTCCACCGTACCCGATCAAAGACCCGCAATACAGGAGGTGGTCCGCATGATCGAAGATATGAACCGAGCTGAGACAGATGACGGTTTAAGACAGTCGTCCGATGATCCATCGAAAGGATCCGACGGTCATACTCCTGCCGCTGAGTCGAGGACCCCACCCAGCGTCACACCCACGCCTTAGAAAATAATCTCAATTTAAACAAAGAAAAAAAAGGAAGAAAAAATTGTAAAGGACAGAAAATCGAAGCACAAAAGGGAATGCGAAAATACGGTTTGCTGCACCAACTATAATAATACACTTTGTTGAAAATTTATTTTATAAGTTTTCAGCCAATTGTATTATTATGTTTGGATTATTGAACTGTATTTTCAACACGGTAAAAAATTTCTCGACAAAAGACTATGTGGGTAATTTGTTGTGGGTCCAATATCTGTTTTTTATTTTTATTTTTTGTAATTTTATTTTTAAAAATCTGCCAATGATTTTTACAATTGGGATGTGGGAGGAAGGGTTTGAATTGTTCATGAAGGTTTTGGGGGGGGGGGGGGGGGGATGGTTTAGGGTTTACTGGAGGATTTCCATGAGCTGATTGGAATTGATTAATTTTAGTTTTATAGATTCCAGAATTTCCCATCTCTTACACATGGCTCTTGTTAGTTTTATGTGTACTTTCTTGTTGTCTCTTTTTGATTTTATTGCAATCCAGCTCCTGCAGCCAACTGGGTTCTTGAAAAATTCTCCTAAAAATGCTTATTAAATTCTTGCGCATTACTCAAAACAACATAAAAGGACAATATATTTAGTTTCAAATTGCTTACAAGGAGCTATTCTTCTTTTCTTGGTATCGTCAAACTTAGAGCTGTTAATTATCTTTATTGTGATTCACAAATTCTCTCTAAAAAAAAATTAATTTTAAACTTTCTCAAGTGACCTATGTGTCAATCAAATCGATGGTATGATAACAAATAACATAATCTTGATGAATTGGTAAACTGTAAAAATATCCTAAACATGACTTTTATAGAGTAAATTAAATAATGTGTCGTTACAGAAAGATGACTAACTTCTTACATGTAAAAGGTCAAGTAGTGTATGTAAAAAGAAAAGAAATTTGTATAGGTCATAATGAATGTATTTTAATTCAATAACGCATTGTTATGTGAAAAGAGTTAAAAAACACATTATCGAGCATTATAGATTTTGAATAACATTACAACATTGTACCCATCTTACATAAGTGCTGATTAAGGAAAGTGCTCCATGATTGTATAATTACTTAAAAATATTGTTACAGTTACATCCTAGCATGTATAAAAGAACTAGACTTAGCTGCTGCAAATTCAGGAGTAGTTGCTGCTTACATTCAATCCTGGTTGGACACGTGTCCAAGTTTTAATTTTTTTAATCAAAATTCGAATACGTATCCAATGGAAATTGGATGTAAGCAGCATCGCAGTTAAATCCTATATAAAATGCGTACCAAATAACTAAAAATATTATCACAATAACAGAGATTACTTCCGTTCCCGACTAGGGTGTACCAAGTAATAATTAATGAAAGGAGCTCAATGATTGAAAATCAACCCCGTCAAGCGCGCGATCAGCGGTGTAGGAGGTACTTGGGTTGGTATGTGGGGATCACTGTCCACGTGACGAAGCATTTGTCGCTTTATCTTTGTTCTTCGGGTCCGGTGAAGGGATATGGTGGGGTGGGGAACAGCCTGGACGGCTTTCTCATTTTCCTTCTTTTTATTGTCTGAGTATCTGAGGAGCAGAAAAGAGTGAGTTTTGACCACTAGGGAAGATCTCAGCCGTTGATTCGCATGAGAGGCCCCACCTCTCTCATGCGTCAATCTTCATTCGTCCATTCCAGGGACACTGGGACCCAACTTTTTTCTTTAATCCTCTTTTCGTCTTTTTACATCTTCTTACAGATAGAGAAAATTTGCATTAATACCGAAATATGAATAGTACACCTCGTGTTTTTATATAGGTGGTGAGAAATTTTATTTTTTAAGTTATTAATTTTTTAATCACATCAATTGTGTCCTTAAGAGATTGTACTACTAAACTCATCCATAATCCATCCATTGATATATTATTTTAAAGATTCCTTAACTCCTAATCTTCTTTTATCAAATAAAATACGATGCTAAATTGCTAATTGCTCAACTTTTGAGAACTAAATATGGGTGTATTTTTTCTCACCATACTCTAATGGTAGTAATGCTCATCACTCTTATGACCAGAACCAATGAAGGCTCACTGAGGGCAACGCTCACACTCAAGTAATTTCGATCTTAAGTGGCAGTTATATTATTTAAAGAATATATTGTAAAGATGAAGAAGAAGAAGATCATGAAATAGAGAGAGAGAAAGTTGTCCTCCTGCCTCTCATGTATTATTTATCTTTTACTTTGCCACTTTTCCACTACTACACTGAAACTTTTTTTAACTTTAAAATTGTGATACATCATATACTATGGAATCATTCGCATCATTATTTTGGTTATAAGCCATACCATAATAAGTTTGGGGAATTGTTATTAACATTTTAAAATTTTCATTTTACACTCCTCACAAGTGTATTTTTCTTTCTAATTATAGAAAGTTTGGAGTGCCAAATGAGATTTTTGGAGTGTTAATAACAATTCCATAAGTTTGGTAGTATTGTTTTTGGGTTGCTCCCACTAAAAGGAAATTCCAACTCTGTCCCTGATCACTCTACTTATTATCAATGAATAAACTTAAATTTTGATATTTGTGACTATCGATATTGAAATTTAAATTAACTTAACATTAATAACTAATATGGTGAGCATCATATTACTTGAAGGGGTGAACAAAAATATACCCGCTAAATACAATTACCTAACTTAACCGTGAGAAAACTGCCTCCAAAACCTTGAATAAAATCCAGGTCTAGCATGGTGTTGAGAAACCGACGCACGTGCCTTCTTCTCAAAAGCCACATTTTTCATGGTTTTGATGGAGAGAGGATCCTCGCCGGATCCTCTTTGTGAGAGTTTTGGAAATCCTCGAATCATATTCGTTCATCGTATATTGTATGGTCAGTTTTCGTCAGGTACTATTTATAGTCAATTTTAAATAAAAAAATTTACAATAATTTTTGACCGCATGATGTACGATAAACAAGTGTGATTAGATAATTTCTGAAATCCTCATAAAGAGAATCGATGCTCACAAAGAGATCCGGCGAGGATCCTCATTTGTTTTGATACACCGAAAGTTGGACGCTAGCAGCTTGTGGTCGCACAAAAATTTGACTTTTTTCCTTCTATTTTTGTCTGCTTTTAATTAATCTTCAATTAAAATGGTGTTAATATTACTTTTTATTGCTAGAGGTTAATGTAACTAACTAATCAGAAGATTAAGTCATCTAAGTGATAATTAACTTGATAATCACATGCATTAATGCATAATATAAATGTGGATAGGTATGGGCAAATATCCATTGGTTATGGGTAACCGCGGTTACCCGTCCATTTAAATTAAACGGTTACGGTTATGAGTAACCGTTTAGATAAATAAATGGTTATGGGTATAATCGTTTACCTGCGAAATTTAAATGGGCGGTTATGGGTATTAACCGCGGTTATAAACGGGTAACCGTTTACCCATTTATTTTATATATTTAAAATTAACACAAACCATGTTCTTGATCCAATAATACTTAGCACCCAATAAATTAGCAAGGAATTCATCGGTCCTTCTCTCAATAACACTGCTACAGGAATGATGATTCTCATCATCAAGGAATTCGCCAAATTAATTTAAATTCTTTGCGGGTAACCATGAAATTGACAGAAATGTTTTGACAAAAATGTCTTCTAAACAATTTTTGTAACCCAATAATAGTTACCAAATATTATATTTACCTTCATTGGTAACAGTTAAAAATATCGTCTTTAAACTATTATTTCAATTATTGGAATGGTATAAGGACTTAAAAAATTAAAATACGGAAATGTATGATGAATGTACCTATAACAGTGTTTAATTGTTAAAAAAAAAGAAAATTATGACAATTTTTTTTTAATTTTCAAGTTGTTAAAAAATATGTAAATGGGTGAAAAAGGGGTAATGGTAAAAAAAAAAAAAAAAGATAAACGGGTTAAAAAGGGTAAATGGGTATTAAATGGTTACGGTTAAATGAGCATGCGGTTATGGGTATGGTTAACCGTTTATAAACGGTTATGGTATGGGTATAACCGTTTAGGCAATTACCCAACGGGTGAACGGTTATGCTGGTATGAGCATAAACGGTTATGGATAAATAACCACGGTTATCCGACCGTCATAACCGTTGCCCATCCCTAAATGTGGACCATCTGTGCTAATGTTTTTGGAGTTCCTTCTGGGACATGACATTGACTTACCACCTTTAAGTATTATATGCTTGTGTTATTGTGGGTGAAGTTAAATAAGATGGTTTAAGACATGACACCTTTCTTAGTACTTTGCTTAATTCCAATTAATTGCGAAGGTTGCAGTGAGGGAGTGTACCAACTACCAATTGTCTAGCAAGATATGACCCAACTCTTGTTTCATTTCCCCTTGGATTCTCATTCATCTCAACACTTCGAAAATATCTTGCATGCATACAAGTATCCATCTCGTCAAAATGAGTTTCTCGCATATTTGCTATAACATCCGACAGACACGTGAGTTTATGACGTGACACACATGTTTTATAATAAGTCTTTTTTCTTGACTTGATTTTTGTTTGGTCTTTAGAATTATATTGAATTGGATAGTTCACTATATTCGAGCTATATTGATGGTAGGAAAATGATTTTTCATTTGACAATATTAAAAGGATGGATAAGCTTCATTAACGAGTAATTCCTTTATACACCTTAAACACTGTAATGCTCCACAGTCCACATTGCAAGTAATACATGGTTAACCTAATTACATAAAATCCATATTTAAAGAAACCTTAATTCTGTTGGACTGGACAGTTTACCGAACTAAAACTTCACCAGTTGGCAATATTTGACTTCGGTGATTATTTCCATTTTAAGGTTTTGGCGGGTACAGAAAGCTACCCGCAAGCGAGTGTGCATGTGATTGGTACTTTATTTTTGTTAGGTGATATGGCTAAATTATTCGGCATGGAATTCAAATTTGAATGCAAAGTTGATAAACTGCATTTACCATATCTTTGACAATACATTGTTATATTCTGAATTATACATGAAAAGAGAGATCCGAATTTAGATACCAAGGACCAACACACTGCATTTATCAATTGACTTAACTCGCATATACAATCGATACCTTATTAGATAGTAAATAGAAAGAAAACCAATTGTTTACATATGTTTGCTCATCAAGCAAAGGGAATGTAGCAATTAAATATAGAAGATAAGTGGGATGGCAATTTCTGACTGACGATTGCCTACCTACAACATCATATATATACTTACAGTTTCTTGCCTTCAAAGTTATATTTTGAAGTTACTGTTGTAACTTGTAAAAATTTAAATTTGGGCTGTAAACGACGAAATTCAAATGAATAATCATCTTAACAGTTGAATGTAACATCAAAGTGTACCTATTTTTGTCCACCTACAACATCAGATTGATGAACTATGAATGATATGCATATTTAGGTCATCTAGCAAGAAACAAAAATCTTCAATTTATTCGAGGTTGTGTCAAGTCATATCCAACTCCACCAACCAAATTGAATAGCAAATTTTGATAGAGGAAAATTTGGAGAGCGGAAAATCAAATACAGAAGCTCAAACGCGACAAAAAAATGTTCTTAATCATTTCAATTATACGTCATTGATCTTGTTCATGTACTTGATGAAGTAAATAGTGAAACAACTTTGATCTGATTGAAACGATAGCATGGCATCTTACCCATGTCCCCACGTGAAACAAGGTGCTAGTGACTGAGAGAAAGCACATGTTTTCCCCCTAAAAAAGAAATTAGGCTTGGAAAAGGAAATTCAAATACCTAAGCTCAGATGTAGTGTTGAATGCGTTTAATCACTTGATCCTTGGGCTACGCATCCTTGATCATCTTCATGTACTTGACGAAGTAAATAGTGAAATGTGTTTTATTTGTTTGAAAAGAAGCATAACTTGTACCCATTTAATCCACATGTTTTTCCACATTCATCGAGTTTTAGAGAGATCAGTCAAACCCGTGAAAAGGAAATTAATCAACTGCTCGATTCTTGCTTTGCTCTTCGGTTGTATTTTCGGCCCCATTATTTGAAAATAGTTACGTAAAAAGCAAGTATCGAAAGGTTCCTACTAGATATCACACAATCTGCGTCACACCCAACTCATCACATTTTTTATTGACTTGTGGGTCTTATTGCTTCAACAATTCAAGCATTTGATCAGTTTTTGGTAGAGCTCTCGGTGCCAAATAAAAGGACTTGTTGGTGGTCTACAGTCAAACTCCAACTTGAAAGAGACAATCAATAAATACGATGACGGGATGGTCTATCGGCACATGGATTTCACTTGGTTGGAGGAAGTCTCAAGTTTAATTTACACGGATGCAAAACGTGATTTTTTATTTTTTATTTTTTATTATTTTATATATATATATATATATATATATATATAGGGTGAATTGCTAATTTAGTTCATGAACTATTACCTAAATGAAAATTAGGTCCTTAAACTATTTTTTTTCTTTAGAAAATCAGTCGTTGAATTATAAAAATCTGCCAATTACATCCCTAATCTTAGATTCGAAGCTAATATATCCAATTTTCCATCAATTGAAATTATGTTACTTGTATGTGGTACACATTGAAGGGTAAATCGGTAATTTTACATTAAAAAAATAGTGTATGGAGTTGACTTCGGAGGGTAAATTAGATGTTAGATTCGCAACCTATATGAAATGTTAAGAGTTTATAAGCGAGAAAATGACAGTATTACACCCTACAAGTCACAGATGCAATGCTTCTGAACAAATTGTTCAGTAAGTATTTACAGATCCCACCCGGAAAGCAGCAATATTAATGCCGAATGAGTATGATTTAAAGGAAAACATCAGCTAAAAGACGTTTCCATTCGCAACAATGCCAATGTCGTGTAGATTTTTGCGGTTTCAGGGTGTGATTTGTCACCAGCAACAAACACGTTAAGTAGTTCTCCGCTTTGAATCCAGCCGAATCCCGGAACTTTTCGCAAGCCCCCTTCTTTCATCAACTGCCTCCCCTTTTGCACCTCATCCCATCTTCCAGCAGCTGCATATGTATTGGACGTTGCTACAGAGTTACAAGAATTGTCATGGTTGTAATTTTGGTATTTGATTGGATAAAAGTATTTCGATCTTATTGTGTTCTCTACAAGCAGAAACTTGTGATCCCAATATCTGTGCATCGGGATTGTAAGGCATCGTGCAAATGAGCCTAAAAGCTTCATCCAGATCTCCACACCGTGAAAGAAGACTAACCATACAGCCATAATGATCTATACGTACTGGGATTTATATTGTGATTGGATACCATATCAACGAAAAGCTCCAACCCTTCACTCACCATCATGGCATGGCCACGTAATAACGCATTGATAAAGGTTGTCGCGTTTCAAATCTTCTTCCTTTATGCGCTGAGATGGTGCAAGAGCTTCCACAGCTTGATCGTATAATGCACAACCAGAAATCATTGCATTGTAGAGTAGATGGGTAACTCCTTGTCTGGAATCATATCGAACACCCTCTTCGCTTGACCTATATTACCATATTTAGCATACATATCTACTAAAGAGGTTGTGAATGGAATTGGCAAGTGGAGGGAGTGCCGTATCAAATATCCATGGAAGACTTCCATTCTGCAATGATGCCATGTTTATGCAAGCTAAGAGTGCTCCAATGATGCTCACAACGTTGGGTTTAATTAACTCCAGATTCTTGCATCTGCTGGAATTTCAGAATCGCTTCATAGCCAAAACCACTCCTAGCAAGACCCGAGATCAGGGTAGTCCAAGTGACAAGGTTAGGTTGGACTCCAAGGGACTGCATTTGCAAAAACATATCTTTAGTCTCATTGACCTGGCCATTATTCAGAAACCCTAAAATTGGAGAGTTCCATGACATCACATTGGCGGCACACTTTCTTTCTAATCTGATGGAACAAATTTAAGGCCTCACCGCTGTGACCCAATTCTGCCAATGTAGGCTGCATTGTGTTCCACAGAATAAGATCTCTTGTTATCGAAGAGTTCAAAATTCGTCTTACACAACCGATTTTCTCACGTTTGCCATACATATCTACAATGATACTTACGAACAAAGTTGTATGGGGAGTAGCCCAACCTCTTATAAGTCGTGGAGCATGTGCGACTGTTTGGCTTCATACGTTGCACAATCTGCTCTGATACCTTGAAGAAAGTTGAGGTTTCACCATAAGACCAATTGGCTATGTGGGGAGTAGTCCAACCTCTTATAAGCTTATGCAAGGTCCTTCCTCCCATCAATGTGGGACTCATTCTCAACACGTTCCCTCACGTGTGGCGAATTTCAAGCCTAACACTTGGACAACACAACGGGGTGACGTAGAATGCGTGTGGCCGTTTGGCTTCACATGTAGGACAACCTGCTCTGATACCATGAAAAAAGTTGAGGTTGCACCATAAAACCAATTGGCAATATAAGGAGTAACCCCAACATTTTATAAACTCATGCAAGGTCTCTCCTCCCATTAATGTGGGATTCGTTCTCAACACATTATACAATAGCAATGTCCCACCTTAGCCAATTTCAAATTGCACACGTATCTGTAAAAGCAGACGTTAAGGTTGCAACAGCCGCGGAGTCAAACCTTAAGCTTTTGGGTCGCATTAGACGGCACGCATTCAGTGCTTTGTCGCCCTCCCCATTTTGCACATACCCAGATATGAGCACATTCCATGTGACCACATCTTTCTCAAGCATCTTATTAGAAACCGATTCAGCATCCTCAATCAAACCAACCTTGGAATAAAAATCCTTAAGAGGACTCCCGAAATTCGTTGTCAGTTATAGTCCACATATCACCGCAATTGCATGACCTTGCTTGAAGCAGATGAAGCAAAGGAGCAGGATATGGTTGGCCGTTATCGCCACGGAAAGCGGGAAGGGTATTCTCGTCAATACGAAAATTGATTTTGTTTGGGTCAGAAGTACCAATTTGGGCCTTAGATTAAAACCTGGGCTACAAGCATGAAGATCTACGCTACTGATCCTTTTTTTTTATTTTTTTTTATTTTAATTTCCTTTTTCGTTTTTTTATTTGCATTTTTTTCCTTGTCATACACCAAACTCGTCTTTCCGTTCCACAAAATGTAATTTTTGGTGCAAAATAAATTATAATTCAAGTTTAACCACTCTAAAAACAACAATATAAAACCTAAACTAAAGAATTTAAATCTAAACAAATAAGTTCAAATACTTGTACAATTATACACTAGACTCACCTCTAACTGTGGCTTCAAGGTTGGAGACCCCCAGCTGCTCGCAGTAGGTGGCTAGTGGGACGCGCTCTAAAATCAACTCACACATACTCCTCAGTCCACCCACAGTCCTCCACCAAGATAATATATTAGAATTTCTCATGGATTGTAATTTTGTTTTGAATTGTTGCATTGGAAACTGCTTGATGCCGAAAATTGGGGCCACATTGAAGCACATTCAATCATGGAAATCGATTATCTTCCACAATTAAACAAAATTTTTTTTGATCATATTGGCGGCGTGCTTGAATAGTTTTTCTTTGGTTGATCATATGCAATGTGCTTTTCACTTGAAAATGATTTCCACCCTTAGTTTTTTTCACAAAAGTATTCTAAAATGCTCTTATTTACAGGAAAGAGGGATTCGAAGTTGGGCGCAATGAGGATGACGCGGGTCAATGCCTTGGTCAACTGACTTAGCCCATGAATGCAAATGCTTCACATTATTAATTTGTCCGTATGTGCTGAATAAAATATTTATGGATTATTGCAAGAGGGGTTGTAGTAGTAGGAGTGATCATGCATGGAGGCCTTCAACTTGCTTGTGATTTTTCGAGAATCAGCGACTGGGATTCTTTGATCTTCAAGCAAACAATAGTTGCGCGATTTAGGACCATCAACAATCATACTGTGAAATAATGGACACAACGGAGGCGGCAGCAAGAATTGCTATGATAGTACTAATGGTCATATAATATTTTTTTTGGTGAAATGGTCACATAATTCACTTGCAATAAAATGGCCATGCCGCCTATCGTTTGCGCTGCCAAAGTCCCTTGGGAGCGTCGCGGACCACAACACATTTTCGTACTCACACAGCTAGTTTATTCTTGTGTATGCATTGTTCATTCTTTATACATGACTTTAATACTTTTTCATTCCTCGATTGAAAAATTGCATAGTTTGATGAAATTTAGGAATTGAAAGGGAAATCTAGAACTTTCAAGGTGACCCTTTTGAGCAGGAACAGGTGGGTCGCCGAAGGGGTTAAAAATCATTACTTTGGAGATGATGAGGAGCCCCCTCGTATTAAAATGTACTACAACATTGCTACTTTCCGAATGTGTACTTATGTTTCACTTTGGTCATCAATTTTTTTTTTTAAAATTTATAATCCTTCAGTTGTGTCACATGTCAAACAAAAGAAGTGTGACAAAATGATTAAAGTAAGCACGTGAGACGTAATTAAAGGACCCAATTAAAACAGGAGTATAATTCATGGAGAATTGCCCTAATTGAGTATATCAACCCATAAACTAGATATTTTACAACTTGTGGTGATGCATATACCAGCATGATGAAGGTTTTCTTTTCTTTTCTTTTTTCTTTCTCTCTAAGAAAAGGAATTCAAGAATACTTTTTGTTGAATCTTAAGACAATAATAGGTCAACAAAGTATAATATATATTTAAGATATATGTTCCAAATTCGTGTCTTCATTAACACTCTAACTGTGCCTTCTTTTGAGTATTAATATGTAGTTCATATCTTTTCATAAGAGGCCGACCAAAGTGATTCTAATTCCATACTCCACTCTACTCTCATGCTTATTCAGATTCTATGTCCACTCAGTTCTTAATATTTTTGGTCAAGACTCCAATTTCATCCAATTCTAAGTAAAGATAAGTACCATTCTTCCAGTAGAAAGAAAAATGAGGATTTCATTTTTTGACCAATTAAATCCTAATTAAGATGGTTTTAATATCTAGTTAGGAAATTCTTACGAAGGCTTGGAAAGGTATAATTCTTTAATTTACAAATACACTCGTTTAAAAAAACAAAAATTCATACAAATAATATTCTATTTTAAACTAATACAAGGGGAAGAAATAGGGATTCAAACTCAAATACATAAAGGAGCAAACATCCGCTCTAGCTAATGTCCACACTCACATCCGAAACATTCACTCTTACATCCACTCTCTTCTTCTCTCTTCTTTTGTATTTGTTTGCTTTTGTTTTAGGACCAAGAAAAAAATTGTTCTCGTTCTTGAAGTAGTACTTTGTTATTGTACAATATAAAAACAGACTGAGAGAGCGCACAACCTTTTGGTGGAGATAAGAATAATAAAGTATATATCCAACTGTAATTCAAATAATCTTCTGATCAACAGCTAGATTGCAATTAATCATCAACAAAATATGAAGTTCTGATGCCAAATCGTGGAATCTATAAATCTTAAGTGAATTAGAGAATTTAGTATAACAATCCGTCTTTCTCATCGACAATTTTTAGTTGATGATTCTCGTTGGCAAGCTTACAGCCCATAAATGTGGCTTTCATTTGCCTTTCCTCAAAGTTAATTACAGGACAAAGAATATTTCATATAATGCTTCTTAAAGCTTTTCAATATCCGCACCCTTTTCTTATAATTTCGGCCTTCAATTGGAAACCAGTTGCAACAACTTTGATTTTATAATATATCTTTATATATATAATCAGTTCCTGCTGAAAGTAGATTTAGATAATCAATTATTGGATAGAATGGAATATAATCTGACAATTTCGTATTCCTGTTCAAAGCTTAATTACTGGTTATACTGAGGACTGAGATTGATCTCCAAGACTCCTTGTGGCACATTTTAAAGCACATACTAAATCAGGTGGACTTTATATAGTAACTAGCTGGTATATAATAATTTGCTGTGTGCATGTGCATATATATGTATATATGTATATATATATATATATATATATATATATATAGTACATAAATCTTTCACCTTTCAGTTTGCATTTAGATAATTTTCATATAAATTAGAATCAAACTCAAATTGTCCCGTCACGGTAGAAGACCTAACTAGCTGATGTAATAACTCGTATTCCTTTCTTGAACATATTATCTATACACGCATTATATCATGTCCTGTATGGTATGTACTATGTAGTGTGACATTTCCTGGCATAAATGTTTTAGAAGTTAATACGAATGGAATCAAAGAAACACCTTTCGGGACATTTAAATCCTTAACATGAATTATCATCATATATACAGCATCTGAGAGAGGCTTTTAAGTATGCATGCGCACAGAGCATAGGAAAAGTTCAGCCTTGGAGTTGGTAGGAATTTCTGTGAAAAAAATAGTGGTCCTTAACTAGTAACAACTAGGGTTTTGTTTTTTCACAGAAAAGTTATTTCCAAAGGCTAGTGAAAAATATAAGATAGGCTATTTGTGGGATCAACCTTTTTTGCTCATGTGAAACCCATTAAAGAACCGGTATATATACCAACTATATATTATCTATAATTGAAGAGATTTTAAAGATGATAGAGGAATTAAGAATTAATGTTAAAGAAATTTTAAACAAGTTTAGTAAAAATCAATTTCTTCATTAGGAGATAATAATAGCCCTTGATCAGTAAGATTATGCATGCATAGAGAAAACGTTGCCCGGCCCGCACCTTTCCAACTACATATTTATTTATAATCTATGTAGTTGTAAGTACAATCATAATGGACAATTTAAGAGAGTTTTTTTCTTACAACCGAAGTAAAATTTTAGTGACGTTATTCGTTTAACAAATACTTATTATGTGCATAAAAATAAACCGCTCGTCTGATGGATGTTTACTATATGATAGATTGTGAATAAGACATGAGACCAATTGAAGAGTCTCATCAGTTTCTGAGATTTAGTCTAACTTCAACCCAGATATCAACCAATTTCAAGCTACAAGTTGCGCTGTAGGGTATGCAGACAACTTAACAACTTACAACAGAGACTACGAAAACCCAAAGCATTACATGGATTTCAGCAAAGGGCCAATTGGGGCAGTGCTTTACCACCTCGGTTTCTGTATCCTACACAATAGGGTAATGCAATGCAATTTTAATCGTAAAACGGGAAAGAAAAAGAGAATGGGGGAATATTCCTTTATTTTTGCGCCAGACAAAAGGGATATTCAGAGGAGACGATATGGGGGAATATCATGACAGGTGTTACCAGGAGAATCTCTTTCTTTTCCTTTTTTTTTTCTTTCCTTTCATTTGTTTTGCTTTTCTTTGGAAAACCCTAAACAAAAACAAAACAAAGAAATTAACAGAGCGAGAGAGATAGAATCTGCAGAAAAGGTTAGGCTTGGAGGCTTGTACAAGAAGACTGATTTTAGAAAGCGACCAACCATCATTATTTGCACCTCTCTATCTATCTTTGTCTTTGTAACAGATAAAAGAGAATTCGATGCAATGCTCTATTAAGTCCTCTCTCTCTCTCTCTCTCTCTCTCCCTCTCTCTCTCTCCCCAACCTTGATCATTTTATAGTGGAAAAGGTATCTGCCTCTCTTACTGCTAGATTAGGTCTTTGACTGATAATTCATGGACCTGCATTTGGACTGACCATTTTTCGTTTTTTAAGTTGCATGCCAAGCCATGCAGCAACCAGATTATTGATAATAAAAAAGCTAATTTAAGAGTATACAAGTTGATATGATGGATTGAAGAAAGCCTAGAAAGGGCATGCATTATATGCAGTATCAATACTGATAAAAGCTTGTTGTGACCTGTGAGGTGGAACGACTCAGTCAGTATGTAATTTTTTTTTTTTATTAATTAGAAACTTAGCTAGATTACTCTTATGAAATAACATACATACATACATACATACACACACACACACACACACACATATATATATATATTAGTATTCTTTATTGGTATGCGTCATGATGAATAAAGTGTTATTCACACACTCATTTTTACCTCTCACACTCTTTTATTAATTTTTGTTCATTGATCTTGTTCAATTATTTCGTTTCGACGGTCGAAAATTGAGAGGGTGTGTGAAAGGTATAAATGAATTTATGGATAACATCACCCAATGATGTACAATGCATTAATCTTGAGGGTTTAGTGGTTTCTCTCCGTTTTCCACTCGTACTTAAAAGGTTTGAATACCCTTTTTTCACAAGTTGTAATCCATTATCAGCGGTTGAGTGATAATTTTTTTTCAGACATCCTTATATTAAAACATATACACAGTCGAATTAAGAATTTAAAATTTAGTGTGCAGATACAATAATATTCTAAAGTACTGTAGAATTTTGCTAATTAAAATAGCTAGTAATTGGAGTCCTTACATATCCATTCATGTGATTGCCTGTGTCAAAGTTACAAGCTCCATATATATCAAGGGGGTTACTTCTAGATCTTATCCAATTATTTTATATAATTTTGTGCTACAGCCCTCAAATATATTTTTGTTGGTACCAATATCCCTTAAATATATATTCATTTCATTCAAAGGCGAATCGGGATTAATTGTTATGGAGGTTCAGAACCCTAAAAAATTCCCCTAATTTTTATAAGAATCTTCTTACCTTCCAACCCACTTCATTAAAGTGAGTAGCAGAAGAAGATTCTCATCTCTTAGAGGCTCCTTTATTATTCTTTTGGAGTGGTAATGGTTTTCCAATTCCCTTTAAGCTTTGTGGGTTTTGTTCCCTTAATTTAGAGACGTAGAATTGGAACGAAGATATTCCTTTTCCTCAGAGGCAAAATATTATATTCTTTTAACATGAATGTTTCATCTTTTTATTAGATATTCCCCTCCCCTCTCTCTCTATCTCTCTCTCTCTCTCTCTCTCTCTCTCTCTCTGTGTGAATGCACTCAATTCACGGCAATTATGCAACTTTTGAAACCAAAAAGAAAGTTGCATGCAATTGCAGCATGGTGCATGGAATGTTGATACTAATCTCATTTGAATATGTCCTCTTTTTACTCCTCTTTCGATCTTTACTCATGCAGCTCATATTTCAATTCGGTGGTAAAAACAATAATATATATGGATCATGGATGTGGATGATATATAGTATATGCTAGCGCTCCTCTCCCAAGACCTTTTTTCTTCATTCTTTCATTTTTAATATTTAATGATCATAGAATCATGAATACATAAAATTATTGAGGTAATGCTAGAGAGTCTAAATTTATAGACAAAATGTTAAAAACTAAACGGCATGAAAGTAGAAGATTGATTTATTACTTAAGCGTTGACAAACGTACTCATTCATATTGGTGACACATAATTTAATTTCTAAATTTTGTCTCAAAATTTAGTTTCTCTACCATTACTTTTTTACGTAAATGATAGAATACTTGGTAAGCTACCCTCTAAAGTACGAGAACTTTTTCATTGTGACCGGAACGCGGGTGGTACACCACGTGTTTGTATATAAGTGGTGGGAAACTTTATTTTTCAGGTTATTAAGTTTTTAACACACATATTCCATCATTTATGTTGTAACACGTGATGTACCACTATGTGTTCCAGTTACCTTAGAAAATCTCTCCTGAAGTACTACTTGGCCGTACGCGTGTCCAACATCTCCAATCTTCTGCTGCTTTGAAATTTGGTGTGGTGTGAGAGCTTTTCCCTGGCTAGACTTTCGATGCGATACCTGATACGTACATCACAACCATGGAATCCTACATTCTTTTTGACCCTTTAATTGTGGATTTGCTAGGTTATTTTTTCGTAACATTTGCTAACTATGTTCTTTCATCACATTTCTTACAACAATGTGTATAAAATAAACTTTCTCCAAATAGTGGCACTCCTAAACATATCTATATCATGCACATTTGATTTATTTGAGGTTGATTTGTCAATTCTATTGTGTCATTTAAGAGTTATCTTATATTGAAAAGGACAATTTTGCCTTACTAGTTTAAATAATCGCGAACCTCTCTCTAAATTATTAATTAATTTTAGGTTGAATGCTCATGTTCTAATAGTATATAGTTATTAGAATTAGAGTATTCAACCGATTCTAATTTTTTAAGCCCTAATGCAAGGTAATTCTTCAATTTGCAGTAGATACCTAGATTTGAACCATTCCATTCCATGGTCAGCATGTCACATATCACAATGGAAACGAAGAACTAATTTTTGTAGGATAAGTTTGAATATTAATACACGTACAAGGTTTAATATATATATATCTTAGTTTTGGTTGAGTAGAGAATAATAATTTCATAGCAGAGTACGATTCGAAGGACCAAACAAAAGTAAGGGAAATAATTACTAAAAAGGAGAAAGGGTGAAAAAATCTTAGAGCAGTGGTAGTAAGAAGAATCATCTTTTATTTTCGTGAATTTGAAATCGTACAGACTAGAGAGAGAGAGAGAGAGAGTATCAAGTCACTTAGCATATGACCCTGTACCGTCAGACACCTTGATTCCTTCTTCCACACCCACAGGCAAAGACCAGTAGAGAGAGAGAGAGAGAGAGAGAAGACTCATTTTTTAGCTTTTCTTCATTTGCCTTTGTTCTTTGCAAGAAGTTACCATCCCTCTTTATCCCCCTCTCTGCTTTATTTTTCTTTTCCTCTCCCTCTCTCTCTAAAATCTCTTCAACAAGAGCACTTTATTCCCTTGAACTCACCCTAAAAAGAAGACGATCCTACCACGATCCTCCTTGTGTTCAGAAACCAACACCCGCTCCCTTTATCTCTCTCTCTCTCTCTCTCTCTCTCTCTCTCTCTAACCTTGTTTTGAAAAACTTCTCCATCCTATCTAGAATTTTTAGAGAGAGCCAAAGACCTTCTTTTGCTCTTGTTTGTTCCCACATAATCCTATTCTTGTTTTTGCTTGAATATCAACATTTTCTTATAAAAACAGTGGTGATTTTTCTGATAAAATTATAACATTTAAGTCAAAATGGCATCGTCACCTTCGGAGCTGAGCCTGGACTACAAGCCCCACAGCTACTCCATGCTCCTCAAATCCTTTGGTGACCTGCAGGCGACTCACCTCCACGACCAGTCTCAGACTCAGAAGCTTGAAGAGTTCCTCTCCCGCCTCGAAGAAGAACGTCTCAAAATTGACGCTTTCAAGCGCGAGCTTCCTCTTTCCATGCAACTCCTCACCACTGGTATGCATCTAGCTAGATAGCTTTCCACCATTCGACTAGGTCTCAAGGTTCATGTTCTTTTAACTTCCTTCAAGTTTTAATTAATTTAATAGGTCTAGTTCCCATTCCCAACCCTTTTTCTTTATACCTTTTTCATTTATAGAAGGGAGAGCTATCCCAAAGTAGCCACTTACATAATATGAATATCCAACATATTTTCTAAAGAACTAAAGCAACCACAATTTGGCTCAAGGAAGTGATTTCTGCGCTCCCTTTGTCTCCTACTAAACTTCTCCCCTTAATTTTAATCTTAGGAATGAATAAAACACAAAAGAATCAATGGACAAAGACACTTGAAACTCAATTTACACCAAAAAAATAATAATACTAATTGGAGAATTGATTTTGTTTGTTTTTCTTTTTAAAGCTGTGGAGGCTTCAAGGCAGCAGCTACAGGCGTATAGAACAAACAATATTCAAGGCCAAAACAGGCCCGTGCTTGAAGAGTTCATACCCCTAAAGCATTCAAACTCTGAAGGCTCAGAAAAACCTACCAACGCTACTTCTGATAAGGCAAACTGGATGACCTCCGCCCAACTTTGGAGCCAAGCAACTGATCATAACCCTAATGCAACGTCTAAACCCCAATCCACCATAACAACCGGCCCTAAAGAAACCGATATCGGGTTCAGCGTCAGCCCCAAACTAGGGTTTGAAACCAAGCAGCACAGATCGTACGGTGGAGGAGCTTTCCTTCCGTTTTCAAAAGACCGCAGCCCTACTTTGCGGCCTCTTCCGGAACTCGCTCTCGCCTCTCCAGAAAACAATAAATCAGAGATAGTATTGGAGGACAAGACTAATCATCATGAGAATGGAAATATTAATTCATCATCAGCTGCTGGGAATTGTAATGAACAAGGTAAATTATTGGGAGCTGGTGGAATTAATAATAGCTCGGAGGGACAAAATGGACAAACAACAACTACAGCCGGCGCCGGCGCCACCACCACCACAACTCAAACCCATAGAAAGGCACGGAGGTGTTGGTCTCCGGACTTGCACCGCAGATTCGTCAATGCCCTTCAAATGCTTGGTGGTTCTCAAGGTAATCACCTAACCCTAGCTACCTGCTAATTAATAGCTCAATCATTATTTGTTATGATTTCTGGTCAATTTGAATCTTATTTACGTACGTACGTTTTGTTTGTTATGGTCAAATTTGCAGTGGCGACCCCAAAACAGATCAGAGAGCTGATGAAGGTTGACGGTTTGACCAATGATGAAGTTAAAAGTCATCTGCAGGTACAAAATATGTCCAATTATGTCTTGCTCTTTTCCTGATCCCTGCAGGCAAAGATGCAGGCACGAGAAACCTATGCCTACCCTTTGTCCTATTCACGAGTATATTGCCGGTTCAATTGAACTTGGACTATGCCGTCGATTTTTCTAATGAACTTTTATTTAGGTAGATTTTGTTATGATCTACTACAAACAACCAATTTTCGCCCTTCAGTCATATTTTCTGGCAGTTCAGATAACTTTTTGTTACAAATGTCGCATTTCAATAAATAAAAAGTAACAAACGATCATAAGAAGAAAACACTTAATGATGATATCTTCTGTTTTTCTCTTAATTTTTTTTTATTCTATTTAAACACCACCACCCATCTAATTTCACCTCACTAATGAAGTTTACTTTTGTTTTAGTTTTTAATTGTGTTAAAAGACAAAAGAGGACAATTACTTGAACTTGAGATACAATGCCATCTACACCCTAAAAACCCTAATCTTTTCTCAAACAAAAAGAACTTGTACCATTCATCTTGTATCGTGAAAGAAGAGGTGTGGCTTTTATTTTTCTCTTGAGTTTTAAGAAGCAGGAGAGCGCAATAGATAGTTGACATGTTTGTAAAAAAAAAAAAAAAAAAAAAAAAAAAAGAATTGAGCAGGACATTTTTTTCTCAACGTTTTTGACAAATCAATTTGGGGAAGAACATCAATTTAGTTTTATAGGTTTTGCCGCGATATACTCGTATCTTAATTAATTACCATATCCTTTTTTCTCTGTTTTCTTTCTTAATTGTTAATTTTGTTATATTATTGTGAAAATTACAGAAGTACAGGCTCCACACAAGGCGACCGAGCCCAAGCCCCCAAGCAGGCGGAGGACCAACGCCACAGCTAGTAGTGTTAGGCGGCATCTGGGTGCAGCCGGAGTACGCCACTGCAGCCCACAACGGTTCTGCGGCTCTTTACAGCCCGCACCCGGGCTCCCATGCACCACCGCACTACTGCGCCACCCCAATGCCGCAAGACTTCTACGCCACGCCGCAGCAGCAGCAGCAGCTGCACCACCACACTCTCCAACACCAGCTCCACGTGTACCGGACGTCCACCGTCTCCCAAACCCAGAGCTCCCCGGAATCCGACGGCCGTGGGGCCGGAGACAGGTCAGGGAGCATTGAGGACGGAAAGTCGGAGAGCGGCAGCTGGAAGGGGACTGAGAGTGGTGATCATGTTCATATGAACGGTGGAGATCAGAGAAACGGAGGGTTGACTGCACGGCGGTCGGAAGACGGTGAGGACAGTAACGGAAGTCAGATCACGCTCAAGTTCTAACCTTTTGATGACACGAGGTTACTTAATTAATCATAGGGTAATTAGAGAAAGATTAGGGCTACCCATTTGTATGTTATATGCGCTAATCATGTTTAATTTCTAATATTTATCGTTATTTATGATGTGATAGATGTGCCCATCGGATTAGGGTTAGAGAGTATAGATGGGTAAAAAGGTCATAACGGGAAAAGTGAGTGTTTGTTTTATTTTCCCCTTTTCCTTTTTCTTTTGTAGATTGGATTCTATTGAAGGAATAATTCACATCTATCTCTATTCACTCTTTTTATATTCCTACTACCTCGTAAAAATTTTCCACATGAATTATATAGAACAAGGGGGTCCTTGAAATAATAATTCAAAGAAATTCAAAATATAAATAGACAAATTGGGGGTGTATTCAAATCCCTTGAAATCTCATATCGAGGTGTGAGATTTGTAGATGCTTAAAATACATTACGAAATCTTTCTAATTTCCTCTAATTCCTCATTTTTTTCAAATTTTTTCAAATCAAATTCTAATTGAATACACCTGGAATGTTATAAATTTCTTTAAAATCTTGATTGAATACCCATTAAATTTCAGAGAATCACTTAAAATCTTAATTGAATACACTTAGATTCATTAGAAGAATTAAATTCCCTTAAAATTTCAATTGAATACACCCCCTTAATAACTATAAAATGAGGATTGACACGTTTTAAACGACTTTGGTTTTAGAACATAATGTAATAAATAATACATGGGGTAAATCAGAATAAGGTACTAAGTTTAGGGTTCAAAATATTCCCAAATAACCAACCATAAAGAATATTGTCATGCTAAAATCAAATTGGACCATGCATGAAATAGAAGGATTAACTTATTGCTCCAAATAACCAAACCATGTTTTGTGGTGGTGTTGTAACCCACGAAGAAACTAGAAAGAAGAGGCACCGAAAGTGCCTGCCTGGCTCCGACTTCTTTCCACCGTGATGGTTTCTCAAAGTCCTCAATAAAAACACACAACAGCCACTTTATTAATCAGCCTATTTCTTTCTGTTCCCTTGCTTTATACAACTCAGAGGAAGAAGGTTACTGCATGTTACCGTTTGCGCCATCTTTCGATCTTCGGCGTTAAAAGGTGTATATTCGACACCTGGGCAAAAATTCGATAATGAAGAGCTTTCGTGGAGCTAGATAAGTATCAGCAGATAAGACGCTGTCCTAAATCACACATGCCAGGTCCAGCCCAAAATATGTCTACTTGTTAGGAAACAATTCCTTCCTTGGAAGAAGCAATGAGTCAATGAACTGCTCAAGTGGAAATGCATACCACTAGACGAGAGTATTGTACAACACAAGACCAAGCTACCAGCTTATTGGAAACCATGATGTATGACATACAATAAGCTGAGTCTCCACTTTCAAGTAAATGTCTACAAATGCTTCATAATCCTCCCCATCCAAACAGAGGGAGAAAAACAATATACTTTGTTACTTGTTACTCTTCTTCCAGATTTCAACACGATGCACATCATGCATTGCCAATTGTCAAGATTTCATCCCTCAAGCCAACTTCATCGCTACTATGTTCCAACATTCCTGTATCAACAAGCAACTGCAAGCAAAATGGTTTACATGTTAATTTCTATCACAACATTTATCCCACCGCAATCTATCAGTGCAGAATGTAGAGGTAAAAGTTTTCCACTTGGTACGTATATTAGAATAGACTTTTGAGGTAAAACAAGGGTACGAAGATCTTAAAAAGAGCAAACTTTGGGGTTTGCACTTGACAAAAGTGTTAATGTGTCACGCCAATGAAACTGGATAACTTCATTATGGCAGAATGGATAGTCAAATCAGATCGAGAATAAAGATAGACACAAAGCAAGCTGATTTGATTTCAATTGAAGAATATATCAGAAGAAATTCTCATTTTCAAAATTTTCAAATGGTTCATTTGTTTAGTCCCTTTTTTATGAGATTATTTACGCCTTTTCAAGCATTGACAAAATGGAAATGTATCAGCATTGTATTCCTGTACAACTGTACAAATTTCAGAGGAACGAAGACACCAACCTGGAGCTCGTGTTCACAGCTTTTAAGTTCTTCAGTGTAATCTTTTACTTGCATAAAGGATTCATGTAGCTGCAAATAATTTAAACAACATGCATTAGCTCCAATTAATGTCCATTTGTCAAGTTAAGTTTACTGACAACCAACCTTAGCGATTAAAAATACCTTGGTTAGTTTCATCTTCTTGTGTGAAGAGTTCTTCTTTGCATTTATCAAGGCATCCTCCAATTTCTGCATAGACAGATTTTCAGTATGACATGCACCAAGTTTAGCATGTAAAACCAAAAGACTTGCAGTAAAACATACATTCAGATTAAAGTCAAAGATTGCACGAGATAAAAAATGACCTTTAACCAATAAGAAAAAGTACCTTAGATTTATTCTGTAAATCCAAAATAAGCTTTTCTTTCTCCTCTATGCTCTCCTCCATCTGAATGGTCTGACATCATGCAATAAAACTTAGTCTCCTACATTGCAGACGATGATTTCGGGCATTGAAAATATGCTTAACTACCATGAAATGTGCCTCTTGCGTATTGACATCTAAAAGACTATTGGATGCCGCCTTAGGTACTTGTGAAATAATCGGACAAATCAGGGTAAGTTCTTATGGAGAGACAGACCTCATTTTTTATTTCTTCAACCCTTCGCATGGATTGGTCAAGCTGTTCTTTTACCTAATGTTTTTAACAGACCAAATGAAAACAAAGAATCACTTTGGTTAAGATGACACAAACTTACAAATGCATAGCAATCTCTTAGCCAGAAAAGCTGAAAAACAGCTGAACTTGCCTGAACATTGTAATCATCACTTGGATGAGATACGAGGTCCCGAATTTGTCGGTTAACAGTATTTGTACTGCAGAAAAGAAACCAAAACATAATGAAGAAAGGTCTAGTTCTTATAGGAGCAATAAAAGTCTGTTTATTTGAACTTGTGTGATCATCTCCCAAGAAACACGATTGCTACTCAACTGATAACATGGTACTACAATGATAACCAACAATTACAAATAAGCAAGGGTATCTTACCCGTTCCATCTCCTTGACTGGTCATCTCCATCCTTGTCGCCGGTGCTATCAAGGCTTTTGGTTTTGTCCATATCCCTATCCATATCGGACACCAAAGCTCGGTCTCTTTCCCAACCCTGATCGCGGTTCCTGCTCTGTGCTTGCTCGCTACCTTCCGCAACTCTATCCTGATCAAGATCTATATCCAAAAAATGGTCCCTTACATGTTTATAATTGTGTTCACCCTCATACCGTCTATCCCTTTCTTCACCAATATCCTCAGGGGACCTGTCACGGTCACACTCCCTCGACTGATCACTGTACCTATCCTTATACCGGTCCCTATCCCGACTAAAATCCATCTCATGGTCTCTACCTCTATCCCAATTTCTCCCCCTCTTGGCATTCCGCCGGAAACTCTCCCTTTCCCTCCCAAAATTCAATCTTTCACCTCTACTCCTAACTTCATTTACTCTGATCACTCTTCCATCAACAGTCTAAACACACAAAAGAAAAACCATACAAATTTCACTCAAGGATATAAGATAATAAGCCAATCACAGAAACCCTAATAGCATATATGTTCAATCAAATGGAAGAAGAAAGCAAAAATTACATACCCTGCCATCCATCTCATTGATGGCGAGACTTGCTGACCGAGGATTCCTGAAAGTGACAAAGCCATAGCATTTTCCTCGAGCCGCGGCGTCATTGATAATCTGCAATTTGAAGAAGAACAAGAAGGAGATGAGGGGAAGAAAATCCCAAATGCTTAAGAACCCTACGAAGTAAAAATGGCGGCAAATGGATGAAGGAGGAGGAGGGAGCTGACCTTAACGGCAATGACGTTACCGTACAGCTCGAAGACTCTGCGGACGGTTTCCTCGGTGGCGTCGTACGTAAGGCCTCCGACGTAGACGGAGCTCTCGTCGTCTATCGTCATCTCTCTCAGGACTTTCAGTTCTCAATTCTTTTCTTTCAGTGGAGCTCTTGGAAGATGACGTGTCGTTTGGGCTTTGGACCCGGAGGACACTCCCCACTTTGGGCCTGCCCATTCAAAATTGTGGACTCAAAACCCTGATCCGAATTGGGCTTGAGCCTCATTATTTTTATGAAAACTTTGTAGCGTGTTTAGTTACTTGGAATGAGAGAAGACGTAAACCCGGAGATTATGCTGTTAAGTTCTTCATTATTCATATGTCAACGATCAATCAGTTCAACTAGCATGAGGTGATCACTTTTGTGAAAAAACCACTCCATGAATTTAGTCCAAGAAAATAGGCATCCACATCACGGAAAATTCATTGCGGGGCCCAAATGTCGATGGCTCGGAATGCGACTCTAAAATCCAATCTCCTCATTTACCTGTTTGTTTTTCAAGCATCGAATTACAAACCACAATACGCATTTTAGATACGCAAGCGCGCTATTAAGGCAAGAATCAAGCGTCGACGTCAGGGCGCGGTGCCCACACGTTGATGGGTCATGACACCCAAAAAGTATTGACCTCAGAAAGGTGAGAAGATTATGTCGTTGTCAACACGTGGGAGGTAACTGACGCGCGAATATGCTGCCCCTCGCGGAGTTTGGGTTACGTTTTGTGGTCCTCTTTGGAAAGAAATTAGTGTGGGCCCAACTTTGGCCCACTTCGCTACAACTTGCTCGCTACAACTTGCTCTGAGGGGCTCCGTAACGGGATCACGTGAAGACCAAAAAACAGGCCAACTTGGTGGGCCTCTAGTTTGAGCATCTTCGATGGACTAGATTTTTTAGCTCTATATCAAGTTTGAATTATTATTATTTTTTCTTTCAAACGTTCTAGTCGGTTTTTTTTTTTTTTCACCAATGATAAGATATCTTAAATTAAATGACGTACCAATGGGAATATTCAAATTTGAGTCCCGACTCCGAGAACGAACACACTACTCTAACTAAATTGATTAAGTCTGTATTTAAAGCCACTCTCAATCGAGTGCATTACGATTATTCAAGCGTTAAAGTGCATTGCTACAGAGCATTATAAAAGTATGTTGCAATACATGACGTTTATGTCGTATGAAGTTATTTTGGCTAGCATTTTAGAGTTTAAAGATGCACTAACAAAAATATTTACAGAAATTTATTCTCTGCGGTTAATTCATCCAAAATCTTAAAAACGAACTTGAATTCTTGTCATAATTTGAGCCAGTTATTGGTAACAATATATCGACAAACTGTTGACATATTTCACGTTGAAAATTGAAGTCCTGTATATGCTCAAAGATCTTCAGTCTATATATACTCATTCCCATTCGTTCCTAGGCTCACTTTTAGCATAACTTTTTAAACTTAGACGCATGCAATAATTTTCATAAATCGAAACCCTAATTGTAAGAGTACTCAAGAAACCTAATCAAAGTATCAGAAGAATGAATTGGGGTCGGTGTATTTATGAGTCAGCAGAGAGAGGTCAATTACTCTTTAAACATGGAGAGGTGTCGAAAGAGGCAGATCGAGGACGGTGGTGTCATGTGAGTGAGGCAATGTTGAGCCCCTCTTGACAAATTATTACGTCCGGAGGGTCCCGTTTTGTGCCTTCCTTTTTCCGTTCTTGGCAAAACCCACATGCAGCCCATCTGCATGATTAATCAAAAAGCGTTACAACGATGTCGTCCTTTGAAATGCCAATTGCAACTGGGGATCGATCATCAATCTATCTATGTATCCCTTAGTTGGTTTTGTGCATGCATCGATCTTTTTCTATATTATCTTTCGATAAAAATCACAATCGATGGTTCAAATCCAACCCAACAACATAATGGAGAAGGTAGAGATGGTGTTTCTGCATTTATGTTTCTATGCTTCCAAAGTTGGTTCCCCTACATGCTCTTTTCATTTTCTTGCACAACTTATTAGCTTAATTCACTATTGGGATTGTATTGTTCATGACCCCATTGCCATTCCTCCATGCTCCCCGTTCCTTTTCTCGTCATTTGGATCGAGGATCGAGTCGTTTAATATAATTAAGTCAGTAATTATTCAGTTTAATGATACTATATCTCAATTTTATTAAAAGAGATCTTGAGTTTAAATCTAGTGAACAACTGTTATTGTAAAATTGAAACCTATTCGTCGGATAATTTGAGAAGCCACTTTACTCTCAACTCATGTATCCACCTTTCTCTTTTTCTTTTTCTTTTTTTATTTTATTTATTTTTTATTTATTTTTTTATTTTTTTTATCACTCACTTTTGACAATTTATAGGCATTTGGCACATCCCTATCCATTGCCCCCACCATTTCTATTTCTCCTCATTTCAATAGGATGGCTGAGTGACTAATAAATCAATTGTTATTTAGTTTAGTTTTAAAGACACCAATTTTTTTTCATAAAAAAAATATCTTGAGTTCAAATTTGATGAACACTGTCAATGAAGAAAATGATATCTACTTGAGATAACATGAGATACCACTGTACTTAACTCATCCACCTCATTGTCTCTTTGCTTTTTCACTTTTTTGATGGGCATCGATCACATCTCCATCAATGATGGGAAAATGGCATCGAGAATTCCACTTGTGATTGTGGTTACTTCCTTTAAGTTTCGCATGTGTAAGTGTAAAGTAAACATCTCTATTCTATTTCCATTCATGTGGAGATACCCATAAAGAATTGGTCTTCTCCTTTTCCACATATTAGGTAATGAGTTAAATCCCCAAATAGTACCCTTGAAAATGACACCGCTTGATGTATTTCGCATATATTTATAGGGTTTGTTCAGTTTGACAAAACCTAAATGCGTATCAGTTCTATTTTTTTGAGTGCATACTGCATAATATGAGTAAACTTTCTCCGGTGATCAACTTTGATGCAACTTTTGTATTGCATCCGAGCTAAATGAACATTACAAAATATGATCAAAATTAAGGGAAAAAAAAAACTTGTCTATTTAACAAACTAATAAAGAAATTAGGTGGAAATAGATTAAAAAAAATGCAGATTGAATTCTATGTAATCGGCCGTCACATTCACACCAACACGCGTACGTACTACGCAGGCAGAATTATTAGTGTTTGGTCGCAGGTAGCAGTCGAGAGGCTAGACCCTAGACCTAGATAGCACAGAATAAGCTTAGTAGACGTCAGCAACCACTCTGGTTTCCTTTTCCAATTTATTTATCATTTTTTTTTCCCCACAAAATCAATCTTGAAGGACACACAAGGGACACTTGCCTTCCCACAGCCACCTTTTCCTGCGTTGACTGCCCGTTGACCATACAAGCTACCAAACCATAATTTTCCTAAAGCTTCATTGATCTCTCTGGCTGTGTCTTCTCTCGTCACTCCACAAATCTGATAATTTAACGCTGATAATGTGAGTTTACTCGTCATTAAGAATCTATAGGTTTTCGCTTTCGTGAAATGACCTAGTTGGTTGCTAGACTCAGACTCTGATAGGAATTCTTAAGAGCTTATTAGTATAACTTAACCCTAAAAACTGGGTTGTAAGAGTGTTAAGATAGCTAATTAGTACCACCTTGACTCTAAAAACCGGCTTATAAGAAAATGATGAACAAGAAATTTAAGCCATCCCAAAATATGTTATTCTTGAATGTGGGTATTATTTGCGGCAGGATTTACCATATTATAAGCATTTTCTTGATCATTAAGGTAGAACACAGAGCAAGAAACTCATGGTAAAATTAAAAAACAAAAACGAGCTAATTAAGGTGGAAGTTCAGATATGATTGGGATTATTATTCTGATTAATAATTCCAACCGCTTGTTGGTTGGTCGTGGCTTCGGGTATAGACATCACTTGCCAGCCCGAAGCCGCGATGAGAGGACGGTTGTGCCAACCGAGAGTGAGGCAGCCTTGGTTCTCCTCCACGCGGTACCCTTCAGCCGAGAAGAGAGTAAGAAGCATACTCGCCTGCTTATACGCATTCGACCCCAAGTGGAGCGGCCTGAACCCGGCTTGCTCGAGCCGGGTCCGCCACTTGTCCAGTGGCTCGTGCCTCTCGATTCGAGCCGCTCCTTCGCAGCACACAACGTTGCATATCTCCCTCTGTATGTAAATCTCCGCCAAAGCCTTCTCCGGCTGCATCGCGCAAGCCTCCAGCGAGTCGAACATGTTCGAGTAGTAGTACAGCGCCTCCGTGAACCGGTCCAGAAAACCGGGTTTGTTATGGTCCGCTTCCTGCTCCACAACCGCCACGATCTTCGGGTTGAGGTTCCGGATCCAGGACAGCACCATCTCGATTGGGGAATTCCGGTTCGTATCGGATCCGAGCAGCCGGTGCAGCTGCATGATAGAATTCACCGCCACCGCCTCCTTCGGACTCACCTGGAGCATCCACGGCTTCACGTCCTCGAGCCTCGAAGCCGCCACGCCGCGGAAAGCGAAGCCGACGTTGACGGACCGGGCCAACTCGGCGAGTCGGAGGCCGATTTCTCTCAGCGAGTCGCGCCCGTCCGGGGACGGCGGTCCAATGCCGGTCAACCGAAGCAGGGGGGGCCCACCGGGGCGGAGTGCTAGGGCCTGAATAAGGGCTGGCCATTGGAGGCCGTGCATTAAGTTGAAGTCGATGACGTGGACGCAATCGTGACCGTCGAATGCTTCCAGGATGGCCTGATTGGCGGTGAAGTGCGCGAATTTGAGATAGGGGCAGGCCTCGTAGAAGTAGTGGTAGAGAAGCTCATTCTCGTGAACCGAGCCGGAAGCCGAGCCGACGGTCTGCGGCGAGAAGATTCGGCGGCTGAGGGCGTCGATGAAGTACCCGGCGACCTTCCCGATGCCACAGCTGGTGTTGACACGTGTCAACAGAGCCTGCATGTTCTCGATCAGGGAGCCGGCCAATGCTAGGTCGCCACGCTGGACGGATTCGGCGCACGTGACAAGCAAGTGGACCAGCCTAATCCCCGAATCTTCTTCCATGGCGGTGACGACGGTGAGCTGGTTGTGGTTCTGCTGCGGCGCGGCGGCGATGACGGCGGAATTATCGGTCCATGTTTCGCGGGGGAGGGCGGCGGGATTATTGATGACGGCGCCGTCGGAGAAGTCGAGATCTGAGGGGAGAGAGATGAGGGGCTGGTGGTTGAACTCGGTGAGGAGGGAGTCGACCCAGGTGGCGAGGTCGGAGGGGTTGTAGAGGACGGCGTCGGAGGCGAGGTGGGAGAGGTCGCCGGGGGAGTTGACCATGACGGTCTCAAGCCGCTCGAGGCGCTGGGCGACGTGTCGCAGATCAGAGGAGCGGACCTTGTATCCGGCATCGGCCAAACAGCCATCGATGTCGGCGGGGGGTTTGGTGACGGAGGAGGAGGAGGAGGAGCTGGCGCTGCTGCTGACGCCGGAGCAGGTGGTGGAACCGTACGGCCCCATAGATTATGAATTGGAATTGGGTTTTTTATTTTGTGGTTGGGTGAGGATAAATATGGATTCAGATACGAGGTTGGAGTTTGTGGGATTTGCTGATGAATCTTCTTCTTCCCATGAGGAAGTTAGAGAGAGAAAATTGTACAGAGAGAGAGTGAGAGTGAGGAAGTGAGCGAGTGGAAAGAGAGGGATGAAATACTGAGCAGAGGAGAGAGAGAGAGAGGTGACTGCTGACATATTACAGTGGTACACTAGTACCAACCAACTGGATAGTATAGTGAATATACTGCTCTCCTGCTTTTTTTTTTCTTTTCTCCTTTTTTCTTTTTCCTTCCACTATATATTTTATTAAGTTTTCTTTTTTATATTTTTATATATTTTTTGGATTAGTTGTAAGCTGTAATCTACTAATCTCTTTGGCAATAATGCTTTAGAGGGGCCAGAGCTTATTTTTGGTCCTTCTCTTATATCATTGATTCATGTTTTTCCGAATTTGAATGTTGAATGTTGAATCTTCAAGTGAATGGAAGACATAAATAAGATCGTGTTGACAGCCATCAAATATTTACATAATGTTACAAATTTACGTATTATAATATTAAATATGATTTTTGCACTATCAATTTTTTTTTATGCTTGCTTCTTCTTATTTTTAATCTTTAATTCTCTTTCGATTTCTTCAATTTAAATATTATCGGTTAACTTGTGATGTGTAAAAGAGGAGAAAAGTTGTGTGTAAAGCAAAACAACAACCTTTAAACTTTATTTTACCAAGTGGAATCGACTGTATGAATCCTAAAACGTTATTGTGTGTAAAACATTTCTTTATAATATTTGCGAGCTACCTAGGTGATGCTTCAGAGATTTAAGGGGTAGTTCAAATAAAAAGATACCCCGTGTGCATAATAGTATAACAATCACATTGAAAAATTGCTCTGCACAGTCAATCAGTCTATGACGGAGAAATTGTATGGGAACATCCATATAGTGATCGACATCAGGAGTCAACAGTGTGTCCAAATCTACCGGCTCAAAATAAAGAGACTGGGTCAACTGCTTCGACGTTTGCTGCTATGAAAATCTGCACTTCCATTGAAATTACTCTGCAACAGATGAATACTGCGTTTTCTTCAATTATTGAAGAGTATCAAGGCATGTAGACTCAGACATACCATGGGTTTCATCCATCGAATCAGCTGGGGAGCCATAGGCCATCATTCGAAGTGCAACAGTAACCTTCTGATGAGGTGAGAAACCAGGGCGGCTTGCTCTGTCTAGCTTCTGTTGAAAGTATGGATTGACTTGCTGGACATCACGAAGTAAATGCTCAAAGATATGATGCCTCATTCGGAAGCGACGTCTGAAATCCTCTTATGTGTACACCGAGTTGGGGTTGAAGTAGTTGTTCATCAGATTGGCATGCGACATCGCTCTGTTTCGTGGTTTGTAAGAGCGACCAGTAATAGAGCCACCCCATTGAGGTTGTTCCTCAGTTGGCTGACACACCATGGCCGTAGCCATGGCTGCTACCATGTTTTGTTTGTTACGCCTTACTTGAACTTCTTCATCACACTCCTCATCTTCTCGTCTCATTTGCGCCCATTTTGCTTCCAATTTGAAATTGGATGAGGACCCCTAGTTGGAATCCGAAGAGGATCCAAAGTTGGAATTCATTGCAAACTTGAATTGAAAGAGATTGAATTGAAATAGATTGAATTCAAAGTTGTGTGAATTATAGCATAATATCCACCCTATTTATAGCAAAAGAAAAATTCAAATCCAACGGCTAGCTGACGTCACTTAGCCGTTTTTTTGAATTTAAGTTGTAGTTTTTAAATAATAAATTATGTTTGGCCCTATGACCCTTTGGCCCTCGGTTGGAGATGGTTTTTTGTGGCAGGGCTAAAACGAGCCCCCTGACCCTCGGTTGGAGATGGAGGCAAATATGGCCATGTACTGTTCATTAAAATATTAATATATTGGATAATCTTAGAGGGCCAGAGGGCTAAACCGAGCCCTCTTGCCAGCCATTGGTTGGAGATGGCCTAATATGCCTCGAGTAATTTTGACCCTTTATTATACATATATTTCAAATGGGTCACTTCATTGATAGGGTTAGAGCAAAAGAGGTAGATGAAGATTGAAAAAAAAAAAAAAAAAAAAAAAAGGAAGAAAGAAAAATAGAGGAAGACAAAGGCTCAAGGCAAAAGGAATAGAGGAAGACCTAAGAAGATGGAGGCTCAAGCCAATAGGGATAGAGAAGACTTAGGAAGACGAAAGGCAAATGAGATAGAGAAAGGTATGGAGTACTTGAAGTTAACGGAAGACCTAACGCAAAATTGAGCATAATGACGTTTTAGTATTCATACAATCAACCCTATTTAGTAGGATACGGTTCAGTTGTTGTTGTTATTATTGTTTGGATCGCTTCATTGATAAGTTTTTAAGTATAAATGTCACTATTTAAATGTTAAGTGATATTACCAATCCACTCATAGTATAAGTTATACGATCAGTTCATGACATGTCGTTGTCATTGATATTATATAATGCGTGTAAGATTATCACCATGCAGTAGTGTGATCGTGACCCTAAACTTTATGTTTTCCATTTCATCTTACAATTTGGTCTATATTAAATGCATGAGAGGAATCATGATTCACTATGTAAATAGGTCATTTCATTATCTACTTGCTTATAATTAATCCATATTAGCATTTGATCCTTTTAGTTGTTGATTTAATAAATCCACAACTTGATTTTCAACCCTTAGCAATCGCTTTTAACCAATAGTTAATTATTTGAAATATCGAGCTTAAAAAATGAATTATTTGTTAATCTCCACAAGTTATTGGGTATGCCGACAACAGCAGTTTGAGTTAAATATTAAAACCCTAACCTTCTCTTTAAGCTCTTCCTCCACCCCAGCACAAGATCATACAAAAATTAAGGATCACTAATGCTCTTTTGTGCACATAATTACATATATGATTGGCTCCCACCTGTGGAACCCATCAAGGGGGCCACTTGAAAATAGTTAGGTGTGAGAGGAGAAAGAAAGTACTCTCTCTTCTCATAATACTATGAATAAATTAATTTATCATCTGAATATTTTTTCAAGAGTTGAGAAAAATTTCATAATCTAATGTCGAAAGCCCTACAATTACAAAGTTGATCATTTCATTTCATACTTGTAGTTGATCACATTAAATATTTGACTCATTTTTCTATTAAATATATATACTCTCTTATATATGATTTTTTTAGCAATTTATATTAATCTCGATCACTTTAAAATAATGTTTTAAAACGTAAAAGGATCGTTACAGTTGTTTAAAAAATTGTACATGCCTATGAAAGGATGATGACTTACATAAAACTTGATCATCATCATTGTAATATTTTGATCGAATAACGTATTATGTGTAAATTTATGTACACATGACATTAAATTATTAAATCAGAATGTCAAATAAATGTAGAATCGTTATCTCCGTGCAAATTGCTCTCCATGGAAGAACCTCATGGGAGTTATTGGATTTACCCAAAAAAAAAAAAAGTGAATGCAATTTTGTTAGGTAATAGGTACCGTCCCTAATATTGACAAGTATATTTTTCTATAGTTTATTTTGTCATTGTATATTGTACTGCCGCATATTCCATGTCACTGAGACACATGTCCTATGAAGACACTGGAAGGTGTCATTGTAATTAGTTTTATTTTACTGATGGATGTCGCTGTTAATACGAATCATATTATAAGTCCATGTATCGTGGATTAAAGTGATATGAACGGATAATTAGATTAAACGGTTTTTTAATTACATGATAATCAAGACAAGGGAGATCCAATTTTGATCCACAACTGGCTGTTAAACTAAATATATATATATGGCAAGGAAATGTACGATAATGAGTTAAGATTGGAATAAATTCAAAGCTACATCGATTCCTTCGTATATAACTGAATAAGGAACTGATTTAGTTTATAACTATTATGTAAGTGTAGGTCGTACGTGCTTAATTTAGTCCAAAAACATTTTTAATGTGGAGTACAACATATCTGATCTGCGCACGCTCGTGTAAATTAACAAAAAGTTAGATGGAGATCGAAGACAATAAAGCTCATGCAAATATGCAATGGCCATTGAAAAGCTCAACGAGTCAAATTCTAGACATGCGTCTCTTAGTAATTCTTAGGACCTGTGAGCTTTGTGGCCCTCAAGGCAACACTGTACAAATATAATATATATATAATCAAAGTCTACAAATACCATGCATGTATGTATGAATATATTATAAATACAGATTACATTTTGTATGTTCTCTCTCACAAAAACGAAAGGTATAAGAAAATTGGCAATTATTGGTGGACAGAGAGAGGTCGATAGTTGGACATTGATCTTTCGATCGATGATTCAATAATTTGCATGAAATACGTAAAAGGCTTTTTTTCCCTAGTATAGTTAGGGTTTAGGTGGTCCGTTAGATTATGGAGAATCTGGGATCATGTCACAAGCCCAAATAAGGGTTTAACTAAACTTAACTATTTGGGTTTAGAATTTGTCAACACTTGATTACAGAGTTAGAAATTAGATCAGTTCGTCAAAGCAACATGTTTTGCTCTTTTCAAATTCAAGCTCGAGCCTTCATTTTCATATAATGGAAGTGAGAATTGGTTTTACATGCATGATTAGACTTATTCATCACTTGTTAATTGTATATAATTCATAATACTTAAGTCAGTTGATTATATATGACAAAATGCACTCTCTAAAATTTGAGGTTGATCGAACCCTTCTATACACTAAATGGACCACTGGGGAACATAAATATATAGAAAAGTGTAGGGGGACAACTGAATTTCCCGAATTAGAAGTAAGAGCCTAAAGGAGGTGGTCCAGTCGGTAAAATGGAATTTGGGTCCAGATAGCAATCACAGAGCCCTAAAAAGCATGAATTTAAGTGAAAACCGAGTGTAATGCTCGAGGACGTAGGAATCCTCAGTAGGAGGACCCAGATTTTGATTGGGAGGGAATGAGATGCCGACGCGGGTGGGACTGAGTCACTGTGGGAATCAAAAGGGGACTTGAATATCTCCTTCGCTGGCATTGGCCATTCAGAAGGCGAGGAGAGGAGGGGTGGCGGTTGCGGTGCTGGAATGAGACTCTCAGACTCTCTGCTGCTTATCAGTGATCAGACTTTCTCTCTCTCACACACCGCAGCAGATGCTCGGTCTCAGAGAGTGAGAGAGAGAGAGAGAGAGGGGTTGGGGTCTGTTGGGACCAGAGCATTAAATCCTGTGAGAACATGTTGTGTTTGGGACAGACATCTCTAGTGTGTGTTTCCGTTGTTTTTGCTGACACTATCACGTTATACATTGCATCCTCTCATGCATATCATAATCATACATCACACTTTTAGATACATAGATATATGTATATATATTTATATATACTTTCCCCTTGTGCATGCGGTAAACTACGTTAAAGTTGATAGTATTGATACCATGATTGTCCAGATCAATAGTTGTGTATATAACTACATCTTATTAGTATATATCGCATTTATCAGCTTTGCTAAACTGACATTAACGTTAATTATTAACACCGTAATTGTCTTGTCCAACGGGGTGGAGTTAAAGCCAAACTTAAGAGTTCGTCGGCTATGTACGATTGGATTCAAATGGATACGACAAATCAGAGAGTAGGAGATAGGTTATTTATGAAAGAAACTTATCAGTTCCAATCCTTTTCAAAAGGGAAGGAGTAGTCATGAAGTAAACTTCTCCCTTCTAATCCTCCTAGTAATCCATCTCCTACCTCCCAAGTTGTCACAAAATTTTCATTTATTTTTTCTTTCAACGTACCTTAAAATTAATTATTTATCCATTCCAATCCAATCATCTATGTCAAATGAAGCCTTAGGCCTTGGAATTCCCCACGCCTCTTGACCTACAACACATGGTGAAAGACTACTGCGTTTTAAATTTTGGCTTCCAAATTTAAGAATCTTATCCTCTTTCTTAATTGTTGGTATATTATTCATATGATTATCGATATATCATTTATTAACTACGAAGTGGCGTTACTAGTGGTGGATCCAGAAAAAATTATTTGGGGGACCACGTATAAAATTGACAAATATTTCTTCGACAAATAAATAGCCGTAGAAATTAAATCATAATTCTAAAATCTATAAAATAACATTACAAACTACAATTGTTTATCCATGACGCGGTTTCATACTTTCAAAATGTATTATAACTTCATTATTAATTGTTTGGACCTAAATTTACGCTATCGGCCCATACAATCAAGGCCGTTAGATGAGTAAAGTTCTAGACCGTTGGATGATAAAGTGGTTGAGATAATTTTCAATTATTATTAAGGAATAATATTGTGGTTTTAATCATAATATTATCTCTTAATATATATTGGATTATCTAAGCCTAATATTGGCTATATCCAGCGGATCGTTTAAAGATAAATGATATCTAAAAGATAGGTTGTTGCTTACCTTGAGAAGTCTTTGACCTAGACTCTAGCTGTTGAGTTTGAATTAAAATCAAATTCTACACAAGTGAAGCCGCACCACACATCTGCTTCTATAAATACAAGGCTGCGAACACCATAGAGAGGACCTTCACAATCAGCATACAATTGCCCTGCGCAAAACCTCTCAAACACCTTGAGATTTTTTCCTTTTCTTTTCCTGCCGACACACCTTCAGTTTGGATAAACAGCACTGTGGAAGCGCCCGGCGAGCACCTTCAGTTTGGATAAACAGCACTGCTGCCGCAGAATCAGCCGACCGAGAAGCACCTTCAGTTTGGATAAACAGCACTGCGTCGAGGTCGACCGATTATCTATCCAAGTCTCGGTCGAGAAAGGTTTTCGAACCTTTGTTGGCAGAGGTCACCTTGCTAAGCTTTCTCGGCATAGTTAGGTGTTACGAATCACATTGCTCGGCGTACAGGACGCCGAGTGGTTTTATGATTGGATACTCGCAAGTAGGTTTCAGGGTTCGGCATTCCGACGGCCGAACTACGTTTACCATCAAGACATACATCACGTTCGAGTACCTGTGCCCATACACCTTGGTCTCGATTCGACGTGCTTATACTCTCACGAATATAATCACGGTGACCGAATCGGGCTCCGACGATTATTGAACTCCGCAGAATTGGCAGCCTTGTCTTCAGGCTGTAGAACTCAGAGACCGAGAGCGTTCCTTCCTCGGTCGCAATCGCAAGATACAGAAGTCAACGACGCGCTCCAAGCGACATCAACAAATTTTACTCCTCGGCCGAGCTCGGCCGACGAGTTGGCACGCCCCGCATTCAACCGAAGGACGTAGTTAGCTTACTAGTTACTCGGCCTGCGCGCCACGTAGGTTTTGTAATTATAATTAAATCATAATTCTAAAATCTATAAAATAACATTACAAACTACAATTGTTTATCCATGACGCGGTTTCATACTTTCAAAATGTATTATAACTTCATTATTAATAAAAGAAAATTGAAATTTTAAAGATCTAGAATTTGGGCTGGAATTGATAGAAATTATGGTTAAAGACTTGGGTTTATATATGTCTAGACTAGAAGGTTAAGTAATTTTTTATTTTTTTAAGTGGTCATGTCTTATTGCTGAGAGAACATATAAATTGATCTAGTTTTGCTGCATATCAGCAGCAAAGAAGCTGCGCGCTGCACACAATGCCTTGCCCTGCCGAATGTTCATTGAGGCATTTCATCAAGCAGTTGGAAGGCACATCTCAAGGACACTTCTAAGCTTTAAAGAGCAGCACTTAGATCTTCCACGGAGGTTTGCCAAAGTTGGGAGGGTCAGTCCACCCATCCCGCCCATTAGCGGATCCGCCAGTGGGCGTTACCTTAACGAATCTCATATATTAAGGTATGCCTGTTTTGTAAATTAAGTGATGTGTCACCAACAAAAAAATAAGCATGTTAATCAACACTTAAAATAATAATCCAATCATCGACTTTCATGTAATTTAATTTACAAAATTTTGCCTACAAATTTAATCTCTCTTTCTTATATTCCCATCCCATCTCAAAAATTATACTTACTAATAACATAATCCACTTTGAATACATTATTATATTAACAACTAAGACACTTCTGAATCTGTGATCATCTAAAACACTTCAAAATTTTGGAATCCACTTTGAACCAGTACTTCAAAAAAAAATTCTGAGTTCTGAATCTGTGATTATCTAAGCAATATATATAAAAATTAATAATTGAAAGACACTTGACACCGCCCCTTTTTCGAACCAAATTGGTCCAACAGATACATGTGAACATCGGCACAATAAGCACATCACTTAGATTTTGGCTCAAATATTTACTTACTGACCTCAGCATTCAATCCAGCCAAGCAGGACCAACCAACCTTACCATTTTCTGCAGACTGAGAGCTCGGCAATGCTATAATACTGAAACTGTTTCAGTGTAATCGGTATGTAGCAACTGCAACACCACCTTCCACAGTGTATTGAATGGTGGATATGGCAGTACAATATATAGAATATGGATCGGCAAAGGGTTAGGCCAGTGGAGCAGATGAGAAACCATAAGAAATTAAAACGTGTGACAATGTGTGACGGTCTTTAAATGCTGTCACAACAACATTTTTGGTGGAGATAAGTTTGTGTAGTTGAAGTCGTGTTCTATCAACCCTTTCACCTTGAAAGTTAGGGACTAGGCCTTGTAGAGTAGCCCAAATTATGCTCCAAAAACCTTACAAGATTATATTCCTAAAACTCTACAAGATTAGACATGGTGAATCCATTTTTTCCTGTAATGATGTTGGGCATCATAGGGTTAGCTAAAGTGGAGAAAATTAAAGAAAACAGAGCAACACAAAGTAAAGAAAAAATATCAGATTTTCGGAAGTTTCGTGCTGTTCGAGTGCGCTTCAAGCAAAGAGAGATTTTGAGTTTCAAGTCTTGGTAAAAAAAACTAGGTGATTAATCATCGTTCCCAAGTGCTTAACCAACTTGCAAGTCTCGATCAAATTCCAAAAACAAAAAGTTGTGCAGATTCTCTGCTGATTTCGAGATTGGTCACCAAATTAACGGCAAAAAAATGCCTGCTGGATTTCGAGGCAAAGGGATGAACATTATCACCAGTACTAATTTATGAGTCGATATTTTACTATATATATTATCCTATTCTTAGTATTAATTTATTGGTTATTTCATGAAAAATAGTCAAACGGATAAATTTTGAAGTGATTCCAATTGGAGGATGTTCGTGAGTCTGTTTACTTGATCGTGTCAAAGTTTCATAATTTTCTACGAAACGGTTTATTTATGGTGATGAAATAAAGGAGCAGCGCGCAGCGCTGTCAAACTGACGTTTTGGGATTCTTTGGGCTTTTTGGCGTCTAAGATGATGTTTTTTGGGTTCAAGGCCCTCTGCAACTATGTTAGAGACATCTCAAGCTTTAATTCTAGCCGTTTTGGGCCTGTTTTGGGGCCCAGAAGATCCAGAAAATTGGCTGTTTTGAGACTATGCAGATTTTAAGCGAATTTTACTAGTCAATTTAGGATTATGTTTCCTAATTTATTTTAATTTATTTGGTTTCCTAGTTTTATTCTAAGACCTTTTCTAGGTAGGGTTTTATTTTCTAGTATTATAAATAATGCTTTTTAGTCATTAGGGTTTTTTAGAGAAGAGGGGAGAAAACACACACACACACACACACTTTAGAGAGCATTTGGATTCAAGTTTATTTTCAAGGTGTTCTATCCTTGTTTTTAATAATATTTCGTTGTATGATTGCTAGTAATTAAATTCCGTTTGCTAGGGTGAGGTCACGAGCCTTAGTAAGAATATGTAGTTTATTTTCAATTTGCTTATGATATTATGCATGCAAGTTTGAATTATTAATCACCGATTTAAACTATTTACTTATCTTAATGCTTACCTACCATTAGGATCTTTAGAAAAGTAATTTGATGCAATTTTGGTCGGAGGTAGCTCTCTGAAATTGACGAAGGCTTATTGTGATTAATATGTGCAAGTTTATTTAGGATGAATACCACATCTTAAGAGTTGTATCGTTTTTCAAAAGGTTTCACAAATCTTAATTAGTCATGCATGTTTAGATTTGATCTGAATACCACATACAGATTGTATGTTTGATATACGCTCTATGTTGGGGGTTCAAGTAGGCATATATTAGGAAACCTAACCTTCAAAATATGCATGTGTAATTCATAAGTAATTGGAAAAACTACATAGAATTGTTAAAGTGACAACGGAACCCTAGGCTTTTACAATTTAATTTTCATAAACCGTTTTCTCTTAGCTTATTTTATTTTGTCACTTTATTTAATTATTTTCTATTAAATTCGTTTTTATTATTTTAAATCACAAAATCAACTTTTTCTCAAACTTTGTTTTAAGTAATTAATTAAGATTTGATTTGATACAAATTATTCTTTCAATTCCTATAGAGAACGACCTTACTAAAGTCATCTATACTACACTTACCTTGTATTCTTGTAAGCATTTAAAGTGTTTTTATCACTACTTTTGCAGGTGGTAAAAATATCCATTACTAATGTTATCTTTATGAGTGACATGTCGTGCCACCAGTTAATAATCACCACGATGATAATTCAGTGTTGCTCCAAAGTAGTAATATATTCTGAAATTTTGAACCGTTAAATCCAAGTTATTTTATATCTTTAATTAAGAATCAACGTTATCTAACTGTTAAAATTCCTGGAGCTTAAGATACCCGGATCATCCGTCACCACAATTTGTTTTTCAAAAAATAGCATTATCCACAGTGAAGATATTCTACGCTAAATAATAAAAATAAAGCTTTTTTCTGACGTTAATAACTAACATAACTGTCACAGCTTCACAGTCACAGAGCAGCCAGCAACAATGGTGGCTCCTCTTTCCCTCTACCAAATTAGACCGCCTTTCAATTCCGACATCCCACTCTTATACACCAAATCCACCACAGCCACAGCCATCGCCGCCACGATCGTCACCAAAAACCCAATTGAACCACACCCTTGTCTCGCATTACTAGACAAAAGCTCCACCGTGTCCGAGCTCAAGCAAATTCACGCTCAACTCCTCTGAACCGGGCTCTTTTTCGACGCCTTCACCGCCGCCAAAGTTGTCGCCTTTTGGGCTCTGGAAGGGTCCGGAAGCCTCCGTTATGCCCGTTGAGTCCTAACCCAAATTCCCATTCCCACCACTTGTAACTCGGTTATCCGTGGCTGAAGATTTTCAACGGGACGCCATTTTTTTCTACCAAGAAATGATTTTGGAAGGTTGGGTGCCTGACAGGTCCACATTCCCTTCTCTGTTCAAGTCGTGCGGGGATTTGCAGGAGGGAAAACAGTTGGCATTGCCGCTCGACGAAGCTCGGTTTCGCTTCGGATTCATACATTCAGAACACTTTGATGAACATGTATGTGAATTGCGGGTGTTTTGTCTCCGCTCAGAAGGTGTTCGACAAAATGACTGAGAAGAGTGTGGATTCTTGGGCAACCATGATTGACGCGTATGCTAAATGGGATCGACCAGTTGAAGCTTTGAAATTGTTTGGTAGGATGGAATGTGAAAATGTGGATCTTAATGAGGTCACTTTGGTTAATGTTTTGACTGTGTGTGCAAGGGCGAGGGATTTAGACATGGCAAAAAGGGAGCACCGGTACATTGATTAGTATGGTTTCGGGAACCATTTGAAGCTAGTACGGCTCTCTTGGATGTTTACTGTAAGTATCGATGTGTATAGCTTGCTCGAGATTTGTTTGACAAGATGCCGGAGAAGAACTTGTTCAGTTGGAACATCATGATCAATGGGCATGTTGAGGATAATAACTACTATGAAGCGTTTGTACTCTTTCATAAAATGCAGCTCAAAGGAGAAAAGGGGGACGAGGTAATGATGGTAAAGTTTATTGCTTGCTTGCAGCCATTTGGGTGCTCTAGAGCTCGGTAAGTGGTTGCATGTATATATTGAAAAGGAGAACATTAAGGTGGACATTGACTTTAGTTGACATGTATGCAAAATGTGGGAGCATAGAGAATGCATGGGAAATTTTCCGAAAGCTACCCAAGAAGGATGTTATGACTTGGACAGCTTTGATTTCGGTTTTGGCATTGTGCGGACAAGGGAAGAAGGCTTTGGAGCATTTCCATGAGATGCAGAAGAGTGGGTTGAAACCAGATGCGATAACCTTTGTTGGGGTATTGGCTGCTTGTAGTCATGCTGGATTAGTAGACGAAGGGATTTCGCATTTTAACTCAATGTCTGAAGTGTATGGCATTCAGCCTACCATTGAACAGTATGGTGGTATGGTTGACATCTCAGGGGAAGCTGATCGAATTGCCGAAGCAGAAGAGTTGACTCGGAGGATGCAAATTCCACTGGACCGTTCTGTTTTGGGAGGGCTTCTTGGTTCCTGCAAAGTCCATGGCAAACTTGAGGCTGCAGAAAGAGTTGCTCAACAGCTTTTAGAACTTGACCCGAACGATGATGGAGCGTTTGTTCTTCTATGAAACTTACATAGCTCTATGAAAAAGTGGGACGAGGCGAAAAGAATTAGAGCACTCATGGCGGAAAGAATTGTAAAGAAAGCTCCAGGTTGCTGTCTGATTGAGGTCGACGGTATTGTCCATGAATTTGTGAAGGGTGATTCATCTCACACGCAATCTACAAACATCTGTGACTTGCTGGAAGACATGATCATCCAGTTGAAGAAAGATGGTTATGTTCCTGAGAAATCCGAGGTGGTGTTGGATATACATGAAGAAGAGGAGACCGCAGTCAGCCTCCACAGCGAAAAGCTGGCAATCGCATTTGGGCTCATAAGCACAAAACCGAGGACAACAATACGAGTAGTAAAAAACCTGAGAGTATGCAGTGATTGCCACAATGCAACCAAGCTCCTCCCAAAAGCTTACGATAGAGAAATAATCGAGCGGGACAGAAACTGCAGTCATCGTCTTAGGGATGGATCTTGTTCTTGTAATGATTTCTGGTGACAAAGATTCGAATATATTAAGAAACTTCAATATTCTTGTTCACTCAAACGTACGAAATCACAAAGCTTTGGCGTCTATTTTAATCAAAGCATGATCCTCCACAAACAGCGGATCTATAAACTATTAGTAAGACAACTTCATAGAGTGGATGTGTCGTAGACATGATACCATTGTCTGTGCATACACGTTCTCAAGCATCTTCACAAAAGAAAGGAAAAATGCAGATCGAAAACGAAGATTGTCTCGTGTAAATCGAAAATGAAGATTTGACACGTTAACTTTACCAAGCAAACAAAATTCATTGTCAACAGAAACGAATTAGACACGACATAATTCCGAGGTAAAAACTACGGCATTGTCAAAGTCTAATAACATAATTATTAATTGTCGAGATCAAATACAGAAATTTCCTAATTTACTAATGCCAAAATTAAAATTTCAAACATGCACTGCAGCTTCACCAGCAGCTACAAAATGCCAAAGTATGAACGGAATTCTCATTTAGAAGCAAGTTTACCGGAGGCTGCCTTCCCTTGATTTTCTTTGGAAAATTCATCACCCATCATCCTCACTGAGAGGCTGTTTAGACACTGTCGTTTCCCGCTGTGACGGAGCACTGCTTACTCCAGTTACAGACTGCTGATAAAGAACACCCCCTACGATTGTTAAGAGGAGGCAGAGCAAACCGAATGGACTGGCATGCTTATCCCAAATTAGCACATTGATGGCAACTGTAAGAAACTTATTCACAACACCAGTCACTGTGAATGCGGTAGCAGAGATTGCCTTCCTTGCTGCAAACCCAAAGAAACTGATGAGCAATCCAAACACACACGACAATGAGACCGCAAAAAGTGCACCAGGTTCAAAGAAATTCGCAGCATTCGATCCCAAAGCAGCAAACACATCAGAATACTCTCCAGTAATAATCCAAAACGGTGGAGCCATCATTAGTGACAAAAGATTGTTGTACAACACAAAACCCCAAGTGTTCAACCCGAGATTCGTGACCATATGCTTAATGTAAACCATCTCAGTTGTAATGGTCACCAAATAGGCAAACGCCCAAGAATAAGCAGTCAAAGTAAAACCCGAATCAGTGGCCACATAACCAACAGCTCCACCCAAAATGATCAACAACGATACAAAGGTAAGCTTAGATGGGATTGGCTGCTTCCTAAAAGCAGTATCCGCCAGCGCAACCAAAAGGGGCGTGCATGATCTAAACACTATAAACGTATCCACATTCGCATGGCGAAGAAGATTGGTGTTGGTAAAGATAGCAAGGTAAAACACAAGTGCAGCGGGCAAAAACTTCTTGGCCGTCTGCCATGTGAAGGGATCGTGGTGCAAAAATCCAGACTTTCCCAAACCCCAAACTCCCAAAGCAGATGTAAGGTACTGCAATGCAGTCAAAAGGCCAGGGTAGTTGAATTTGGTAATGGCAAACTTGTTTATCACAGCTAACAAGCTAGAACAGAGAGCATACCCAATCACAAGACTGCTCGTAGCGAAATACGGCTTAGCGGAATCGACTCTAATCGCAGACATTGTCACTAACTAAAATACCCAATTCGAATTCAGAGCAAAAAAATAAGCAGATTTCAAAATTTCAAGAGCTATATGTACAGTGAAAGGCTACACTAACAGAGGCAAGTGAATGAAATCGAAGAGGTGAGCACTTCATAGAGAAATCTGAGATATGGGTTTTGAAGATTATGCCGATCTTCTATTTGCGTTTGAAATTAATGCATTAAACGTCAACTGAATCGATTAAAATGTAGAGTTATGGAAGAATTGTACATCACCGACATGTAGAAAAGCTCGGATCTTTGAAACGAAACGAAGAGGAGGAAGGGGTTGCGGCGGAGGCCGAGATCTAGGAGGGAGATCCGGCGAGCTCAGAGGAGCGAAGTGAAATTTCTACGGCGTTGCAGTGCAGAGAGAATGGTGATGTGGAGGAATAGCATTGAAATTTCTACGGCGTTGAGATTTGGTTCATGCGGGGGCAGGGAGAACGCGGCGTTTTGAAGACTTTTTGGCTATTTAATTGGGTAAGATTTATTTAAAGTCTGCTCTGATTTGTTGAAAATCTCTGCAGATTTTGAGTAATTTTATTGATTAGTGATGTAATTGTGAAGAGAATTGTTATTATCACTTTAAAAATCTTATTCTACACTTCAAATTTTCTATATTAAGAAAGAAAGATACACTTATAAAAAGTGTAAAACGAAAATTTTAAAATACTAGTAACACTTCCCATTGTGAATATAATATCCCACCAAAAATTGACAAAATGAAAAGAAAAACAAAACATGTCGTTAGATAAAATTTTCTCTCTTTCTTTTACCGATTAAAATTATTTTTTATTTTTTATGTTTTGGAAAATAATTACAACAAAAATGATAAAGAATAAGGAAAAAAAGGAGGTTTGGATTCCACCATGAGAGGTGATGCAAAGAGAACGTGAGGCCACGCCCTAATTTATTAAATTAAATGTTTAGCCAAGATGCCCATGTTCCATGTTCTTCTCATTTTTTTGGTCAATGCATTTAGTACTTCTTATTAGGCTAAAATAAGCCTGGAGAGAAAATATATATTTGGGCTAGATTTTTCTCAGGATTTAAGCTTGGGTTAAATTATTTTAAACCTATCAAATTGTCATGTTTCAAATGTTTTTTTATTTTTTACTCATAATCTAACGGTTACGATCAAATGAGATCAAATCTAATAGTAAAAAAAAAAAAATTTGATGGCACAAAATTAAATCTAACGTCTAAAATAATAAATTTAATTTCAAACTTTATATTTAAATATTTTTATATTAAAATGTTAATAAATAAATTAGGATAATCTACATAAATTTTATTTTAAAAAAAAGTTACAAAGGAAAAAAAGGCTAAAATCATTATTTAATAATCTTGGACTAAAATTTTAAATCATCAAGGTTAGAGGAGAAAAGCAGTTTATAAGTTATGGCTTAAAATTTTCTGATTTATATTTTTAAGTTTTATCCCCAAATGTTGAAGATAATCTTAATGCACCCATCAAACTGTGCACTTGCATAATGATTTTTCGGACACAAACATTTATCACGTGCCACGCTTAGATGATCCATGTGAATGTGTATTTGTCTAATCAGATGATGTAGTGGACCTTTGAAGTAGAGAAAGGACTTGCCCACATCGAGTTTTCCAATGCGGGAAACAACCATTTGTTTTCAAAGCCTTTGGATGCTTTGGGAGAGGTTCGGGAAGGTGAAGGTTCATGGGTTTGTGGTAAAAACTGGAATTGGGTTTGATGCGTATGTGTGTAATTCGCTCATTGACATGGTTGAGAGTTTTAAGCAGGTGTTTGATGAAATGCTTGAGAGAAACAGGCTTTGTTGGAACGTTACAATCTCGAGGTATCTTAGGTGCAGGAGGTTTGAGGAGGCTTTGGATGTGTTTCGGGGGATGCGATGTGAGAGCAACGAGAAGCCTGATGAAGCTACGGTTGTAAGCACCATTTCAGCTTGCACAGCGTTGAAAAATTTGGAGCTTGGTAAAAAAATTCATGAATATTTTAGAAGTGAACTTGGATTTACTATTAGAACTGGAAATGCATAAATGTGGTTGTTTGAATGAAGGACGGAGAATTTTTTATGAAATGCCGGTAAAAACGTGTTCTGTTGTACTAGTATGGTATCTGGCTCTGTAAATTGTGTAGGTTTGGTGAGGCAAGAGAAGTGTTTGATGGGTATGTATGTACAATAAAATTATAATACCATTTTAACGAGGCGGGGCTCTATTCCAAGAGATGCAAAATAAAATGTTGAAGGGGATAAATTTACAGCGGTTGCTCTTAACAGGCTGTGCTCGGTTGGCAGCATTAGGGCAAGAGGAATGGATTCACAGGTATATCGAATGTAACAGCACTAAAACTGATGCAGTTGTTGGTACTGCAGTTATAGAAATGTATGCGAAATGTGGGAGCATAGACAGGTCTTTGGACTTCAAACATTTGTGGGCTTGCAATGAATGGCAAGACAAGCAAAGCAATCGAGTTCTTCTCGAAAATGGTACAGATTGGCATGAAGCCTGATGATTTCACCTTCATTGTTGTCTTAAGTGCTTGCGTTCACAGAGGGTTGGTAGATGAGGGTCGTGAGTTCTTCAACTCCATGAGAAAGATATATGAGAGATTGCGCCGAAGTTAGAGCACTATGGTTGCCAGATCGACCTTCTTGGCTATGCTGGACTGTTAGACGAAGCAGAGGAGTTGATAGAAAGGATTCCAAGTGAGATTATAGTCCTGATTTCTATATTTTTGCATCCATCGTCTGTAACTGCACATTTCATTTGGGTCCATCTGTAGTACTTGTCATTGATTAGTGGGATATACGATGAGTAATAAAAAGGGTAATTTGCGTGTGAAAAATGATTTATTTACAAACATGAATCAGCATACTAACAATTGTTACCATTGGAAATCGATTTAATATTATTTCTACACAATAATTATAAGATATAGGCAGCAGCATGCACTAGGAAATAATTTGGCGAGCATTAATATGAAACTTCGTTGGGAATCTACTTACAAATTTATTTGTCAACACATCTGTTATAGCTTCGGGGTCCCAGAGTCTACTCCATCTTTCAGGTTGAGTGGGGGATTTTTCAGAAATGATTATTTTCCACGTATCTCGAAACAAATCATGCATCATTAGCATGCCCCGTTCAACAGTTACAAGGCACCGTTCACAGAGAACACTGATTCCTAAGATAAGCCACATTCATCTAATACTTTTGTGACATAATCCTTCTCCACATCAACCTGGCCGATTTCAAAAAAGAAACGTATATCAACGAATATAGTCTTTTGAGTATCATCTAGCCCTTCAAAACTTATTCTAAGTTTTTCTATAATTTGTCCTTCAGGTATTCTTTTCAATTTCTCCAGATGGCTTTCCCACTCTATTATTGGCCTGCCAATAGGAGAAGAGCCTAAAACTTGGAGTGCTAACGGCAGACCCCCACAGTAAGAAACTACCTTCTTTGACAATTCCAGATATTCTTCATCAGGGCAACTATTTTCAAATGTATGCCAACTGAAAAGCTCAAGAGCTTCTTCTTTATTCATTCCCCAAGCTGGATATCTCATTTTCACTCTAAGTTGATTTAGTATATGCTCATCTCGTGTTGTTATGATAAGTATACTTCCTGGACCAAACCATTCACAATTTCCAACTATTGCATTTAATTGTTCCACTTTATCTACACTGGTAATAATGACAAGTACCCTTCTACGTTGGAGGTATTGTCTTATAACAGTGATCCCTGCAGCAACGCAACTAATAATTTGAGACTTGGCATGTTGTAAGATGTCAGAAATAAATTTTTGTTGCAAACAGAGCAGACCATGTTGGCAAACATCTTCAAGGAAGCATTTGAATTGGAAGCTATGATGAATTTTGCTATAAATGGCTTTGGAAACAGTTGTTTTCCCCAATCCACCCATCCCCCAAATTCCGACCATTTTAACATCATTTGGTCCACCACTTGAAAGATCACTTATAATTGGTTGACACGAGAGTCAATTCCAACCGGGTATTTGGCCACGTGTAATTCATCTGTGCTGGGAAGCAATTCCCTAATATTCTCTTCAACAATTCTCCTAATAAACTTTGCTTCATGCCTGAAAACTTAATTAGTCAGCATTAACTCAATGAAGGATTACTAGAAGCTATCACTTCGCTCAATTAGTAAACATGAACGACATGGAGGGTGATAATATTGCCTGACTTCTTAGACTTTCAATAAAGGTGAGATTATGGTTTAGGATTTGTGAAAAAAATAGAACCAGAGAAGATTTGGAAGAAAGACACTGTAGTCTGTTGTGTTGGATTTGTGGCTCCATTTCGATTGGGCCTTCAATTACTTGAATTGGTCCATCTGTTTGGTTCCTCTTGTTTGCTCCATCTGTGGTTCCTTTTGTTTGCACCATGGGCCCATCTGTTTGGTTCCTTTTGTTTGCACCATGTATTTAAAATGAAAGACCACGATTATCTCTTAAAAAGGAGTTCACAACTTCTAAAATATCTTAAAAAATGAGTTCTACTACCATAAGTGCTTCTTTATGGGATGCCCACGAATTTGATCAAATCAAAATATACTGAATAACTCATGTTATGCTCTTAAGAATCAATTAAAAGAGATCTTCTAATTCCAATTACAAATTCGCTCCTAAGAATCAATTAAAAGAGATCTTCTAATTCTAATTACAAATTTGTTAGGCCCTTCTATAGGACAACTTCCGTCTTGAAAGTCATTTGGCATTTTTATACCATATCAACGATTCCTCATAATTTTGAAAATTATAATCATAATTTATAATTTGATAAATAAAAAAAATACTGATGTAACTTAATGTACCTAAGCGTCTTACTCAAAATCTTAAAAAGCACAGATGTTTGATATAATAAAAATAAAAAATAAAAAATAAAAATAAAACTCAAATTTTAGGCGTTTAAATATAATTAAACTTTTATAAAATATATTTTAAATAGATAGTCTCCTATCTCCTTAGCATTACTCATATTTTATCTTGCAAATGTTGATGTTTCAATGAAGCTATTTTTCCTGTGTGCTATTTGCCTAACAACCATTCATTAACATGTTTCAGAATGTGGAAAAGCATAAAATAGATAGCAGCATTACCATTAAACTAGTCTAGTGTCGGAGTTAAGCGGCTAGTAACATTTTTTGTATTTTTCTAAACACATTTAATACTTCAGATTTTTTAATACGTGATTTTTTTTTTAAAAACACCACAATTCCAAATCAGCTTTAGCATTACCCAAAAATACTACTTTTATCATTTTTATATTATATTTATACTACCTTTCTAATAAAGACGGATCTACATGTATTGATGAGTTATACATCTATTAAAGAGATGATACAATATGATATGAAAAATGTGATAAGTATAATGTTACTCTTGAGATTAATGAAAGGATAATACTTGCATCCCCTTGAAGGATGCACATATTCTTACATTTGTAAATCTTGAGCATATAAACTCAACGATCAAAATTATTCAATCTCTTAATAATTGTTTGAAGACCACTCATACAAAAAAAAAAAAATCAAACCGAAAATCATTTAATTATCCAAAATATCAAATAAATCAACAATTGACTATGAATATATTACTTAGTATAATTTGTACTATATATTTTAATGACTAAATAATCTCCTAATCAAATTTTTTTTTATAACGGTGATCATTAAATGAAGTGAGATACTCAAGTCAAGTCTCATCTTAAAAGCAAAGCACATTTAGTCATCAAAGACAAAAGTCATCATGTAACCCTAGCGACACGGTAATAGAAAGGTGGAAAAGCGGAGCTGCTTTTTGAAGAAAAGCAAGGTAGTTTTCAGGGAAAACCCACGAAGCCACTTGTCGCCACACAATCTGAATACTGGATGGCTAAAATTGAAGATTGGGCGAAAACTGCCTTTGGAGAAAAGAAGGCGTTCAACGGAAAAAGGACAAACTATACCCCAACTGATGAGCTTATAGCTCCACTTTAGGCGGTACTTAGTGCTACAAAACAGAGTGTACGGCACATGCTAGTAACGTCATCGTTGATTAATGGGAAAACTGAGGTTCTACGAAGGGTAAGGGAAAGAGGCACGGAGGAGGAAAAAAAACTAGCACAAAATTAGAGAGAGTCTATTACATTATCTTCATGTACAAACTAAGACAACCAAGTTTGAATTTAGAGGTTTCGCATGGGATTTTATTCTCTTCTTTTTCTGGATTGGTGTTTCATCTTCTACTTGTTTAGTATTAGGGTTAATTAGATATAAAACCATTGTACTAATCGATTTAGGTCCGTTGACTTCTAATTCAATTAAGCAATTTTTTTATGGCCTATATTCAGGGACGTGTTTCTACAATTTGTTTCAGTACCATCTACTTATGCTTGTATTTGTAGTTTGGTTTGTAGAAACTGGAGAAAAATCATTAAGTTTTAATAAAAGCGGGGTTAAAAAGGTGGGGGTGTCTGGATAGATGCAGTTCAATTGAGATTACAAAAGTGATATTTTATCACATATTTTATATCATATTTGTTACATCCCACATCGGCGAAGTGAGGGTTGAGCCTGGGCCTTATATGTGTAAGCTCAGCTCTAACTCTCGCGAGGCCTTTTGTGGGTCGAAACTGCAGACACGTAAGCCCACAAGAACAAAACCGTGAGGGCCCTTGGGCCCAGAGCGGACAATATCGCGAGAGGTGGAGGCTGGGGTGCCATAATTTGGTATCAGAGCCGGACTCACGCTCGTTTGGTGTGCCGACGAGGGCGTCGGGCTCCCTAAGGGGGGGTGGATTGTTACATCCCACATCGGCGAGGTGAGGGTTGAGCCTGGGCCTTATATGTGTATGCTCAGCTCTAACTCTCGCGAGGCCTTTTGTGGGTCAAAACTGCAGACACGTAAGCCCACAAGAACAAAACCGTGAGGGCCTTTGGGCCCAGAGCGGACAATATCGCGAGAGGTAGAGGCTGGGGTGCCATAATATTTGTATCACATTTCTAATAGAGATGAGATTCACATTTATTAGTAAGTCCTATTTCTATTAGAAATGTGTTATGAAAAATGTGGTAAGTGTAGGTTACTCTTAAGATTAATGGAAGGATAATACTTTGCATCCCCATGAAGGTATGCACATATTCTTACATTTGCAAATAACGTATTTTGAGTATATAAACTTAATGATAGAAATCATTTAATTTCTTAATCATCATTTGAAGATCACTCATACAAAAAAATCATTTGAATCGAAAATCGTTTAATCATTCAAACATATCAAATAAATGAACGGTTCACCGTGAATATGTTACTTAGTATCTACACCGTTGATTTGTACGTTCTATACATTTTAAAGACTAAATGATCTCCGATTCAAATGATTTTCTATAGCTATGATCCTTGAATGAAGATTAAGAAATTGAACAATTCTGATTCTAAGATTTGTATGATAAATATACATTACTTGCATAATGAAGAATGGGCTCATCCTTCAAAGTATGAATGCAAGTATTATACTTAATGAAATTGTCCATGAGTTTATTGTTGGCTATCCCTCTCACCCAAAAATAAGAGAGAGATGCATTATGTTGCAAAGTTTGATAATGCCTTTATTATTGGGTTTGGATGAGATAACGGGGTGCATAGAGTAAACCTAGGTCTTATTGGACTAATAAATGTTTAGATGTTCTGAAAATTTCGTTGTCCTTATCTAAAATGCTATCATTTCGTTACTTTTCTTCATTTTATTTTTTTTGCTAGTTAGAGCATATTTTCACTATGCTAGCTTCTTTGCCGGCCCTAGCTGCCGTCCGATTAATACGCTTACCACCTCTTACCTATAAATTCTTCCCACGAACTTCGCATCATACTTTTCCTCCATCTCTAAATTAAAAACAAATTAAATCTAAAAATAAAAAATAAAATGAATATCGAATTGACCGATATTTTAATTTAGTTACAACAAAAAAATTCTGAACTGTGCTCTTAATTATCTGGTTCCACGAGAGAATACAAATTTTTGTATCTTCGTAATTATAGTAATTTATACTAATATTCCATTTGAAGACTTGCACCACCTGAGGCTGCATACTAATACCATATGAAGGCAAGATTATTCAATGCTAATCCTTGAAAATGAAATTCAAGAAATTTAATCATTTGGCCTGTTGTCATTCCTTTTACAAAACCAGTTTTAGAGTTTATAAGTTAATAGAATTGATAGACTCATCATTTATCAACCGAATTTGCGTTCAAATTTCAATAAATATCATTAGAAATAAATAATGTTATTAGGTTTTTCCTTTTTCTGGCTGCGTACATATTACATGTTTTGCAAGGCCACCTTTGTTGATTGTTGGCTCAAACAAAGTAGAAAGTAGTCTAAAACCAACAAATAATGTTGGCTACTTTTGTGGTCAAAATTGGTGATTGGCATGCTACATGTGTGAAACAAAACATGGATGCTCTTATGCCTAATTTGTGGTCAAAAATTGGATGCACTTATGCCTAATTCTTTTGACTTGATGAGAGGCCTTTGGCCTATAAAAGGAGGTGTAGGCATAACTCAAATACACCAAGGAAACAAGGAAGAAAGAAAAATAGCAAGAAGCCATTCGACATAGAGAAGAATTTTCTCAAATTGTCTTGCTTTGTATTTTTGGTTTTCTCTTCCTATTGTAAGTGTGAGAGTTTGGGTTATTCGGGTCTTTGGGAAATTGAGTGATAAACACTATTGTATGTTCTCATTGATTATAGTGGAATACTCCGTCGTCTCCAAACTGGATGTAGGCATTGCCGAACCAGTATAAATCTTGGTGTTCTTGTTGGTATTGTTCCATTTATCTTTTGTCAGTTATTGTGGTTTATTTTTCACTCACACTTGGTTGACGCTTCCGCACAACAAGTGGTATCAGAGCCTAGTGTTTCGACTAGGCGTTTTCGTGGGAGTGAAAAATTTGCTGGCGCTACAGTCCCGTGAATAGTGCCAAGTAGATGGCTGGAGATAAAGATGAATCTGTGAAGGGGAAGGAGTCGACATCGTCTTCGTCGACATCTACATCCAATAGACATCAAATTGCTACTACAAGGTTAGAGGTTGATAAATTCAATGGCTCTAATAATTTTGGTATGTGGCAATGTGAAGTTATGGATGTGTTGTATCAACAAGAGTTGGATATGGTTCTGGAAGATAAACCAGAAGATATTGATGACAAGCAGTGGACACGAATTAATCTTCATGCTTGTGCTGCTATTCGATCGTTCCTTGATAAGGAGTTGAAATACCCGTATATGAAGGAAACTTCTGCTAAGGAGTTATGGACAAAATTGGAGGAGAAGTATATGACCAAGAGCGCAGAAAATCGGCTCTTCTTGAAGAAGCGACTCTTCCGATTTCAGTATCGTCCAGGTATTTCTATGCATGAACACCTCAATGATTATAATAAAATACTTGCTGATTTAGCAAACCTTGATGTGAAAATTCCTGACGAGGACAAGGCACTATGTTTGTTAAATTCATTGCCTGATGATTATGATCATTTGACAACTACTTTGTTGTATGGAAAATCCGAGGTGAAACTTGATGAGGTGTCTGCGGCATTGGTGAATCATGAGTGTCGAAAGAAGGAACTAAAGACTCACAATTCACAAACCGAGGCACTTGTTGCAAGGGGTCGAACAGTGGAAAGAAAATATGTGAAGCGGGGAAAATCTCGTTCAAAGTCACGAGGGAAGTTTCCTGCTAAAGATGAATGTGCCTTTTGCCGCCAAAATGGTCATTGGAAGAGAGACTGCCCTAAATTGAAGAACAAAGAGAATGAGAAAGCGGGTTCTGAAGTAAATATTGCAAAATCTGGAGATGATGATTTCGAGTTTGCTTTGGCTAGTTCATCTGCTGATGGTCACTCCAAGGAGTGGATTTTGGATTCAGGTTGCACCTATCATATGTGTCCCATTCGAGAATGGTTTTCTAGCTTCGAGGAGCTGGATGGTGGAGTTGTTTTGATGGGTAATGATAATGCCTGCAAAACACAAGGGATAGGCAAAATCTGTTTGAAGATGCATGATGGAACAGTCAGAGAATTAAGTGATGTTCGGTATGTACCGGATATGAAGAAAAATCTTATCTCACTGGGTGCATTGGAATCCAAGGGTCTCAAGATCACCATGAAGGGTGGAGTTCTTAAAGCTGTTTACGGGGCACTGGTGGTGATGAAAGGTACAAGACGAAATAACTTGTATTTCTTGAAGGGGAGTACAGTTATTGGTGAAGCAGCTGTCACCGAAGCTGCTGACGCATATAGCACAGACACCACGAGGTTATGGCATATGCGTCTTGGGCATGCTGGTGAAAAAGCGTTGCAAGGATTGATGAAGCAAGGCTTATTGAAAGGTGCAAAGGCATGCAAATTGGAATTCTGTGAGCATTGTGTGTTGGGTAAGCAAACTAGAGTAAAATTTGGCACTGCTATTCACCACACTAAAGACATTCTTGATTATGTTCACACTGATGTTTGGGGACCTTCCAAGAATGCATCTTGGGGAGGTAGCCATTATTTTGTCTCTTTTGTTGATGACTTCTCTAGAAGAATATGGGTGTACACCATGAAGCGTAAAGATGAAGTCTTGAAGATATTCCTGAAGTGGAAAAAGATGATTGAAACGCAAAGCGGTCGAAAGATCAAGACTCTCAGATCAGACAATGGGGGTGAATATAAGTCTGATCCTTTCTTGAAATTTTGTCAAGATGAGGGTATTGTGAGGCACTTCACGGTTAGGGAGACATCACAACAGAATGGGGTGGCGGAGCGCATGAACCGTACTTTGCTTGAGAAAGTTCGGTGTATGTTGTCTAATGTTGGATTAGGCAAGGCGTTTTGGGCTGAGGCAATTACTTATGCAAGCCATCTCATTAATCGATTGCCAGCTGTTGCGAATGAGGGCAAAACGCCCATGGAGGTATGGTCTGGTAAACCTTGTACTGATTACAAGTTTTTACACATATTTGGTTGTCCTGCTTACTATCATGTCAGAGAAAGCAAGTTGGATCCAAGAGCAAAGAAAGCTCTATTTATGGGCTTTAGCACTGGCGTGAAGGGATACCGACTCTGGTGTCCAGATGAGAAGAAATTTGTTGTAAGCAGAGATGTGACCTTTGATGAGGCTGCTATGGTTAATCAGAACAAGCATGAAGGTGAAACTGAAACGATCGAGACCATGAGTAACTCAAAGCAGGTGGAGTTACTGAAGACTCCAGTTGTTCCAGTAAGGTCTGATGTTACAGACACTAGTCCTACAGTTAATCATGATGATGAGGACGAGGATGATGAAGAGGATGCACCTACCCAAGAGCCTCCACAGCAACAAGACTATATTGCAACCAGAAGATCGAGAAGGGAAATTCGAAAGCCTGCTCGATTTACTGATATTGTGGCATATGCACTTCCCGTTATTGAAGATGATATTCCATCCACCTACAAAGAAGCTGTCATGAGTTCAGAGTACGAGTTGTGGAAGAAATCTATGGATGAGGAGATGAAATCTCTTCATAAAAATAAGACTTGGAAGCTGGTTCAGTTACCAAAGGGGAAGAAAGAAATTGGTTGTAAATGGGTGTATGCCAAAAAGATGGAATCTTTGGGAAAAGACAATGTAAGATTCAAAGCCAAATTGGTAGCTAAAGGCTATGCTCAGAAAGAAGGCATTGACTACAATGAGGTATTTTCTCCTGTAGTAAAACATTCTTCTATTCGTATTCTGTTGGCTTTGGTTGTGCAGTTTGATCTTGAGTTGGCCCAACTTGATGTCAAGACTGCGTTCTTACATGGTGATTTGGAGGAAGAGATTTATATGTCTCAGCCAGAAGGTTTTAAGGTTGCTGGAAAGGAAAATTGGGTTTGCAAATTGGAAAAATCATTGTATGGCTTGAAGCAGTCTCCAAGACAATGGTACAAGCGATTTGATCGATTTATGATCGGGCAAAAGTACACAAGAAGTCACTATGACCATTGTGTATACTTTCGCAAACTACAAGATGGAACCTTCATTTATCTGCTTTTATATGTTGATGATATGCTTATAACATGTAAGAGCAAAGTGGAGATTGAAAGGTTGAAGACTCAACTGAGTAATGAATTTGAGATGAAGGACTTGGGAGAAGCTCGGAAGATACTAGGTATGGAAATTGAAAGAGATAGACCGAAGGGCAAGATTAGTTTGTGTCAGAAACAGTATTTGAAGAAGGTACTACAACGTTTCAGGATGAATGAAAATTCAAAACCGGTTAGTACACCTCTTGCCCCTCATTTCAAACTTAGTGCTTCTATGTCTCCTAAAACTGTTGAAGAGAGTCAGTACATGGCTCAAATTCCTTATGCAAATGTTGTTGGTAGTTTGATGTATGCTATGGTGTGTACTAGGCCTGATATTTCACAAGCTGTTAGTATTGTTAGTAGATATATGCATAATCCAGGAAAAGGGCATTGGGAAGCTGTGAAATGGATTCTACGGTATATTCTGGGTACTGTGGATGTTGGTTTATTGTTCCAGCAGGATAAAATTACTGGTCAATGTGTTGTTGGATATGTGGATTCTGATTACGCAGGTGATTTGGACAAGCGTAGATCCACTACAGGTTTTGTATTCACTATTGCTGGAGGTCCAGTAAGTTGGAGGTCGACTCTGCAATCTACAATTGCTCTGTCAACTACTGAGGCTGAATACATGGCTGTAACATAAGCTATAAAGGAAGCCATCTGGCTTCAAGGGTTGCTTGATGACTTAGGGGTTCAACAAGACCATGTGGATGTTCATTGCGACAATCAGAGTGCTATTCATTTAGCAAAGAATCAAGTTCATCATGCACGTACGAAACACATTGACGTGAGGTTCCATTTTGTTCGTGAGATTATTGATGAGGGAGATATTTTTCTTCAGAAGATTGGGACCGCTGACAATCCTGCGGATATGTTAACAAAGCCAGTTAAGTTGCTCAAGTTTAAGCACTGCTTAGACTTGATTTGCATTTGTAAAATTTGTTGATTGCCCCATGGGGGAGTGGGAGACGACTATTGAAAGTTCTACTTAGAGGGTTTGCGCCAAGGTGGAGATTGTTGATTGTTGGCTCAAACAAAGTAGAAAGTAGTCTAAAACTAACAAATAATGTTGGCTACTTTTGTGGTCAAAATTGGTGATTGGCATGCTACATGTGTGAAACAAAACATGGATGCTCTTATGCCTAATTTGTGGTCAAAAATTGGATGCACTTATGCCTAATTCTTTTGACTTGATGAGAGGCCTTTGGCCTATAAAAGGAGGTGTAGGCATAACTCAAATACACCAAGGAAACAAGGAAGAAAGAAAAATAGCAAGAAGCCATTCGGCATAGAGAAGAATTTTCTCAAATTGTCTTGCTTTGTATTTTTGGTTTTCTCTTCCTATTGTAAGTGTGAGAGTTTGGGTTATTCGGGTCTTTGGGAAATTGAGTGATAAACACTATTGTATGTTCTCATTGATTATAGTGGAATACTCCGTCGTCTCCAAACTGGATATAGGCATTGCCGAACCAATATAAATCTTGGTGTTCTTGTTGGTATTGTTCCATTTATCTTTTGTCAGTTATTGTGGTTTATTTTTCACTCACACTTGGTTGACGCTTCCGCACAACAACCTTGACATACGCATAGTAGGTCACTCGTCGCAAGACAAACATGTAGATGAAGATGACATCAGAAGGAAAAGAGCCCTATGAATACTAATTATTATAATTAGGTTTACTATATTATTATATATGTAACCACTAACGCTAGCTATGCTAATTAAGTTAATAACAAGTAGTACTAGTCTCTCTATACTTATGCAGCCGGAGCAAAATCATAGTCGCCATCATCGTCATCATCATCCCCGTCCCCTTCTGAGCATGTCAATGGCGAAAGATCCTCAAATTTGGTAGTGACTCTACCATCTCCATCTTCATGCTTCTTGCACCACGAGGCAATGCTAATATTTGAAATGGGACACATTTTTGTTTTTTTATCAAGAAGGTGAAAAAAGAAAGAGTTATTAGACTGAGCCCAAATGATGATAACTTAGATTGTGAAGGTATGTTCATACACACACACACACATATATATATCGTGGGACAAGAATAAGGTGCATGTTAAACTCGTTTATGCACAAGGCATTCGCGTGGGGAGTGTGACAGCTGCATGAAGGTTGTGCAAGAACCATTGTCCAAGACAGGTGGTGCTTTGTCATCCAGCCACGAAGGATTCGCAAATGACAACTCAGCAAACCACGTTGGTGCAAATTGTGTTAGCTTCGTGACAACATGCAGAGTTCATTCATGTGTTAGGATCGAGATAATTGGCAATGTGTTGGGTGGGTATATATTGGAAACTCTGAAAGTGATAGATGCCTTATTCACATGAAAGAAAAGGCTGATCTTAGCTTTTCAATATTAGGGTAGAAATAATTAATAGCTAGACTAGCCTTCATGCACGTGCTCATGCGCGTGCATAATATATTTTTTGAATCACAGCGTATTACGCACGACTTATTCGTTTTAAATGTATTTATATGCGTAAATTGACGAAAGGAAAGTCAAATATTTAAAGTAAATGAATAATCTTATATTATGCTAGAAGAAACATCTCATAAACCAATTAAAGCAACTGAATTCAAATAATAAAATCGGTCTCTATAGAATTTGCATTAAGAATAGAGAAAATAATATTTAATAAACAATTGATTGAATCATATTATTGCTAGCCTATTGTGAGGCTAAGCCCACCCCCTCCCTTTTAGTGTAGATAATATCGTTTGTTAAAAAAAAAACAATCATTTGACAACTAATTTAATCACATTATTATCCGTGTGCGAATGACATTTTTTATAATTGGCATTACACGCCTCTTAAGATGTTTTGAACGTGTTTAAAAATAGAGAAAATAATATTTAATAAACAACTGATTAAATCACATTATTGCTAGCCCATTGTGAGGCTAAGCCCACCCCCTCCCCCTCCTCCTCCCCTTAGTGTAGATAATATCGTTTGTTAGAGGAAAAAAAAACAATCATTTGATAACTAATTTAATCACATTATTATCCACGTGCGAATGACCTTTTTTATAACTTACATTACATGCCTCTTAAGATGTTTTGAACGTGTTTAAAAATAGAAAAATTGAATCATATTATTGCTAGTCTATTGTGAGGTACTAATTTAAAAAAAAAAATAATAATAAAAAAGCAAACAAACAAACCAAAAAAAAATTAATTATTAAAAAAAATACTTAAAATGATGAAAATGCCCTTAGCTTATTTGGCGCATTATTTTGGAATGCCTTTAAAGTGTTTTGTTTTGGGGGCATATTTATCCAAATATTTTGTTGAAGCTTGATGACACCAAAACATTGTTCACCTTTTCTATTCTCTTTATATATAGATTTCCTTAGTAACCTTTTCATTTAAACTTTTTGGTTTTATGTTTTTAGTTCGTTTGTCACCATGCAATGTTATATGCATGTTTTAAACGCTCTATTATCGAGGTCATTCTTTAAAAATTATATTATTCAGCCAAACAATAAGATTTTAGTAATGATAATCAATGATTAAATTATTACTCATTTAATTGATTTTTTGTAAATTAATCTTAAAGGGTGAAGAGTAGTACTATATCATCGTAACCATTTAATTTTCAGCTGCCCCTTTAAGATTAATTTTGTAAGGTTCTATAAGATTACTTCTGTAAGATAATTTTAGCTCAAGACGTACATGTTAGATATTATTATTTAATGTGTCCATAAGTGACTGATGGAGATAGTTTTATTCTTATTTGTTTTTTTAGGAGGGTCTTCGGAGCACTCACATCATGTCATCATAAGATCAACATAATTTCATTTTTCATACACACTAGCTACTCGCCTACATATAATATAAGAAACATATAGACTTTTCTTCCTAAAAAATAATTCCAAAGAGAAAATAAGAGGGAGGAGGATTCAATACCCTCCTATTCTTATCTTCTTCCATCCCCTCCTGGCACACATTATTTTTTTGTTTTATTATTTTTATAAAAAAATTAATATAAGATGTTGACGTGGTTTAACCGTGACCGTTCAAATATGAGAATATGAAAGAATAGAGAGATTAGGAGGATAGAGAATCCTCCTCCAAATAAAAGACTCATGTTTTGATTGTCCCAACCAGCGTCATAAATGCGTGTGGTCTTTGTCAATTTCTCAGCGTCTAAAGACTTAATTTATAATTAATACTTATAAAAAATTATTAGTACTTTTAGGTATATTTGAAAGTATTTTTAAAATATCTAAAAGGATTTATAAATTATTAAAAACGTTTCTGATCATATTTGACAATAAAATTAAAATTTAAAAACTAAATTACATAAAATTACCCTCATTATTGGGCAAATCACAGTTTCATATTTCATCTTTAAAACATTTTAATGTCATACCTTATCTTTGAATTTATTGCAATATCATACATTTCATTAGTTTGTTTGTCAATTACTCTGTTAAATGTTAAGGTAACTTGAGGTCGATTTCACTTCCTATTAAAAATTTAATTAAATATTAAAAACTTTAAAAAAAAACTTGCGGGACCCACTCTTACCACTCATCACCCTCACCCTTCGCCACCCTCACCTCATCCATCCCACATCCCCCCATGCCATATGTTCCTCCCCCTTCTCCTTCCTTCACAAACAAACCCAAACCGCCGCCGCCACCCTCACCTTATCACCCACATCAATGGCTGGCTGGGCTAACCACCGCTACTCCCACCTGAAAAACACCTCAGATCTATTGCGATCCATGAGGCCGACGAGGCCGACTTGGTCTGTTTTCCGGCGATGCATAGGCCTATTTACCCAGTTAACGACATTGTTGCAGACGATCCCCGAGGACAACATCAATTCCGCAAACCGGATCTAGTCCACTCCGAATCTTGGATCCGCTTGAAGTTGATCTCCTAGCGGCGAAGCAACTCTGCCGAGTCGTGCGCGCGGGCTCCATCCTCGACGTCAGCAAGCATAATTTGGCCAAATGGGCTAGTGCCCACCGCGGTGTCGCATTCCCCAACGACGATGGCACCAAGGGTGCTGTCATAGAAGGTCTTGATGAGAGGTAGATGAAGATGGGGGAGGCGAATGAAGGAGGAGAGGAGGAACAGATCGGGTGGGGATGAGGGATGGATGAGGTGGGGGTGGGGAAGGGTGAGGGTGATGGGTGGTAAGGGTGGGTCCCGCAATCTTTTTTTTTTTTTTTTAGTTTTTAATATTTAAATCAAATCACATTTTAGGTTTGGATACAGTTACAATTTCATACAATACTTTAAAACATTTCAATTTCATACACAAATTTGTATTTAGTTGTGATTTCATACATACTGTAGTTTGACTGTTAAATAATGATGAGGCAAATTACAGGCCTATATATTTGCTGACAAGATCATCTATTTTATGCCACGTGTCAAAAATGAATTAAATAAATGTTTAATTATTTAATAATGTATTTAAATTTTGAAAAACCCTCTGCGTTCTATCTTCGACTCCTATTGCAGCCCCACCTTGCCCTCATTCTTTCTGCCATGGCAGCCATCGTCACAGCAGATCCAAGCTCGCCGCCCTCTCTCCATCTCAACCTCCCACCAGCCAGAAGAAGTGAGACCAAGTCGTCGTCGTCGCCGTTCCGCTTACTCAAATCAAATTCGGGGTCTTCATCTCCATTTTCACTTCGATTCCAATGACAATAACTCAGGGTCGCTCCACAAATTGGACCACTTGTTGCCGCCGCAAAATACTAACCCAAAAAAGGGGTTTTCTTGGATATTAATTAGCCGTCGAGTTCGACCTGGCTATTCCGCGGGTTGTGACCCAATTCGTCTGAAACCCCACTACCTCCGGATACTAATATTTTCTTGATAAAAATATTTTTGAGAATCTAATTGCTTGATTGATTAGGAGGATCTAAGTAGATAGCATGTGTATTTTGTGTTTGATGTAATGAAGTATTTCTTGAATTGGAGGAGTTTGTTTGCAATTTTTTTGGGTATAGCGATGGAATTTTCATTTGGGCAATAAGTAGGATTAGGCATGGGAAAATATGACAGAAGCTCAAGATTTCTGGGAACTCCATTTTAATTTCCTTCTTTTTGTTTGGATTTGGTGAGGAATTAGAAGTAGGAGTCGCGCTCGACGACGGGTTCCAAGTAGGGGATGAGGTTGGGGTTGGTCTGGACAAGCTTGGTTCGCAGGTTTCGTCCTCCTCCACCACATCCCAAGGAAAGACGGCTGGGCAGATTGATGATGACTTGGCAGCGGCCTGGAGGGAGATGGAGGTATGGCTGGATGAAGGATTGCGGCTAGGTTTGAAGGGGCCAGGGGTTCACGAAGAAAGGTTGAAGATGAGTGTAGAAGTAAGGGGTGGGTCCACTATTATTTGAAAACAAATTAAATTTTAGATACTAAGGCCATCTCCCACCGAAGGGTCCAGAGGGCCAGAAGGTCAAAAATAACTCGAAAACTGTCTTCAACCGAAGACTAGGCTAGATGGCTCGTGGAACCTGAGAGGGCCCCACGAAATTTGAAAGGGCTGGAGGGCTGGCTGCATGCAGTCAGCCAGCCCGCCCGGGGCTGGACAGAAAAATCATTATTCCTGTCGGTTATAACCGACAATAATTCTTAAGCTAAAATGCAAATGCAACGGCTAGCTGACGTTAGCTAGCCGTTGCATTTGATTTTTTTTTTTTTTTTTTTTTTTACAGTTTTATTATTATTAGGGATCTTTTGATATAGACGTCTGAGTTTTGAATTTTCTAGATCAAACATCCATGCCTTTTAGTGATTTGATTAAACCTTTTTTTTTTTTTTTTGTCATAATTTTGGTGATATATGCACATTATATTGTAACAAATTTCCTATAATCTAGCATTTTAATTACGCTCTCATTTGTTAGAGATAATTGTAAAAAAAAAAAAAAAAAAAAAAAAAAGTTGGTTAGATTCATTTTATTTTCACAAGAATACTACAATTTAGCAATAATTATCTATGATTGAAGATATTTTCTTTCCAAAATAGTTTAAAATATTTTTAAACCCCCAAAATCAAACGTACCGAAATGAGGTTTTCTTTTAGTATGTTAAGAGAAAATAGGATTGAGAATAATATAAACGTACCAATAAACAATGTGTACAAAATAAAATGTTCCAAAATAAAAATAATGTACTAATATTAACAATATGAATAAAATCAAACGTATCAATTAATTATTTTTGTAAATTCAAACTTACCCGCAGATAACATATACGTAATATATTGTGCCTAATGATAATTCGTCAACAACTATATTTAAAAAATATATAATTTCACAAAAAAAAAATTGAAAAAATTACACGGAGCTTTTATGTTGATCACCAACTATTTGAAAAAAGAAAAAACCATTTGGAAAAAAAAATAATATTAAATGTTTGCATAACAAAAGAAAAAAAAAATTGTGATCGAAAAAACATATTTGGAAGAAGAGAAAATATAGTTTAATTACTAATATCTCTACTAAATAAGGAAAAATGTATCCTGCAGATAAAACGATAAATTCAAAAATTATTTTACTTTTAAAAAATAGAGGTGATTATTGGTCAAAGCACTTTAATCAAATTTAAAAAAGGTACAGATGTTTAATTTAAATGATATAGAAAAACTGTAGGGGATTCTAATTTTCCCTTATTATTTTTTATTTACAAAATTTTTCCTATAACTTCTATTTCACAAAAAAAATTTCATTTTATTTTAAATTCTATTTTTTTCCTATAACTTCTATTTCACAAAATTTGTTTCATACTTTTTTTAAATTATATTTTTTCCCTATAACTTACTAAGCCATTATACAACATTAAATTAAATTAAGTAACATGAAATAACATTAAACAATATGAAACAACATTAAATAACATTAACCAACATACAAATTATACAACATAAAAAAAAACATTTAACAACATGAATTGACCAGCTGGGCATCACGAAGTAAACGCTCGAAGACATGACGTCTCATCTGGAAGCGGCGTTTGAAATCCTCTTATGTGTACACCGAGTTGGGGTTGAAATAGTTGTTCATCAAATTGGCATGCGACATCGCTTTGTTTCGTGGTTTGTAAGAGCGACCAGCAATAGAGCCACCCTATTGAGGTTGTTCCTCATTTGGCTGAAACACCATGACCGCAGCCATGGCTGCTGCTCAGTTTTGTTTGTTGCACTTTACTTGAACTTCTTCATCAGACTCCTCATCTTCTCGTCTCATTTGCGCCCATTTTGCTTCCAATTTGGAATTAGACGAGGACCCCCAGTTGGAATCCGAAGAGGATCCAAAGTTGGAATTCATTCCAAACTCGAATTGAAAAAGATTGAATTGAAAGAGATTGAGTTGAAATAGATTGAATTCAAAGTTGTGTGAATTATAGCCCAATATCTGCCCTATTTATAGCAAAAGAAAATTTCAAATCCAACGGCTAGCTAACGTCAGCTACTAACGGCTAGCTGACGTCACTTAGGCGTTGGATTTGAATTTAAGTTGTAGTTTTTAAATAATAAAATATGTTTGGCCCTATGGCCCTTTGACCCTTGGTTGGAGATGGTTTTTTTGATAGGGCTAAAACGAGCCCAATGACCCTTGGTTGGAGACAGAGGCAAATATGGCCCTGTACTGTTCATTAAAATATTAATTTCTTGGAGGGCCAGAAGGCTAAAACGAGCCTTCTGGCCAGCCCTCGGTTGGAGATGACCTAAACTTATCCCAACTTGTTCCAAGCCTTGGGGCAAATATGAGTTAAAACTCAAAACTTATTTCTGGGGCAAATTTAGCCCATGATTCCCCCGGTTAGTGGGGCTGGCCCACCATTTATGTATATTTGTTTTTAGTTTCATATTTATAAATTAATTGAATTCAACGATTAAGATCTAATTTGATCAAATCCAATAATAAAAAAGAATATCTAACTGTCCAAATTTAAATCTAACAGTTAAAGTAATTAAAAAATTATTTTATTTCATAGTCTTTTGTAGTGTTCCACGAGTTTCATGGTGTCGGTTTAGTGATTTTTCAATATTTATTGGAATTTAAATATTTTTAGGTTAAAGTGTTCATAAAATTAAATTAGGATAGTCTACATAATTTTTTTTAAAGTTACTTTAATAAACAAATTATCCTAAATTCAGTATTTAATAATCTTGGGTTAAATATTTAACCCACAAGGGTTGGAGGAGAAAAACTGTGAAATCCCGTCCTCGGATTTCACTGCTTAAAATTACGTATTTCGTATTTGTAGTTTCGACGCGTTTGTATTTACGATGTATAGTTTTTTTTTATAAGTAAAAGGATGAAAACGCCTTTGATGGACTAAACGGGATTCTTCATGGATGTATTTGATCCTTTTGTTATTTTTCAGATTTCTTTACATATTTGGATAGTAGTTGTTGATACGAACGCGTGGGCGCAAACAAAATATAATTTGAAGTTATAACAAAGATTTTACAAACCTTTGAACGTCGAGAGTATTTTGGTAAATTGTCATGTAAAACACATGTTGTATTTGGGGTTATGTTCCATGTGGGACCCACAAATTGGTCCCCAAAATTTCTAGAACTCTCTCTCTCCTCCCTTTTCTCTCCCGCAGGTTTTTTTTTTTTCCTCTCTCTCTAGAACTCTCTGACTCTCTCTCGGCTTTCCCTTTCTCTTGTGAAACAATCACCACCGCCACCACAATTTGGCTTGTTGAATACCAAAACCTTCCTATCTTGCCTACAAACTCGAATATAATAGGTGTTCTCCGAAAATTGGTTTACAAACGAGATTTCATGAACAATGTTTTGGGCCAAGACTTCTAGGCCTGATTTAGACAATTTTTGGCCATCTTTTGAACTCAAAACATGTATAAATCGATTCCTCTCGTTGAGTAGATGAATTTTCATGTTTGGATCGTTTAATTTGTTTGAAAAATGAGAATATAACGATTTAAAGTTTGCTTAGTTTTCGGCGAACCCGCACATACCAAGCCATTTTTCGGCCAAATCACGATGATTTAGCATTGAGAAAGGTACCAATCTGTTTGTCTTGTTATGAGGTATAATTTTTGTTTTTGAATCACTCAATTTCGTTAAGTATTAACACTGTTATGGACGTTTAAAGTTTGCCCAGCAATTCCAGCGAGAACCCAGTTTCCCTTAGACCAGACGCCTTTCAGGCTATTTTCCCGCCACCTTCGACCATCATTTGGCTTCCAAATAGGTATAAGAATGTTCTACACTTTTCTAGCTTCGATTTGGTATATTATGGGTCAAATTTAGTTAAGAAATGAAGAAGATATGGAACCTTAAAGAATGGGACATTAGCAAAAGAATGTGAACTTGCCGCATCATTATTTAACGGTCAAACTGACGGTTTGACTAGTGCATGTATGAAATTGTAATTAAATACAAGTTTTTGTATGAGATTGAAATGTTTTAAAGATGTTATATGAAGTTGTAATTGTACCTAAACTTGAGGGAGTAAAATGTAATTTACCATAATATTTAATTAATTTTTTAATAAGGAATGGGCCTCGCCTCAAGCCACATCTGCATTTAACAGAGGAATTGATAGACAAACTGACGAAATGTAATGACATTGCAACAAATTCGAAGATAAGGTATGACATTGAAATGTTTTAAAGATGGGGTATGAAACAATGATTGGTCAAATAGTTGAGATAGTTTTGTGTAATTTACCCAAATTTAAGAGTTGTTTTCTAGGATATACTTGTATTTTAATAACCAGAATGTGATATACTTGTATTACACAATGTGCTTCTACTAATATTTTTTAAAGAAGCAATTCCAAACAAACCTTAAGAGAGTCCCATTTGATAATTATTTTGGCTTTAGTTTTTATTTTTACTTTATTTAGATTGAAAAAAAAAAATGATCGTATAGTATCCATTTTGTTTTTAAATTTTATTTTCACATTTTCTTTAAGATTGAAAACCAAATATTAAAAGAATTTTTTTTGAGTTTTTAAAATTTGGTTTTCAATTTTCAAAATTTAAAAAGTCAGAAACTAAAAATTAAAATGGTTTTCAAACTGTATAATTTCTATTTTCAACAATACTACTGCTATCTAAGGTATTCTCTCCATATGTAAGTGAGAGATCTTATGTGCGATTCTCGCAAATTGCAAGTTCGATAATAAATTACTGCTGGCCAATTGTGAGGCTTTACTTAACTCTCTTTCCAAATATTGTATGTATCAAACATATAAAAAACCGTGTAGCCTCAAAATTATAGATTGACCATTCATTCGGTTGAGTATATGCAAGTACCATCTATTGGCTTAGCACTATCAATGCTAGTTTTATCTGAATTCTTGACAAATTAAAAAGCATGCAGCTCAAAAGACATTAGGTCATCTCCAACCGAAGGGTCCAGAGGGCCGAAAATAGTCCGAAAACCGTCTTCAACCGAGGGCTAGGCCAGAGGGCTGTGGAATCTGAGAGGGCCCCACGGAATCGGAGAGGGCTAGAGGGCTGGCTAGAAAATTTAGTTTTCCTGTCGATTATAACCGACATGACTGCTTAAGAAAAAAATTCAAATGCAACGGCTAGCTGACGTTAGCTAGTTGTTGCATTTGAATTTTTTTTTTTTATAGTTTTATTATTATTTTTTATTTACAAATTTTTAATATTTTTTTAAAATTCTATTTTTTTCCTATAACTTTTATTTCACAAAATTTGTTTCATTTTTTTTTTAAATTCCATTTTTTCCTATAACTTCTATTTCACAAAATTGCTTAATTTTATTTTAAATTCTATTTTTATCCTATAACTTCTATTTCACAAAATTTGTTTCATATTTTTTTTAAATTAAATTTTCTTTCCTATAACTTCTTACGCCATTATACAACATTAAATTAAATTAAGTAACATGAAACAACATTAAACAATATGAAATAATATTAAATAACATTAACTGTGACATCCCGTCCCGAAAATATCGAAACGTAGGTGTGAAATTACAAGTTTGCCCCTAGTGCGTTTTCGTCACATTATTGGTTGTTTGGTGTGGTGTGGCATGTTTGGAACCACACACACTCCCTTTCTCTCTGTTTCTTTTTCCTTGTTTCTCTCTCTCTCCCCCGAGCTCCATTCCCTTTCTTATTCTTTGAAAACGTACGGACAAACCCCAAAACTATTAAGGATACTATTGTAAATTCATCCTCAAGAGATAATACTTAGAGACTAAGTAAAACTGTTAGTTTGTTATAGGTTTGTTTTCTCTTAGTTAGAAAGTGTTGTGACTTGCTTTTGGCTCACAACTAGTATATATACTCATATTGTAAACTTATTCATTTGTGTAATACAAATATAATTTCCAAAAACCTAGTGGGTTGTAAATGGGTCTTTCGGATTAAAAGGAAGCCCGATGGCTCTATTGATCGTTATAAAGCCAGGCTGGTTGCCAAGGGATTTCATCAACAAGAAGGTCTTGACTACACTGAGACTTTTAGCCCTGTGGCTAAACCTGTGACAATTCGTCTTCTCCTTACTTTTGCTGTTCAATTTGACTGGTTCTTGAATCAACTTGATGTCAGCAATGCCTTCTTGCATGGTACTCTTTCTGAATCGGTTTTTATGCAGCAACCACCTGGTTTTCAAGATCCCTCTAAACCGAATCATGTCTGTCAGCTCCATAAATCCTTATATGGTCTGAAACAGGCTCCTCGAGCCTGGTATGATAAACTGCATGCTGCTCTTCATTTACTTAGATTTGTTGGTTCTCAGAGTGACCACTCTCTCTTCGTCAAAACGGATCCTTCCTTAATCTTCATCCTGGTTTATGTGGACGATATTTTGGTTACTGGTCCTTCCTCTGCTGCCTGTCAAGCTGTGATTCACAAACTCAGTGCTATGTTTCCCATCAAGGACCTTGGAGCTTTACACTACTTTCTTGGCATTGAGGTCAAACGTTCCTCTACTGGCATTTTCTTATCTCAAACTAAATACATTCTTGATTTGCTTACTAAAGCAAACATGGTTGGTGCCAAGCCCTGTGCAACACCCCTTAGCACCTCCAAACTTGATCATGACTCTCCTCCTCTTGAAAATGTTACCGAGTATCGATCCTTGGTAGGTGCTCTCCAATACTTAACCTGGACACGGCCTGATCTTAGTTTTGCTGTTAATCTTGTCTGTCAGTTCATGCATCTTCCACGAGTGTCCCATTTTCAAGCTGTCAAGCGTATTCTTCGCTATCTTAAGGGCACTCTTGATCTTGGCCTATGGTTTACTAAATCCTCCTCTCCTCTCTCTCTCACGGCCTTCTCCGATGCTGACTGGGCAGGTTGTTCGTTAGACAGGCGCTCTACTGGAGGTTATTGCATTTATCTGGGCAATTCTCTTATTAGTTGGAGTGCTAAGAAGCAACTCACTGTTGCTCGTTCTTCCACCGAGGCTGAGTATCGTTCCCTTGCTAACACTGCCTCTGAAATTACTTGGATTTGTAAACTGCTTACTGATATTGGGTATTGTTTACCTTGCTCTCCTCACCTCTGGTGTGACAATATCTCTGCCCTGTCTCTTGCTAAGAATCCTGTTTTCCATGCTCGCACCAAACATGTCGAGATTGACTATCATTATATCCGTGAACAGGTTCTGGCTCAGCAGGTCTCTCTTCATTTCATATGCTCCCAGGACCAAGTTGCTGATATCTGTACTAAGTCTCTGTCCAAGCCCAGATTTCTGTTCCTCCGTGCCAAACTTCCACTTCGACCTCTCCAGTTTCGTTTGAGGGGGGATATTAAGGATACTATTGTAAATTCATCCTCAAGAGATAATACTTAGAGACTAAGTAAAACTGTTAGTTTGTTATAGGTTTGTTTTCTCTTAGTTAGAAAGTGTTGTGACTTGCTTTTGGCTCACAACTAGTATATATACTCATATTGTAAACTTATTCATTTGTGTAATACAAATATAATTTCCAAACAAAAACCCCTCAAACCTTAACAGATCGAGGGAACCAAGTACACCATCAAGTTTGTGAGGCTGAGAGGAGTCCAGTGGTACCATTTTCAGGTAAGGACTTCAACGTTTTCACGTCGATTTTCCAAGCTCCGTTTTAGTCACTGTTCATGCAAGATTAATCTAGTTAGTTTTTGGACTTTTGAAGCTTGTAGATGTGTTGGTGAGACCCAAGGAGCTTGGGAGTGCATCGTTGGACGAAATTGGACGTCGGAACCACGAACTGTAAGTTTGGCCGAATTTTCATATTTTTGGAAAGTTTGATCCCGTTGTTTTTAGGCCCTAAAACTTGTCCAACGTGGTAGATTATGATTAGGGCTTCATTTTGGATAAATTACGTGAAAATAGATGAAAAACGAAGGAGAATAGTGAGTTTAAAGTTTTCCCAGTTTTCCGGTGACCGAAGTCCGGCGAGGGTAGGCCGGAGAAGAAACAGGAATATTCCGTTAATTTTAACGGAATATTCCTAACGGCAGTAACGGTATCCGGTTAAGTTTAACGGAATATTCTGGAATTTTAACGGAATATTCCTGACGGCGTCAATTGACACCGTCAGTGTGCATGGCACGTGGCCGCGCGTGGGGGCGCGTAGGTCCGTGCCTATTTTGGCGCGTGGGGGCGCGTGAGAGGTCCAAAAATTATTTAAAAAATATGGTTGTGATCCTGAGGTTGTGTAGAGCACGTTGGTATATTCAATTTCCATTTTGAGCAATGTATGAGAAGTTATTACGAGGAATTGGTTATGTGCTTTAAAGTTAACGTTTTTATAGCTATTTCGCATATAGGTGACACGTACCCCAAGGACGAGCGTGCACATGCGAGGCAGGAGGGCTACGACCCTTTTACATACCAGTGAGTGGGCCTTTGGTTTTCCGTATATACCTATATACTATATTTTCCCAGAACTTGAATAAATGTTTATTCGTTATGCCATGCATTACATATTCGTTTTTCGTGCATCGTTGGGTACGTTATTAGTTGCATATATTTATGCATATGCATATTGGGTGCTGTGGACGCACAGGTAAGTGCCAGGTAAGCGTTATTCACGTTTATGTTTCAGTAGTGGTTTGAGATAGTTAGAGAGCTCATAACCTGCACCTCCGGTGTTAGTGCTCCCGTCCGTGGCCAGGGCACAGTCCTTCACGTGATGTTCACCTCCCGCACCTTATGCTCACCTTGGATTCAAGGTAGGTGCACAAGCCTGTCGTACAGACCACTTTAGGTGGTTCCGACTCGTAGGTGACCCATGATTATTCGCCCAGTCTTCACGTGATCGTAGCACTTATTTACACCCAGGCCTGTCGTACAGACCACTTTAGGTGGTTCCGACTCGTGGGCAGGTTTAGACATTGAGATTGAGATTTGAGCTCTAGATGCAGTCGTACAGGTCACGTTAGGTGACTCCGACTGCCAGATTATATGATATTGATATGTTTATACCTGGGCACTTGCATATCGTTATGAGATTTCGGCATGGCATATTATCGAGCATGATTGACATACCTTTGAGCATATTTGGCATATGTATTATGTGTATATAATTTCTGGGAAGTATACAGGTTTTACGGCGAGGGGTTAGAAAGTATTTTATAAATGGTTTTCGAAAGCTTTGTTTTTGCCCACTCACGCTTTTGTTTTGCGCCCCTCCAGGTTCTAGTTGAGTAGCAGTTCCGGTGGTTTCCCAGAGGGCTTTTCCGGCACTTCTGACAGACACCTATCATAGTAGGGTCACCTTCTGGTGTACTTTTGTCGCAACTTTTCCTTTGGGCTGCTGTAGACATGCTCTGAATTTGTGACTCACACGCTAGCACTTGTATTAGTACATTGTATGCTAGTTGGTTTTTATTTACTCGTACTTTATATTACTACTTTATTAGCTTCCGCACGTGCACATGGCTACGTCACTTTTGTGTGACGGCCAGCACGCTCCGATCTCGGTCGGGGTGTGTCAGTTTGGTATCAGAGCTTAGGTTTGGCAGTCCTGTGTCCTTGTGAGTATTCTAATGGTTTTGGTGTCTTCTGTCAGAATTATGCCGCCTCGTCGGGAACCACGTCGTACTTCTGAGTCTAACTTCCCCGATGTTGCTCAGTTGGGGGAAGTTTTTGCTACAGCCCTTGAGTCTGTGTTGCGTCCTCCCCAGAAGACTCCTCTGGAGACTATATACAATCTGAAGTTGGATAAATTTAAGGCTAGTGAGGGGCACGAGGGCGCAGAGCGCTGGCTAGAACACATAGAGAAGACTTTCCGTGTGCTGCATAATCAGGGGAACCTTCCTATGGAGAGGTGGGTCGAGACGACCTCATGGTTTCTGGATACGGAGTCTGCGGCTTGGTGGGAGCAGGAGCTTCGTAGGTTGACTCCAGATCAGAGGACTGATTGGAATGTTTTTACGGATTTGTTCAAGAGAAGGTATGTACCCCCTGAGTACATTGATCGTAAAAAACAGGAGTTTACTGAACTGAGACAGCGGAAGATGTCGGCGAATGAGTACTACCGCAAGTTTACGGACTTGTCTCGTTACCATCCTGATGTCGCTGGTAATCCGGCGGAGATGCTTCGTCTTTTCCGTTTGGGCACCAGGAAGAAGTGGCGTTCTATGGCGACTACTGTCCACAGCGAGACTTACCAGGACTTCTATGAGATACTGTTGAGGATCGAGGACTCTGAGAACATGTCGAGCGACACTGATGAGGAAAAGGACGGCAATCAGAAGAAGGATGACAAAGGTAAAGGTCAGGCATCGCTCGGGCCCCGTCAGACTCAGAACTTCAAAAGGGGTGGTGCTAGCTCGAGTTCTTCGAGTGGTGGCTTCAGTGCCACTGGACAAGGTCGTGGAGGTAGATTTTCTGGTGGCGCTAGAGGCCAGAGGCAGGGCGATGGTGGGCGAGGCAGAGCCCTAGTTTGCCGTAGGTGTAACAACAGGCATTTCGGCGAGTGTAGACGTGGTAGCAGCGGTTGCTTCACGTGTGGACAAATGGGACATAGAGCGGCGAATTGTCCCCAGGGTCAACAGCAGCAGAAACCACAGCAGACCTTTATGCCGCCACCTGCACCACTCCAGCAGATCCAGGGTCCTAGTAGATACGGCCAGACGGGTCGAGGTGGTGCTTACCACTATCAGGGTGATGCTGTCCCTTATGCTCCGGGGCAGTATCAGTACCCCCAGGATCCCTATTCCCAGGGGGCTATCCTCAGTATTCGGGCGGCTATATGCCGTATCCTCCAGCTCCAGCGGGTGGTCCTCAGTGGTATCAGGGAGGACAATATCAGCAGGGTGAGATTGCCACTAGCAGTGCAGGGTCTTCGAGACAGTCGGGTCAGCCCAGTCAGGGGCGTGGTGCTCAGGGACACGGTGTTCAGGCGAGCAGAGGCCGCGGTGGACGTCAGCAGGGCTAGGGGCGTCTTCACAATATTTCTCTGCAGGACGCTCAGAACAACCCAGACTTGATTATGGGTACGTTGAACATTCTTGGTTGTTTTGCTAGAGTCTTAATTGATTGTGGAGCTACACATTCCGTAATTTCTCATACATTTGCTCAAGTGACGCAACCTCGCCCCACACCTCTAGGGTACGATTTAGAGTTCGCTATGCCTAGAGGAGAGAGATGTGTTGTAGATTGTGTGTACCCAGGATGTCCAGTGATCGTAGAGGGTGTTGCTTTGTCAGCCGATCTTATCCCGTTAGATATTGTGGATTTTGATGTGATTCTGGGCACGGATTGGTTGCATTTCTATCGTGCCAACATTGACTGTTACGGGAAAGTAGTTACATTTCACCGACCTGGACTACCTGTGGTTACTTTTGTGGGTGACCAGAGTGGGGTGAGACACGGCGTTATCTCGGCGCTGCGAGCAGAAAAGTTGTTGTCGAAAGGTTGTCAGGGGTATCTAGCTCATGTGGTGCTAGATGAGGCTGTTCCTAACAGAGTTGAGGATGTGAGAGTGGTCAAACACTTTCCTAATGTTTTTCCCGAGGATTTACCTGGTCTACCCCCAGATCGAGACGTGGAGTTTACTATTGAATTGCTCCCAGGTACTAATCCTATTTCTTTAACTCCTTATCGTATGGCTCCCGCGGAGTTGAGGGAATTGAAGGTTCAGTTGCAGGAGTTAGTGGATAAGGGATTTATTCAGCCTAGTACTTCGCCTTGGGGCGCTCCAGTGTTGTTTGTGAGGAAAAAGGATGGAACTTTGAGACTGTGCATCGACTACAGGCAACTGAATCGGGTGACGATTAAAAACCGTTATCCATTGCCTCGTATCGATGATTTGTTTGATCAGCTGAGAGGTGCTTGTGTGTTCTCCAAGATAGACTTGAGGTCTGGTTACTATCAGCTGAAGATTAGTAGGGATGATGTCCTTAAGACGACGTTCAGGACTCGTTATGGTCATTACGAGTTTCTGGTTATGTCATTTGGGTTGACGAATGCACCAGCAGCCTTTATGGATTTGATGAACCGGGTGTTCCAGCCTTACTTGGATAGATTTGTCATTGTCTTCATTGACGATATTCTGGTGTATTCTAAGTCGAAAGCGGAGCATGTTCGACATCTTACTTTGGTGTTGAAGAGGTTGAGGGAACACCAGCTATATGCTAAGTTTAGCAAGTGCCAGTTCTGGTTAGATCAAGTTGCGTTCTTGGGGCACATCATTTCTGCTCAGGGTAGTTTAGTGGACCCTCAGAAGGTTGCAGCTGTGGAGAGTTGGAAGCAACCGCGAACCGTCACCGAGGTGAGAAGTTTTCTTGGCTTGGCGGGGTATTATCGGAGATTCGTTAAGGATTTCTCGGTGATTGCCTTACCACTGACGAGGTTAACGAGGAAGGATGTTAAATTTGAGTGGGATGATAGGTGTGAACAGAGTTTCCAGCAGTTGAAGCATTGTCTCACTCATGCACCTGTTTTGGCACTCCCAGACGATAGTGGTGATTTCGAGGTTTATAGTGATGATTCCTTGAATGGTCTGGGATGTGTATTGATGCAGCATGGTAGGGTGATTGCTTATGCTTCGCGGCAGTTGTAACCTCATGAGTTGAATTACCCTACACATGATTTGGAGTTGGCTGCTATCATCTTTGCGTTGAAGTTGTGGAGACACTATCTTTACGGAGAGAAGTGCAGGATCTTTACAGATCACAAGAGTCTCCAATATCTCTTTACTCAGAGGGAACTTAATCTTCGTCAGCGGAGGTGGTTGGAGTTGCTCAGCGATTACGATTGCACGATTGATTATCACCCTGGTCGTGCGAATGTAGTGGCTGATGCACTTAGCAGGAAGTCACAGGGCCGCATTAATGTGTTGTACGCTAGTCGTGTTCCTCTTTTGGCTGACTTGCGTGCTACGGGAGTGAGGTTAGAAACAGAAGATCGAGAAGTGGCGTTACTTGCTAATTTCCAAGTTAGGCCAATTCTTGTTGATCGGGTGCTTGAAGTTCAGGTAGCTGATCAGGAGACTCAAGATTTATTCCAAGCTCGAGGGCAAGGAAGGAGGCGAGACCTCAGAGTTCGTGATTCGGATGGCATGTTGATGCTAGAGGGTAGAATGTTCGTGCCTAATAGTGTGGAATTAAAGAAAGAAATTCTCGATGAAGCACATATCTCGGCTTATGCCATGCATCCAGGAGTTACTAAAATGTATCATACCATTCGACCATTTTATTATTGGCCGGGTATGAAGAGGGAGATAGCCGAGTATGTGAGCATGTGTGTTGTTTGTCAGCAGGTTAAAGCAGAGAGGAAGAAGCCGTTTGGGTTGTTACAGCCGCTTCCCGTTCCAGAGTGGAAATGAGAAAATATCACTATGGATTTTGTGTACAAGTTGCCGTGTACACAAAATGGCTTTGACGACATTTGGGTGATCGTTGATCGGCTCACTAAATCGGCACATTTTATTCCAGTGAGAGAGAAGTATTCTTTAAGCCGGTTAGCGAAATTGTTTATCTCAAAGGTTGTGAAGTATCATGGTGTCCCGGTGAATATTGTCTCGGATCGTGATCCACGATTCACATCTAAGTTTTGGGTGGCTTTTCAGGAAGCTTTGGGTACGAGACTACTTTACAGTACGGCGTATCATCCTCAGACGGATGGACAGTCAGAGAGGACTATTCAGACTTTGGAGGATATGCTGCAAGCTTCGGTGTTGCAGTTTGGTGATGCTTGGCACCAGCTGTTGGATTTGATGGAATTCACTTACAACAACAGTTTTCACTCGAGTATTGGCATGGCGCTATTTGAGGCATTGTATGGTAGAGCTTGTCGCACACCGTTGTGTTGGTCAGAGGTTGGAGAAAGAGTCTTAGTGGGTCCGGAGATTGTTGAGGAGACTACTCAGAACGTTCAGGTAATTAAGTCTAACCTGAAAGCAGCTCAGGACAGGCAGAAGAGTCTAGCGGATCGGCATGCTACGGACAGAGTGTATGAGATCGGAGACTGGGTATTTTTGAAGCTTTCACCGTGGAGAGGTGTCGTGCGGTTTAGAAAGAAGGGGAAGTTGAGTCCCAGATACATTGGACCATACATGGTCACAGAACGAGTTGGTGAGGTATCTTACAGGTTGGAGTTGCCTCCGGAGTTGGCTAGAGTGCATAATGTTTTTCACGTGTCCATGCTCCGACACTATGTTGCTGATCCATCTCACGTGATACCTCCTCAACCGTTAGAGATTAATCCAGATTTAACGTATGACGAGGAACCGGTGACGATCATCGATTGGAAAGAGAAGGTTCTGAGGAACAAGACGGTGAATTTAGTGAAAGTTCTGTGGAGGAATCATTCAGTCGAGGAAGCTACGTGGGAGACAGAAGATCGGATGAGGGATTTGTATCCTCGATTGTTCTTTGACCACTAGGGGTTATACTTGGTTGTTTTGAATTTCGGGACGAAATTCTATTAAGGTGGGAAGGTTGTGACATCCTGTCCCGGAAATATCGAAACGTACGTATGAAATTACAAGTTTGCCCCTAGTGCGTTTTCGTCACATTATTGGTTGTTTGGTGTGGTGTGGCATGTTTGGAACCACACACACTCCCACCCACACTCCCTTTCTCTCTGTCTCTTTTTCCCTGTTTCTCTCTCTCTCCCCCGAGCTCCATTCCCTTTCTTCTTCTTTGAAAACGTACGGACAAACCCCAAAACCCCTCAAACCTTAACAGATCGAGGGAACCAAGTACACCATCAAGTTCGTGAGGCTGAGAGAAGTCCAGTGGTACCATTTTTAGGTAAGGACTTCGACGTTTTCACGTCGATTTTACAAGCTCTGTTTTAGTCACTGTTCATGCAAGATTAATCTAGTTAGTTTTTGGACTTTTGAAGCTTGTAGATGTGTTGGTGAGGTCCCAAGGAGCTTGGGAGTGCATCGTTGGACGGAATTGGACGTCGGAACCACGAACTGTAAGTTTGGCCGAATTTTCATATTTTTGGAAAGTTTGATCCCGTTGTTTTTAGGCCCTAAAACTTGTCCAACGTGGTAGATTATGATTAGGGCTTCATTTTGGTATAAATTACGTGAAAAATAGATGAAAAACGAAGGAGAATAGTGAGTTTAAAGTTTTCCCAGTTTTCCGGTGACCAGAGTCCGGCGAGGGTAGGCCGGAGAAGAAACAGGAATATTCCGTTAATTTTAACGGAATATTCCTAACGGCAGTAACGGTATCCGGTTAAGTTTAACGGAATATTCCGGAATTTTAACGGAATATTCCTGACGGCGTCAATTGACACCGTCAGTGTGCATGGCACGTGGCCGCGCGTGGGGGCGCGTAGGTCCGTGCCTATTTTGGCGCGTGGGGGCGCGTGAGAGGTCCAAAAATTATTTTAAAAATATGGTTGTGATCCTGAGGTTATGTAGAGCACGTTGGTATATTCAATTGTCCATTTTGAGCAATGTATGAGAAGTTATTACGAGGAATTGGTTATGTGCTTTAAAGTTAACGTTTTTATAGCTATTTCGCATATAGGTGACACGTACCCCGAGGACGAGCGTGCACATGCGAGGCAGGGGGGCTACGACCCTTCTACATACCAGTGAGTGGGCCTTTGGTTTTCCGTATATACCTATATACTATATTTTCCCAGAACTTGAATAAATGTTTATTCGTTATGCCATGCATTACATATTCGTTTTTCGTGCATCGTTGGGTACGTTATTAGTTGCATATATTTATGCATATGCATATTGGGTGCTGTGGACGCACAGGTAAGTGCCAGGTAAGCGTTATTCACGTTTATGTTTTAGTAGTGGTTTGAGATAGTTAGAGAGCTCATAACCTGCACCCCCGGTGTTAGTGCTCTCGCCCGTGGCCAGGGCACAGTCCTTCACGTGATGTTCACCTCCCGCACCTTATGCTCACCTTGGATTCAAGGTAGGTGCACATGCCTGTCGTACAGACCACTTTAGGTGGTTCCGACTCGTAGGTGACCCGCGATTATTCGCCCAGTCTTCACGTGATCGTAGCACTTATTTACACCGAACATAGGTGATCACGCGATTATTCGCCCAGTCTTCACGTGATCGTAGGTGACCCACGCTTTTTTTTTGCGCCCCTTCAGGTTCTAGTTGAGTAGCAGTTCCGGTGGTTTCCCAGAGGGCTTTTCCGGCACTTCTGACAGACACCTATCATAGTAGGGTCACCTTCGAGTGTACTTTTGTCGCAACTTTTCCTTTGGGCTGCTGTAGACCTGCTCTGAATTTGTGACTCACACGCTAGCACTTGTATTAGTACATTGTATGCTAGTTGGTTTTTATTTACTCGTACTTTATATTACTACTTTATTAGCTTCCGCACATGCACATGGCTACGTCACTTTTGTGTGACGGCCAGCACGCTCCGATCTCGATCGTGGTGTGTCATTAACCAACATACAAATTATACAACATAAAAAAAAACATTTAACGACATGAAACTTAAACAAAATTTAAAAAAACATTTTATAGCAAAAGAAAAATTCAAATCCAACGGCTTGTTGACGTTAGCATGATGTCAGCTACCAACGGCTAGCTGACGTCACTTAGCCGTTGGATTTGAATTTAAGTTATAGTTTTTAAATAATAAATTATGTTTGGCCCTATGACCCTTTAGCCCTTGGTTGGAGACCGTTTTTTATGGTAGGGCTAAAACGAGCCCTCTGGCCTTCGGTTGGAGACGGAGGCAAATATGGCCATGTACTGTTCATTAAAATATTAATATCTTAGAGAATCTTGGAGGACCAGAGGGCTAAAACGAGCCATCTGAGGGCATCTCTAACCGAGGGCTGGCCAGATGGCTCGTTTTAGCCCTCTGGCCCTCCAACATTCTCCAAGATATTAATATTTTAATGAACAGTACATGGCCATATTTGCCTCCGTCTCCAACCGAAGGCCAGAGGGCCAAACATAATTTATTATTTAAAAACTACAACTTAAATTCAAATCCAACGGCTAAGTGACGTCAGCTAGCCGTTGGTAGCTGACATCATGTTAACATCAGCTAGCCGTTGGATTTGAATTTTTCTTTTGCTATAAATAGGGTGGGTATTGGGCTATAATTCATACAACTTTGAATTTAATCTATTTCAATTCAATCTCTTTCAATTTAATCTTTTTCAATTCAAGTTTGCAATGAATTCCAACTTTGGATCCTCTTCGGATTCCAACTGGGGGTCCTTATCCAATTCCAAATTGGAAGCAAAATGGGCGCAAATGAGACGAGAAGATGAGGAGTGTGATGAAGAAGTTCAAGTAAGGTGCAACAAACAAAACATGGCAGCATCCATTGCTGCGGCCATGATGTGTCAGCCAACTGAGGAACAACCTCAATAGGGTGGCTCTATTGCTGGTCGCTCTTACAAACCACGAAACAAAGCGATGTCGCATGCCAATCTAATGAACAACTACTTCAACCCCAACTCGATGTACACAGAAGAGGATTTCAGACGTCGCTTCCGGATGAAGCGTTATGTCTTTGAGCGTTTACTTCGTGATGTCTAGCAAGTTAATCCATACTTTCGACAGAAGCTGGACAGAGCAAGCCGCCCTGGTTTTTCACCTCATCAGAAGGTTACTGTTGCACTTCGAATGATGGCCTATGGCTCCCCAGCTGATTTGATGGATGAAACCCATGGTATGTCTGAGCCTACAGGCCTTGATACTCTTCAACAATTATGAATCGGCTCTTTCGCAAAGCTGAAGACCGTGGGTTTTCGGGCATGATAGGGTCATTAGACTGCATGCATTGGGATTGCAAGAACTGTCCCACCGGATGGCAATGAGGCTTTAGCGGAAGGTAGAGAAAACCAAATGTTGTGTTAGAAGCGGTTGCCTCATATGACATATGGATTTGGCATGCTTTCTTTGGAGTCCCTGGATCCCAAAATGACATTACAATTCTTGGGCGTTCACCCCTCTTCAATAACTTGACGGAAGGTAAAGCATCTCAACTTCACTACTACATCAACAACCGTCAATACAATATGGGGTATTACTTGGCAGATGGCATTTACCCAAAGTGGGTGACACTTGTCCAAGCAATTCCAAACCCTATGAATGACGCAGAAAAGTTGTTTACCTTACACCAAGAGGCATACCGAAAAGATGTTGAGAGAGCTTTCGGTATTCTACAAGTACGATGGAAGATTATTAGCTAATCGGCAAGAGGGTGGAGTCAAGAAAATTTGGACTCCATCATGATGTCCTGCATCATATTACACAATATGATAGTGGAGGATGAGCGAGATGAGTATATTGATGGAGAGTCCGATGACGACCAAGAAGATCCAAATAGGTCAAGAAGGGCTCGTGCAAAAATATATGATGGGCCTAATTTGCCTTTCAATCCAAAAACTGGTAGTATCTCTATAAATGAGTACATGAGGCGTTATCGAATGATACGTTCTCATGCCACAAACAAGTACCTACAACATGATCTTGTTGCACATCTTTGGGCCAAAATAAGCATGGGTAGGCGTTTAAGTTTTATGTTATTAAATGTTTTTTAAAATGTTGTTTAAGTTTCATGTTGTTAAATGTTTTTTTTATGTTGTATAATTTGTATGTTGGTTAATGTTATTTAATGTTATTTCATATTGTTTAATGTTGTTTCATGTTACTTAATTTAATTTAATGTTGTATAATGGCTTAGGAAGTTATAGGAAAAAAATACAATTTAAAAAAAATATGAAACAAATTTTGTAAAATAGAAGTTATAGGATAAAAATAGAATTTAAGATAAAATAAAGCAACTATGTGAAATAGAAGTTATAGGAAAAAATGGAATTTAAAAAAAAAATGAAACAAATTTTGTAAAATAAAAGTTATAGGAAAAAATAGAATTTAAAAAAAAAATTAAAAATAGAAGTTATAGGAAAAGTTTTGTAAATAAAACAAACTAAAAAAAACTTAAAAAAAAAAAAATTCAAATGCAACGGCTAGCTGACAGCCGTGGCATTTGAATTTTTTTCTTAAGCATTCCTGTCGGTTATAACCGACAGGAAAACTGAATTTTCTGGCCAGCCCTGGGCTGGACCCTCCAACCCTCTAGCCCTCTCCAATTTCGTGGGCCCTCTCAGATTCTAGAGCCTTCTGACCTAGCTCTCGGTTGGAGACGGTTTTCGGGTTATTTTCAACGCTCTGGACCCTTCGGTTGAAGATAGCCTGACCAGCTCTCGGTTGGAGATTGTCTTAGTTTCATTACATTCCTTCTTCTGTATATGAATGGCGGGTGTAAGGACTCATTATTTGTTAATAGTAAATTACAGTTTGTATTTGTAACTTAAAGTGAATCAATCAGACCACGACTTGCAGTTAATCAAATTCAACAATGAAAGTATTGAAGGTAGAGAGATTAGGGTTAGAGTGATATACATGGCACATGACGGGCAGGGCAGGGAAAAGGTGGACAGGGCCAACGTCTACTCAACTCACATATCCAATATTTGTGAGCTCCTTGCGTTGCTACTTGCCAGCGTGCCCAATCACACCAGTGGGCAGTGGCTACTTTTTTTTTTAATCTGCTTAATTTTCTACTTAATTGGGTTTAATCCTTTCAGAATAACTTGTTAATTAGTATCACGTGCCTACGATACTTTTAATCAGCCCACTCCATTCCCACTAATTAGTCTCTTAAGTACTCCTTGCCTCTCCATATATATATATATATATTATGATACTTTTTAGTATGATAAGAAATAATCAGTATCTCTTACGTACTAACAAATTAACTACAATTTTGCCTGTTAATTTAATCATTCACATCCTCCATTTGATGATAAGATCAATAAATTAATGTCACTAGAGACAACTAATTAGTTTAAATTAAAGGTACATCGTAAGTAGTTCGACCCTTAACAAAAAATTTCGAACGGATCGATCAATCCTACTATCTAGTACATTAATTCTTCAATTCATATCAAAGCTAGCTAGTTAGTTCAACTTGTAACGCTGGCCGTTGAGATATATCTAATGGCTAAAAATGAAATGTGCAAATAGTATTTGCATTTAAGTATGTGAACTAGGGAAGCTATGATCATAATACTTTAGTTTCACTTACTATTACTTTATTGTGTTATTCATCTTCATTTGTACATACGTGATTTTTGGTTCGTTGAAAATAAAGAATTTGCAACCAAATTTATTCTCTAACCTTTCCTTAAAGTAGATACATTGTTGTGCTGTATAAGAAAATAAAATTATAATTTAGTTCTACAATAGAATATAATATTTCGAATCTCGGACCATCTCCAAACCTTTCTGTCGGATCCGAAAGATCAATTGATCCTAACCCTTATATGGGTTTCTACTTTCTCTACTTTCTTTTTGTCTCCTCCATTAATTGGTTCCACATTAGAAATTTTTTATATTTTACTTCTGTTTCCCACAATGGAACAGGAAATTTGATAATAATATCGTTATATTGAAGACTTGCAGCCGCATGAGGCTGCATAGAAGTTAGGAGTAAGATTATCTCTTCTTTTTTTTTTGTTTTTTTTCTCCCTTTCCTCTTATTTGAATGGTTACGGTTAAATCACGTTAATATTTTGTGTTAATTTTTTAATAACCAAAAGAAGACAAAAAAACAATTTGTAAGAGGAGAGAAGAGAAGAGGATGAGAATAAAATAAGAGAAAATCTTACTCCTAAAAGTTCGAATGAAATTAAAAAATAAAATCATTTTGGCACCCACTTCCCCACCACGCACCATTCTTCCTAAACACCCTTTTAAAAAAAATATTAATTCCCAATATCATCATCCAACCTCTCTCTTCTCCTTAAGGTCTTCTTTTATCTTATAAACCCTAACTTCATTTTCTCATCCAAAGTTTCCTGTACAAGCTCACTTATTTTCTATTATAACTTTGCAGTTATTCAAACAAAAACATCTTAACTCGATGTCATATATTCACATGACATTGTAACATTAGTCTAAAAAATCATGTGACGGCCTAAAAGGTGCATGTTAGTCATTCTTTCTGTAAAAGGTGCACACGATGAGTAAACGATCCAAACCGTACCCCTCATGATATGAGACCAAATATGCCATTCAATGAGTTAGAAGGACAATATCTTTTTTGGTGTTTGTAATGATTTACTGCTTAAAAGATGCATGTTAGTCATTCCTTTTGTGCTCATACGTAACTGAGCAGAGAAACTACAAATTTTTAATACATTCAAAAAAATGATTGAAGCCATTCTGAAGCATCTAAAACAATTCCCATTCTTTCAACCCAACTTAAGGTCCAATATCGAACAGGAGAAAAGTTGTTTTTAGTATTCAGGACCCTATGCCTGTAAATTGCAAAAGCTAAAGGACCTTTTGATAATCATTTTGTTTTAGTTTTTTTGTCTTCGGTTTTTAGTTTTCATTTTTTCTGAAAATTGAAATCTAATTTAGTAACTACGTTTAGTTTTTCAAAAACATGAAAACTGAAAATAAAAAACTCAATGCCAAAATTTTAAAAATTCGAGCAGTTTTCATTTTTCAAATTTTTTTTTTAAATTGAAAATTGAAAGTAGTTATCAAACACGATTTTAATTTTCAGTTTTAAAAAAAATGTAAACACAAACTAAAAACTAAAAACGAAATGGTTATCAAACGCACCTACGAAAATGAAATGATCATCCAACACAATGGTCAATCTTTCACGTTATAATTTCATCTACCCATTTGTTTTGAAAGCCATTGGATGTTTGGGAGATGTTCGTGAAGGTGAAAAGGTTCATGGGTTTGTGGTAAAAACTGGAATTGCGTTTGAAGCGTGTACGTGTAAATCGCTCATTGACATGTATCCGGAATTAGGCATGGTTGAGAGTTTCAGGCAAGCGTTGGATGAAATGCCTGAAAGAAATAGGCTTTGTGATAGGAGCATATTCATGCGACTTAAATGGCTTGTTCTCGTGCATTTACGTTATGTTTCTTTAGTTATTTTAGTACTTTAAGCTATTTTCGTGTGTTTATAGGTCCAAAGGGCTAAAGGAGCAAAAAGATGCATTTTGGAGACTTTTGGAGCACTTTTGGGCTAAGGATGGATAGCTTATGCTTGGAGCCAAAGTGTTGGACGAAATTAAAGACCTAATTGAAGACCAAAGTGTTGGAACCTTGTTCTCTTTAGTTTTAGGACATTTAAAACATTTCCTAATCCCAATCATGCCATGCATAACACACATCCATTCTAACACATTGTCATTGCACATGCATTTCCTTCATTAGTTAATTCACATGCTCCATACTTATCATCACCACTCATTACTTATCACATATCATCACCACTTATCACTTATCATTCACCACTTATCATATCATACATTCATTTATCACTTATCATAATCATTCACTTATCACTTAACATATCATACACTTATCACTTATCACTCATAATCACCTACAACATCCACCTACTTCACCTACAACATCCACCTAATTCACCTACAACATCCTTCACCTACAACATCCACCTAATTCACCTACAACATCCACCTACTTCACCTACAACATCCACCTACTTCACCTACAAATGACATAGCCATATGTTCCCTCCACTACTCCTATAAATACCCTTGCATTCATTCATTCAATTCACATCTCATTTCATACACAACACACCACAAACACTTCCATTCCCTCATTGCCGTGAGTCTCCCTTCCCTTATAATCCAAACACACCACTCCTCATCCATTTCCATAATTCCCCAATCCATTCAACACATCAACAACATCCCTTAGACCTTATGCTACAACCAAGAGGAGGAGAAGAGTGCCTAAACGTTCATACAATTCAAGTTTGAGTTGTTGGAATGTTTAGGTGTTTCTTTTCCTCGATTATAATGTTTAATTTTGATTCTCTTTGTTTTGTAATCATGAGGAACTAAACCCCCCTTTAGCTAGGGGGGGATTCGAAATATATGTTTATGCTTGCATTTTGATTTGATTACTTCTAATTGCGTTTTATAAGTTGTGATTTCAATTTGTTTAACCGTTTGATTGATAACTTATTTATGTATGTTTATTGAGAGTGCACGCTTAATTTTCATGCATGAATATGACGCTAGAATATAAGTGAGTTTCACCTAATAGTTATGAACTTATATTCACAAGTAGTGGAGGTTGCTTATAAACAATCGCGTTAAATGAATTCTTGGCACTAGTTTCATGCGTATTCCATAGTAACGAAGGCCTCGTCAACACTTATAGTTTTCATGATGCTTAATGATCTTTGATTGTATCTTTATTGTGCTGTTCACGTAAAGGACTTTTGGAGAATGTTGTGAATTGCGTTGCGCTAACCCATCCAATTCATTAACTTAAGGAGAACTTGACGGTTAATTTAAGCGGACCTAATTAACCCGGGGTGTTGAGTTTAATAATTTATCGAAAGACCAATTGGAAATCATTTTATTATGCAAGTGTAACATATGTGGAGATGAACCCCTTAGCTAGCATTCATCCATATTTTCATCATATTCATATTTACATTCTGCTTTAATTACAATTTGTTTATTTAGTTTAATTTCGTTCAAAACTCAATCCCCCTTTACTTTCTTATTCTTTAGTGCTTAGAATCTGTTTAGTTTATGTTTTAAAGCATTTTGAGTTTTTGGTTTGTCTTAGTGTTTTAAACTTTAGTTTTGCATTCTTTGAGTCTAGGATAGCGTTTTATATTGTTTTTACGTTTTTGTGTCAGTTTCCAAGAGATTTGCAATCCCTCCTAATCCCCGGTCCAGAACGATCCCTACTTGCATACTTACTACAATTGACAAAAAGAGGGTTTAATTTGTGTGCGTATAAATATCGCATCACTTTGTTGGGAACGTTACGATTTCGGGGTATGGTAGGTGCAGGAGGTTTGAGGATGCTTTGTATATGTTTTGGCGGATACGATGTGAAAGCATGGAGAAACCTGACGAAGCTAATGTTGCAAGCACCCTTTCGGCTTGCAGAGAGTTGAAAATTTTGTTGCTTGGGAAGAAATTCATGACTATGTTAGAAGCCAGCTTGAATTCACTACTAAAATTGGAAATGCGTTGTCAAATATGTATGTAAATTGTGGTTGTTTGATTGAAGGCCGGATAATTTTGTATGGAAGGGCGGTGAAAAACGTGTTCTGTTGTACTAGTATGGTGTATGGCAATGGAAATTGTGTAGGGTTGATGAGGCTAGAGAGGTGTTTGATGGGACATGGGAGTGCAACTAAGGATGCTGTTCTCTGGACGGCTATGATTAATGGGTACGTACAAGTGCAATACACCCATTTTGACAAGGCGGTGGCTCTATTCCAAGAGATGCCACCTAGAAGAGTTAAATGGGATAAATTTACAGCGGTCGCTCTCCTGAGAGCAACTCCAGCGTTGGAGCCCTCCCCCCAGGCAATGCACTATTCAATCCACCTAATGAACAGTAACTACCCTTAATGAACAGTAAATAGCCCTGGCAATAGAATTTGCATCTCTACCGTTACACTTCAATAGCCTTGGCAATAGGCAATAAAATATTAGTATTTTTTTTTTTATAAAATAATACAAAATAATTTTAATTGTAATATCGGATAAGATTTTTAATCGTTCTCGTTGCGCCACGTGTCATTATCCGAAGTATTATTAAATAATACAAAATAATTTTATTTGTAATTTCGGATAAGATTTTTAATCGTTGTCGTTACGCCACTTGTCATAAAATCCGAAAAGACAATTATTGGGGATGGATTTCCAATAAATTTTTTAATCGTACTCGTTATGCCACGTGTCATTATCTGAAAATACAATTATTGATGATGGATTTCTGATAAGATTATTAACCAATCACGTCGTGCCACGTGTCATAATCTGTTCACAATCTTTGAGGATAGATTTCCATCAGATTTTTAACGAATGACGAAATGCCATGTGTCATAATCTATTCACAATCTTTAAGGATAGATTTCCATCAGATTTGTAACGAATGACGGCATGCCACGTGGCATTATGTACAACTTAATCCTTTCTGAATCCTCTATATAATCCACCATCCATCATTCTCAAATCTCACACCAATTTTCGCAAAATCTCTATCATTATTCATAGTTTCTGCTTCCTTATTCACAAAAATATGTATCATTATTCATAGTTTCTATTTCTTTCTTACAATGTCTTCTTCTTCCTTAAGGATGATGTGGGAATTCAATCAGGAAGAGGAAGAATTGTTTAACGAATCAGAAGCAATGTTCAATCACCAGGGGGCAAGAAATGAGAGGGAAGAGGATGAAGAGCGTAAAAGGAGAGATGATGAAGTAAGAATGGGCAGAGCCTCACATTCCCGTTGAGTCGTCTAAGGCATGGCTCAGATCTGCAGGCCCAGCCGTTCTAGAAACCTTGATAGAAGCAGGCAACGACGAGGTATGGAACTCTTGGATGATTATTTTGTTCCTAATAGTGCATTCCCAGATACGTACTTTAGACGTCGTTTTAGAATGGAACGACATTTGTTCAACAAAATCATGATTGCTGTTTGCAACCATGATTCTTACTTCGTGCAAAAGAAAGATGCTTTTGGTGCTATGGGTTTACTGCCTGAGCAAAAATTACTGCTGCCTTGCGGATGCTTGCATATGGAGCATCTGCAGACCAAGTGGATGAGATAACGATGATGGGGAAATCAACCATTCTTGAGTCCCTGATGAGGTTTTGCGGAGCAATCGAATATATCTACACCGCTGAGTACCTCCGCAAACCTACAAACATGGACTTGGAACGGCTGTTGAAGAAGGCGGAGATGCGTGGCTTTCCTGGGATGATTGGAAGCATTGATTGTATGCACTGGACGTGGAAAAACTATCCAAGTGCATGGCAAGGCGCTTACGGGGACAGAAAAGGAGCAAAAAGTGTCATTTTGGAGGCGGTGGCATCTTTTGATACATGGATTTGCCACGCCTTTTTCGGGGTCCCGGGAGCTCAAAATGACATCAACGTCCTTGCCCAATCCTCAGTGTTCAACGATGTCCTGCAAGGAAAGGCACCAAAAGTGACGTATGAGGTCAACGGACGTATGTACGACGGGCCATACTACCTAGCTGATGGCATTTACCTGCGATGGTCAACATTTGTCAAAATAGTGCCACGTCCGCAAAGTGCAAAGGAAAAACACTTTGCAAGCTGTCAAGAGGGGTGCAGGAAGGATGTGGAGCGTTGTTTCTGTATCTTCCAAGCTCACTGGGCGATCGTCAGGGGTGCTACTAGATTGTTTGATGTAGAGTCGCTTCGATCCATCATGATGACGTGCATCATTCTTCACAACATGATTGTGGAAGATGAGTACGATTATGAAGCCGTTGATGAATATGAGCCAGACACGATGAACAATTCAAGAACACGTATATATTGTGCTCATGACGCCACCGATAAGCCCGTGCAACATGAGCCATTACAAAGGGATGAACGTTACAATGAAAGGCTCATTCAACGATATACTGCATTTCAAATGCCAGACATGCACAATGCCCGACAACTTGACTTGATAGAGCATCAGTGGGCATTGAAAAAGCTGAAGATAATTAAGTTCATTTTGTGTGTTTTTTTTTAATTTGGTATGTTTATGTTATTTTATTTGGTGTGTTTTATTATTTGGTATGTTTATGTAATTTTTTAAGTGAGTTTTTAATTATTCCGTATGCTTATGTAATTTTATTTTGTGTGTTTTTGTCATTTCAATAAATATTCTCTTAGTATAAATAACTTACCAAATTAATTTGAATAAATATTCAATAAATTGGAAACAACATAAATAATACAAACAATAAATAATAAATTACAACCCAAAGTGATTGGAAAATTATGGGCTCCGATTACAAAAAGTACTCTATTTATCATCACTTAACCAATTTGGGGTGCTAGGATGATCTTCTCTTGTGGTGCTAGGACCACCTTGGCTTGCTATCGCTTCTCTTGCACGCCTCCTTCGCACCACGTCCGCTTTCTCTGACTTCCAAAAAAATTTGGAATTTGGAAACTTCCCTTCTAAAGGCGTGTTCATAATCTCACGATCTTATTGAGCCCGTCTTTCTTCTCTAACATGTTCCCTTTCTTGCCTAAGTAGTTCTCTTTCTCTCTCATTAGCCTGAAATTCTCTCTCAATAGCTGCATCTTTTGCGTCATCTCTAGCCTTATCACCCTCATATTTCGCCAGTTCCTTCGCCAAAGTCAATTCACCTTGGCGAGTAAGTTCTTCCATGAACTTTGCATAATCGTTCTTGGAAGCACTCCCTTTTCTCTTTGAAGCCTTCTTACCTTGAGGCCTAATTGGATAACGGGTCGAACCCGACACTTGTTCAGGGAAGGGCGTTTCGGGCACTTCTTCTGCATCATCTTCATCAACATGCGAGACATGATCGGGTGTAGAGTGTAGAGGGGTGCTGTTCATGTGCACTTCTGGACCGACTGACACAACTCTAAATTTAGGACAATCTTTGACAATATTCCAACATTCCCACCGGTTGAATGAAAATAAGTAACAATCCTACACAATGAAAATAAGTAACAATCCAACATTCCAATATTCCAACAATCCTACACAATGAAATTAAGTAACAAATAAATAATTATAATGAAAATAAGTAACAAATAAATAATACAAACAATAAATAATAAATTATGTAGGTAACAAATAAATAATACAAACAAACAATTATAATGAAAATTATGGGTATCAAATAAATAATATATTGTTACCTGATCCGAGTAATTTTCCCCACTTCGAATATTACTACTAGCTTGTGCCAAGGCGTCTCTCCACGTACTAAACGATTGGCTAAATAATTTCCAACGACTGGACATCGATTCTTTGGTTCTTTTCCCACCAATTTTCTCAAGAAAATTGGTATGAATAAGACTCCACATTTCTCGCAACTTCATCTCATTACCCGTAAGCGAACTATGAACAACTTCAACCCAGCTAGTACACAACGCAACATCTTCAATAAGCGACCAATTCGTACTTGCACCAGTGGTCATTTTGTTGAAAAAAAATGAATTCAAACTTTGAGACAAAGAAAGGAATGTGATTGAAAGTAGTTGAGAAAATATGAAATTGTTGTGTAAGGTAGATGATAATGAGAATGTATTTATAGAAAAGTAAAAACAATTTTTTTTACAATTTTTTTTCAGATTTTTCAGATTTTTTTTTTTGAATTTTTTTTAATTTTTTACAATTTTTTTTAAATTTTTATTCAATTAATTAATCTCTGCCGTTGGATATAAAAAAATTTGAATTCCAACACTCCAGATTGTGCCATGTGTCACAACAGTAACTTTTCTTAATTTTAAAACTATTTTTTCTTTTATTTATTTATTTATAAAGCATTTTAATATCCACCGTTGATCTCAGATCGAACGGTGGATATTAAATAAGACTTTTTTATTTTTTTTTACCGTTGAGATCGAACGGTCCAAATTAAGTAACTGTTGAGATCTAACGGACCGTGGGAAGCCACATGGCTTCCCAACGGTAACTGACAATTTTTTTTTTTTTCTGATTTTGTGTCAGCGACGCACCCCCACGCGCGAGTGGGGTGCACGCGCCTGACACAAAAAAAATTTAATATTGCCTGATGCCAGACTGACGTCACATGGCCTCAGGCTCTCGGGCTGGCAATTCCCCACGGGCCCGGAGTTCGGGCCTCCACCTGCACTCGGGTTAGCCCATGCTGGAGCTGATCCATCGGCCCTTGGGCCCTTGTTCTGTCCACTGTCCCCCAAGCTATAGCCCACGCTAGGCTTGCTCTGACGGGCTGTGCTCAGTTGGGAGCATTAAAGCAAGTCCAGTGGTACTAAAATTGGCCGGGCAATCGGGTTAAATTGTCTTGGGTCAAGAATTGCAGCTCAAGCGTAGAAGAAACTAGGGGGTGATTGATTGTTGGAATCTACGAACCCAGTTAGGCTACCCTACCAATTCACACCTGGGCCTGAGCCCGCTGGCAATGGCCGACTTCATCAGCAAAGCCGAAAGGCTCAATTTGTGGTCTGTTGATCAGGATCATTGGATTTCCAATGAAAAAAAAAATAGTATATTACATTTTGTACCTTTAAGTTTGGATGCAATTGTAATTTTATATAACATTTTTAAAATATTTCAATCTCATACATTTGCTATTATTTTACTTCAAATTCACACTTAAAAAATCTTACAAAGTTCGTTCAAAACACTTAAACATTAAATAATTAAATATTATTTTGGTACATAGATGAAAACAGTATAAAATTTGTTGCAGTTTTTGGTACCGGGCGTATGGAAATGTATGCGAAACGGGGGAGCATATAGACAAATCTTTGGAGATTTTTGATGGATTGGGGAAAAAGAAGCAGCGTCATGGACTTCAATCATTTGTGGGCTTGCAATGCAAGGAATGGCAGGACAAGCAAAGCAATGGAGTTGTTCTCGAAGATGGTACAGACTGGGATGAAGCCTGATGATCTCACCTTCATTGCCGTCTTAACTGCTGGATTCACAGAGGATTGGTAGATTAGGTCGTGAGTTCTTCAACTCCACGAGAGAGATAAATGAGAGATTCAGCCAAAGTCAGAAACACTGGTTTTCTGATCGACCTTCTTGGCCATGCTGGAGTACTGTTAGACGAAGCAGAGGAGTTGATAGAAAGGATTCCACGAGGAAACAATTAGATTATAGTCCTGATTTCTATCCATCGTCATTAACTGCACATTCAATCTAAAATTTTGATTTAGGACCGAAAAAGTAGAAGTATAATGTTAATAATTTAGTTCGACAAGAGAATATGAATATTTGTAAAGCATAGAACAATTAACAACTGAACAACTAGTCCATATCGCAAATGAATTATCTGTAAAATGAGGAACAATCATCTGCTGAAAGTGATCAAATCAAATGTCCGAATAATCGAGCTGGGAAAACGAGAAAGACGCTGACGTGGCCTGGGGGAGGGTATAATGCAAGAATAGCAACTGATAATGCTCTCTCGTTATTTGGTTTCATCTCTAGTTGTCCCTGCCAAAAATATACCATATGTAATTTTTCTATCATTGATTAAATATACCATGTCACGTGACGGTATAGACATGGGTACGAACACAAATAAAACTTTAAAAAATATGGGCACAAAAAGAAACTAATATATGGGTACAAATTAAAAATGAAAAGAAAATTGGTACAAATTAAAAAGTATTTGCAAATTAAAAATAGGTACAAACTAAAAATAAAAATATATCATAAAAAATTTAGCCATAAATATAAATATACTAATTGTAACATTTTTAACACTAAAAGGAATATATTTAAAAATAAAAATATTTTATTATTCAAATAATTAATGATGTTATTAATACCTAAGGATCTTGATAAAAAATTCAAAATGAATAAGATTTTAATCAATGGAGTAACAAAAAGAAGGATATGAACCTAATTTTCTCATAAAAAAAATATTGATGTAGCTCAATGTACCTAAGCGACTTACTCAAAATCTTAAAAAGCATAGAGGTTTGATAAAAAAAAACTTCAAATTTTAGGCGTTTAAATATAATTAAATTTTTGTAAAATATATTTTAAATAGGTAGTCTCCTATCTCCTTAGCATTACTCATATTTTATGTTGCAAATCTTGATGTTTCAATGAAGCTATTTTTCCTGTGTGCTACTTGCCTAACAACCATTCATTAACATGTTTCAGAATGTGGAAAAGCCGAAAATAGATAGCAGCATTACTATTAAACTAGTCTAGTATTGAAAGACGTCCAAGTCCAATGAAAATGGTTACCCGTTATTAAGATGGTGGCCAGACAAATTTGCAGCTTGAGTAAGAGCCTCTCTCCATTGTTTTACCCTTTCTTTCTTAGCTTCACGTTCTTTGTCATCTTTTTCTTCAAGGATGCCATCTTCGTGCTTCTGAAATGCTTGGGCTAAACAACCTTCCTGCTTCCTACATGTGAAGGATCGACATGAAAGAATATTGGCAAAACCTGTTGCCCTAGCTTTTCTCTACATTCCATGATCCTCACCAGCTCGTCAAGACACCATCTTGATTCCGCGTAACACTTTAAGAAGACAATGACCGAGATATTGGACTCTTCGATTGCCCGCAACAGTTCGAGTTTTATTTCTTCCCCTCTTTTCAGATTGTCCTCATCAATAAAGGCATCGAAGCCCGTCTTGTAATGCCGCGTGAAGGTGAAGAACATGTCGTAATTCCAGAGTTTTGAGTGTATCTTCGCCTCAGAAACTCAAGAACATGTCGTAATTCCAGAGTTTTGAGGGGGAGGGTTCATGGGATGTCATGGTGTGGTATTACTGTTTACGGCACTAGAGTGGTTCCAATCGAGCGGAAAAAAATGGCAGTGGTTTTGTTGTGTTGCAACAAGAGTATATATAACACTGAAGGGACATTGGAAGCGTTCCTCCTAATCTTTGGCTCTTTCCAGGAAGCATCCGCCCCAAGTTTTGAAGAAAACCAAGGCTGTTTCCAGTGGAAAACCACGATGTTCGTGGACACAATCTGATCACTGGATGGCTAAAGATTGAAGTTTTGGAAAACATTGGGAGAAAACAGCTTTAAGATGAAACCGCGTTCAACAAAGTAAAAGGACACCAACTGATGGGACCTGAGTCGATGATAGGAAGGGTTCGCAAGTGCTTTTTACTTATTGCGGTTGCAGAACTAATTCTTGATGAGATGGGTGAAAGAGTTGGTAAAAGCGGCTAGTAGCGTTCACACTGTTCTAGCGAATATCTACGCGTTGGCACAGCGGACCGAAAGTTCTCGGAGTTAAGGTGTCTGGATAGATGCACTTCAATTAAGATTAAAAAATAATAATAATAATGTTAGAAGATCAAATTTTAAGTAACATTATATTTATCTTTTAATTGTACTATCATTTGTATTATTTTTCTAATAGAGATAGAATCCGACAATGCATGTGGATCCTATATTGTAGAGAGATGGTAGAAATAATGGTACAACTAGCTAGTAAGAATATTAGTTTTGATAAATTTGAACTAAATAATATGAAATTTGATGATTTAATTATTAATAAATGTTGATAAACATGCTCATTCTTATTAGTGATATATCATTTAGTTTATAAATTTTGTCTACAAATTTAGTTTCTCTAGAAGCTAGTTTGTTATTGTTGTGCTTTTTAAACAAACCGCTTCTACTAGACCGAACTCCCAATATAAAAATATCGATATATCCAGGAAAAACAGAAGGAAAAAAAAAAAAAAAAACTCGGTCACATAAACATGATTTTCTGAATGAATGCATATGATTTTTACCTTGAGAAGTTCACGAAATCAGCTTCTCAACCTCCTAGTGGAGAGGATGTGCGCATGAACATAGGTTCCAATGAACTTCCTTGTAAACCAATAAAAAAAATCCAATCTCCTTCTCAACCTCCTGCAACCAAGACAGCACCGTCGTCAACAAGCTCATGATTTTCTGCACCGACCCAAATCTCGGAAACTTTGATTACGCCGAGAAAGTCTTCCGTTTCATCAAAGATCCGTGCTTGTTTGTTTACGATGTAATGATCAAGGCGTTTACCAAAAGGAGTAGTTTCAGAAGCGTCGTTGAGCTCTTCCGGCGGCTGAGGGAGGAGGGATTGTGCCCCTATAATTTTACCCACCCATTTGTTTTAAAGCCATTGGATGCTTGGGAGAGGTTCGAGAAGGTGAAAAGGTTCATGTGTTTGTGGTAAAAACTGGAATTGGGTTTGATGTGTATGTGTGTAACTCGCTCCTTGACATGTATGCGTAATTGGGCATGGTTGAGAGTTTCAAGCAGGTGTTTGATGAAATACCTGAGAGAAACAGGCTTTGTTGGAACATTCCGATTTCGAGGTATGTTAGGTGCAGGAGGTTTGAGAAGGCTTTGGATATGTTTCAGAGGATGTCATGTGAGAGCAACGAGAAGCCTGATGAAGCTACGGTTGTAACCACCATTTTAGCTTGCACAGCATCGAAAACTTTAGAGCTTGGTAAAGAAATTCATGAATATGTTAGAAGTGAACTTGGATTCACTACTAAAACTGGAAATGTGGTTGTTGAATATGTATGTAAAACGTGGTTATTTGATTGAAGGCCGGAGCATTTTTAATGGGTTTACAATACAACCGTTTTAATGAGGCGGTGGCTCTATTCAAAGAGACGCAAGCTAAGAGATAAAGGGGATGAGTTTACAGCAGTTGCTCTCCTCACAGGCTGCGCTCCGTTAGGAGCATTAGAGCAAAGGGAATGGATTCACGGGTATATCGAATAGATCAGAATTAAAAATTGATGCAGTTGTTGTTGGTACAGCGGTTATAGAAATGTATGCAAAATGTTGGAGCATAGACAAATCTTTGGACTTCAATCATTCATGGGCTTGCAAAGAATGGCAAGACATGCAAAGGAATCGGGTTGTTCTCGAAAATGGTATAGATTGGCATGAAGCCTGATGATTTCACCTTCATTGTTGTCTTAACTGACTGCATTCGCAGAGGGTTGGTAGATGAGGGTTGTGAGTTCTTTAACTCCAAAAGAGATATATGAGATTGAGCGAGGTTAGAACACTATGGTTGCCTGATCGACCTTCTTGGCCGTGCTAGATTGTTAGACGAAGCAGAGGAGTTGATAGAAAAGGTTCCAAGTGAGATTATAGTCCCGATTTCTATATGTTTACATCCATGGTCAGTAATTGCACATTTCAATTAAAAAAAATTGATTTAGGACCAAAAAAGTCAGAAGTATGATGCTAATAATTTGGTTCCACAAGAGAATATGAATATTTGTAAAGCATGGATGTTGACTGCTTTATCTTAAGGGTTATCCACACTTCTTATTCTCACCCTACCAGTAGTGAATTTTGGTTGGTATGAGCATGAAAACTCCGATTCAAAGAACAATTAACAGCTGAACAACTAGTCGATATCGCAAATGAATTATCAGTAAAATGAGGAACAAATCATCTGTTGGATGCGATCAAATCAAATGTCCGAATAATGGAGCTAGGAAAACAAGAAAGACAACTGACATGGTATGCGGGAGAGTATAATGCTGGAATAGCAATTATTCAACCGATCTGGCAATGCTCTCTCTTCAAACCTTTTGCCTTTTCCGTTTAGGGTTCACCTGGACTTAGACTCATCATACAACCAATCCGAAAATCACCCCCACCAAGACGCTTGTTTTCCTTCAAAGGTTTGTCTCATACTAGATTTACTCCAGTTTTCTTCACTATACTAGAATAGGAACCCCTAAAAGAATAACAATCTTGTCCCCGCCTTGCAAATTGAGCTTGAGCTTATCGTTTGATAATTATCCCTGCCAAAAATAATCCTGTCTTGCTACCCAAGGACTAGAGACCCTCAAAGTAGTATGCTTGGTACAATTTACAACAGTAAAGGAAACACTTCCAAATTGGAATTGCAAGCAAACCCAGCAGAGTGTCAACCCTTTAAAATTACGACCATCACATTGAGGAACATCAAAACTGACTTTATTGTCGTCAACGACAAAGTCAAACCACTCTGGAATATCATAAATCCCATTTAGAAAAATACCACCAACTCCGCAAGAAGTCCATCCCTATAATATACATACAATGTAATATAGTGTCAAATACTCGCACATGTGCGGTTATGTTTATGTGTGTGATTGATAGAGAAAGACAATAGTAGGAGGAGACAGAGATAGGGAAAGACATGTAGGATGTTGTTCCTAAACTCAGCTGTGAGATTGGTGCACTTCTGCGTACAAAGCTTTGTCATGAAGTTTAATGATTTCCCAAGCCCAAACCTGGAACCTCTGGGACTTTGGGCGAATCACTTAAGAGTCAGTTCTCTCATGTTTGACATTTGCAAAAAGTCTGGCTTTGTTTCCAATGCAGGGCATAAATCTGCTTTCAAGACTTCCAAATTTGTTGGTAAATCGGGGATTGCAAGAAGATTCTCGCACATACTTAACCTCAAATATACGAGATTTGAAATGCCATTGAGGCTAGGTAGGCTACGACAACTATTGGCACCAACTCTCAACTTTTGTAAAGAAATAAGACGCCTAATGTTATTGGGGAATTGTTTTATCGCTGTCCTAGATACACAAAGTTGTCTACATGATACCATCTCCCCTAAGCCCTTTGGCAGCTCTCTTAATGCACAATAAAATAGACGAAGAGTCTCAACAGATTTCAGCTTACAGAATTCCCCTGGAAGACACCTAAGTTTACGATAGAATTCAAAATTTACCAAAGTGAGTTTTTCTGCACTAGGGGCACGATGGAACCTCTACGCTGAGCAATCCTATTAGCATTCGTACTAGCTACCTTTGGCATAGTAGGCGTCACTGGCTTAGATCTAGCAACCCCATCTTCTTCCCCTTAGAATAAGTTAAATCAATCACGAGCCTATCGGCAGCAGGAGAACCCTCACGAGTAGCGAAGAAAATTTTCGGTTTTGTCTCAGCCGGCATCTCATAAGCAAGCAAGGATGATTTATTCTTTCCACCTTCATTCACAACAGGCTCCACGACAGCGATCAAATGAGCCAATGTCTTCACCTTGATCCGTTTTATCTCCTCTTTCGGGGGCAGCCTACCTTCATCCCGGCGAAGAGGACTAAGCAGCCAATGTCATTCACGGTACTTAGAAGGGATACCTAGAGCAACATGCACCTTTTTCATATTTGGAGAAGTTTTGGGAGTTGAGCCGAATTTTGAATCTACATAAGCAAAGGAGGACAATCAATAAATCAAATAGCAGCTCAGTAAAAGTACAAAGCAGCATAGAGACTAAGCAGTCTATTTACTGGTGATGAAAATCGTCGGAACACGCAGCTCATGGGAAGAATCAAGACTCCCACTATCCACTTATCTCCAAAATCTCATTGGCCTAGTCATGCTCTCCCTTGCTCGAATAATCGAAAAGCCTATGGCAGAATCGCAGCTGCCCAACTCCTTAAATGTGGCCTATGTCAAAGAAGTACCTAAATTTGTTGACAGTCAAATTCAAGTCAAAAAATTGGCTTAGATTGAGGAATCCCATCATCACACGGACCATATTTGGAGAACATTGAGCGGGGGCACACTTCATGGAGCAAAACACTTCTTGGAAAAAATGTGGCATGAGAAAAGTAAATCCTAATACGAAGTAGTAGAGGTGAAACTTGATAGCTCTTCGAGCCCAACAGCATAGCTCACGACTACTACCTTCTTTAACACGCTTCACATGCACCCCTGACGGAATGGTGTCTATATGCCTCAAGAAAATCTCTGAACGAGTCATCAGAGCTAATTTTGAAGTGAGCACCCTTGAAGTAGCCCACCTTAATCAAAGATCCGCCTTGACATTACAACGGCGACACACCATCATCACCCTTGTTGACACTTCCCGATCCCGTTATGTGACATTCCACATTACCCAGGGGAGTGATCCTTATATGTATATTTCTATCCCTGCCTAGCACGAGGCCTTTTGGGAGCTCACTGGCTTCGGGTTCCATCGGAACTCCGAAGTTAAGCGAGTAGCGTGCGAAAGCACTCCCATGATGGGTGACCCACTGGGAAGTTCTCATGTGAGTTCTCAGAAACAAAACCGTGAAGGTGTGCTGGGGGCCCAAAGCAAACAATATTGTGCTATGGTGGAGTTGGGCCTGGGAAGTGGTCCCGCCCGTGCCAGGATGTGATAATTTGGTATCATAGCCTAACCCTGGTCGTGGTGTGCCGACGAGGACGTCGGGCCCCTAAGTAGGGTGGATTGTGACATCCCACATCGCCTAGGAGAGTGATCCTTATATGTATATTCTCATCCCTACCTAGCACGAGGCCTTTTGAGAGCTCACTGGCTTCGGGTTCCATTGGAACTCCGAAGTTAAGCGAGTAGCGTGCGAGAGCACTCCTATGATGGGTGACCCACTGGGAAGTTCTCGTGTGAGTTTCCAGAAACAAAACCGTGAAGTTCAAAGCAGACAATATTGTGCTATGGTGGAGTTGGGCCAGGGAAGTGGTCCCGCCCGGACTGGGATATGACACGCTATTCGCCGAACACCAGGATAAGCATGTGCTGGTCGACACTCGAGGGTGACGAAAGTCATTTATTGAAAACATAAGGACTAAAATATGAATAAGATAAGAGAAATTTAAATATACTTAATATGCAAATGAGGAACGTGTTTAGAGCATACAACTAACTAGAATACTAAAAAGAAATAATATAAAATTGAATGAATAAGGGGATGGGTCCTACACCAAGAGGACTCGAAGATGCCAATGTGGAAGTGTCTTGACGTCGGGATTGTATGCCTCGATTCTAAGTCCTGAAAGGGGCGCAAAACAAATATGAGTGGACCAAGTTGATAGAAATATATAATAAAACAGTTATCAACATACTAACCCCCAGAGTTTTATGAAAATAATAGCATAATATGTAATAGGTTTTTCCTAAAATCCTAGCATGCCATTAAACATCTCATAAAACATATCTCGTATATAGTGTGCTAACTAGTGGTATCAATATCAATACTCTTCATTTGCCAAACAGGCATATCTATCACTTGCCAAATAGGCATATCTATCATTTTCCAAACAGGCATATCCGTATCAATTGCCAAACAGGCATATCTGTATCAATTACCAAACAGGCATATAATGACCACTAAGCACGCATAAAACGTTGAACATAATATTTCTAAAACATAGGTATATATATCTCAAAATCATCTTCATAGTATAAAGTCATCCATCATCTATACTATAAAGAAGTGTTATAAAAACATGTTCTAAATAGTATATCGTCATCCATTAGATATCCTACAAAGAACATGGGTTCAATAGAAAATATGGTATTCCAAAATAAGCTCAGTATAGCATGATAATCAATTTCTCATAAAACGTTTCATAAGACGTAATCATTAAATCATACTTTTCATGGTTGCATTTCTACTATTATAACATGCATTTTTAGAAGGGGTCCACCTATAAATACTTAGCCAACGAAGAGCCACGCAAACTAGCGAACAAGGAATCGTCACCAATAATTGCCCCTAAGCACATAAATGGTCAAATTAATAAAACTCTATTAAAACAATTGAATTTGGAAAAATGGACGTTGGAAACAGGTTTAGGACGTCGAATTACCCTAAGAAGGGTCCTAGGTAAATTTCGTAAAAGTCAATAAAATATTCTTAGAATATTCCCTGACGAAATATTCTCTAATGGAATATTCCCTATAAAGGGTTTGGACCGGTTAGGGTTTAGAGTTTAATAAAGACTTGAGCTCGGGTTAAAGGTTAGGTTAATGGGTTAGGGCTTAAAGAGGTTTTGGGTCAAATGGTTTTAGGGTTTAAAGGGTATTTGGTTTAGGGTTTTGGGTTAATTGGGCCGAAGGCCGTAGGTGAATAGCCCAAAGGCCTCAATCCAAAGGGCTTAGGTTCTAAGGGTTTTGGGTTGGGTTTAAAGCTCACGAGCCAAAGCCTTTTTTGGTCTTGGGTTAAGAGTTTAGCAGGCCAAAGGCCTTAGGTTTCTCGGCCCAAAGGCCTTGGTTAGGCTGCTGGGTTTTGGGGTTAATTGGCTGGGTAACCTGGCCCAAAGGCCTCGGTTTAGCGTGGTTTTCAAGCCACACTTTGGCCGATTTCTGGGCTACTTTCAAATGCTCATAACTTCTTCGTTACTTGATGAAATCAAGTGAAACAAAAATGAAAGTTGTATTTCTCGATGAGAAGAAGAGAATGGTATCTCACACGATGGCTAACTCACCGTGGTTTGGCCGGAAAATGCCTCGAACCCCTCAGAGGTCGTCGAAAATTGGGTAAGATTCAAATGGATATAACTTCTTCAATACTCAAAGAAATTGGGTGATTCAAAAAGTAAAGTTGTAGTACTCAACAAGACGAAGAGATTGATACCTTTTACGCCAGCCACTCACAGTGGTTTGGCCGGAACTTTCTTCGAAAAGGGCGGTGCTCGCCGGAAAATTTGGAAAAGCTACTCCGAGCTATTTTCTGCGATTCACACGTATACACCACTTAAAACAACCTCCGATCTAACCCTAAAACACAACCCAAAGTTTCTAGAAGCTTACCAATGTCGGAAAAATACGAAACACGTTGAAGAAGATGATGAACAGTGATACCGTCACTGTTGGGGTTCCACGAAGGTTTGCTTGAGTTTTCCCGAGGTTCCTACATCCAATGGTGTTAGTTTGGGGTTGTTGTTGCTTGTGTGAGTGACAAAATCGAGAAGAAAGGGAGAGATCATAGAGGGAGAGATCATAGAGGGAGTGCACGGGGAGAGAGAGAGGTCAGAGATGAGGGAAAAGAGAGGGAGTGAAAGTTACAAAAATCAAAAGAAGAAAGAAAAGGGGAAGGGAACCGGGGGACAAAACAGGGGATGGGCCCTTGGGCTCACCAATTAAGACCCAAAAACAAATTTTAAAGGAAAAGATCTAGTCCAAGGTGAAATTTCACAAAAATACCGTATTCATTTCGATCAAATTAGGACGAGTTGTTACACTTGTGGCTTGAAGAAGATATGTTCGAAAAAATTCAATAAATACGAAAGGAAGAATCGTTAAACGGCTAAAAAAAAAGAAAAAAAAAGGGAAATCAGCATATCAGGCCCCATGGCCTAAGACCGCAAGAGCCTAACAGCCACTCCAGGCCTAACGGCCTGGTCCCTTTTCTCTCAACCCAATCCAATTAGAGGGGGACTAACGCCCCCTTGCCTCTCTTACTCTCTCTGTATACGGGCTCGGGTCCAGCAAATAAGGATGCCCACGCCTCCTTGGTCCAATCCACTGCACCAGCATGGCCTGTGCCAGGTCTAGCTTAGCGCCCCATCAGCTCAACCTAAGTCGAGCAGCACCTGGCCCAGCCAGCCTTTGCCGCACCAAGCCATCCATGGCAGCAGCCACGTCGTGGCTTTCTAGCCACATTTTCACACATCCTTGACCCTCGTTGAGCCAAATTTCAAGCCTTGAGACTCAAAAAATTACAAAGATGAGGAAACCTTGATTTTTAGGCGTGAATACTAAGAAAGCAACGGAAGATGGTCATTTGCACATGCAAGTATAAAAGATTGCTAGGGGAGGGGAAACAAATATCTTCTAGCTTTCTTTCTTTTCTAGGGTAGAATAAATTGCTCTCTGAAGTTGATTTAATCATCTACTTAAGGTAGACTTAAATAAACTTTGAAAGTAATTTATTTCCATTTCCTAGAAGGATCTAATTTCCAATTAATGTGGGAACCTACATCAAAATAGGAAACAATATTATGTTTCCTAAAGCAAGGGAAGATCTCTACACATGCTGCCCTTTCCTGTGAGCAGCCCAATAGGTGTGGGGGCATTTATGGAGCCAAAAATAATCAAGAAAATTATGGTGGTGACACGTAGACTTTTTGATGAAAAGGATAAAATTACCCTCGAGCCACACCGGGATTCCCACACGCATGCAACGGACAATGACGACTCAAATCAAGGAAGAGTCAAAGGTGATAAAAGTGGTATTTATTCAAATCTCTATCATCACTCCTTATCAAATCCTCACTCAAAAGGTAACTCTCAATTTTCCTATTCAATTTGGATTAATTGATATATTAATTAGAAGATATTATTTCACATAATATTTTGCAATTATACTCATATTCCCACCATATATGGCCTCTCCCTATTCTCCAAATAGGGCCATCCGTTCCCTATAAATAGTCTCATTTTCCCACTAAAATGCTACTTCATGCCCCACCCCCCCTCCAAAAAAAATCCTAAACACTTTCTCTCTCAAATTCTAACTTTGACATCGGAGATTTTTCGGCCAAAGCTCCCCCACCCCTCAATTCATCGTGGGCGCGTGAGGCTCTTGGCCTTGATCTTAACTGTTATTATTTTGCAGGTGCATTTTCGTCAAAGGAAAAGACGGAAATATGCATCCACATTCACCATTTGTGGGTTACATAGATGCAAAGTCGCATCTGTTCACCAAACACACACAATGGGTTCTATATAAACCCATAAAAATTATCCCAAAACGTAAAAAATTAGAGTTAACTTCTATTCTTGAGAAATAGGATTTCTCCGCTCTATTTTTCTCATTATTGCTCTATTTTTTCTCATTATTTGTTTGTCAAATTTCAAGTCAACAAGTCGTGTTTGAGAGTACCGAATATAAAAAGTTCATCAAAATTATCGTAGATTGTTTCATCCCGAGAGAATTAGTTGTCTGAGATTTGTCAATCTTGTTATGAAAGAGGGTATTTGTGTTATGCTTGTACAGTGTGCCTTAAGTATTCTCAATAATGCAATCTCCCCCCATAAGCCCTCGGGCAGTTCTATGAATCGAGTCTCAACAGATTTCCAACTTTGTGCAACATTTGAAGAACTCTATGAAACATACTCCATCTTTGTCACTTAAATGTGTACTGTTTAATTTGCAGTGAGTACTGAGACTATTAGTCTAATACCTGTATAAATGTAACACAAATATCTAGTGAAAAGATAGAGAAATTTGCACATATAAGATAAATTTTTCACACATATATACTTTACTACGTAGCACGTAAAATCCTTTATTAGCTTTTATCAGCTTCTGAAACTTGATTAGGGTACAAAACAAACGATCACAATTTAAATGTTTACAACACAAAACAAACGATCACAATTTAAATGTTTACAACACAATCAGTCTTTGTCTAAGCTATATGCTCATGGGTCTGATCTGTGGCCAGCATTTGTTTCCTACTTAATCTCGCTGTAATCAAACATATAAGAAAGATGGCAGGCAAAAGGGACAGTTTGATAGGAGTATCAGCACGCCGAATGTAATAAACGTATTGAATTATTGAGCAAACACACTGAGCGATGCCTCCGACTAAACCATAAGTTTCAATGGCAGAACCAAAAAGCATATAACATCCCCTCTTCCTCAATCCCACATTTTTTTTCCTACCTTTGTAAATCAGCTCCCATATGCAAGTGAGAAGAGCTGCAATGGCAAAGAGCATACCGAACAGCGAATACCGAGGCCTACGTGGGGAAGAAGCCTGATCACAAGCAGCTGATAAAATCTCCATGCAAAGACTACTTACTAGAAAGATCCACTCTGCTGGATTTGCCTGCATAACTGCTGAATTTGCCTGCATAATAAATTAGTAATGAGTTCAATTAAAACTTAAAGTAAAGGCTAAACTGCATTTTTGTCCCACAAATTTGGGTGGGATTAATTGAATACCATGTTAACTGATGAAATTGCGTCCACATTCACATTTTCCCATGGAAGATACCTAAGCTGTCCGCAGTCATCAAAATCTACCAAACTAAGTCTTTTAAATTGCCCAGGCAATTTCAATTCTTCGAGATTTGGGAACGTTGAAAAATCTGGTAAGTTTTGTAAATTACGAGAACCACTGCAATCAAGGATTTTCATCTTCCGTAACAGCTGCACAAACCCAAAACCATATATTATTTCAAATCCAAGAATAATCTGTCTTAAAAATAATAAAGCTAAAAATAAGGATTTTCAACTTCCATAACAGCCGCACAAACCCAGAACCATATATTATTTCAAATCAAAGAAGAACCTGTCTTAAGACCAACTTCAATGGTGGGCTAAAAGCCAAATTACCTCCTAAAATTCCCCCCCCCCAAACGCACTCCAACCCAAAGGGAAATTTTGAGCTAAATGTTAAATACTAAACCAATGTCAAATTCCCCCCGAAATTTAGCCCAGAAATCAGGATGGACTCTACCCAATATTTTTCGAAATTTAAATTTTTTTAGATTAAAATGTTCATAAAATTAATTTACGATAGTCTACATATTTATTTTTGAAAAAAAAATTAATTTAACAAAAAAAAAACCTAAATTCATTCTTTAATAATCACATACTAAAATTTTAGGGTAGAATGGTTGGGGTAGAAAAGCTATTTTTGGGCTAAAAACTAAATTTTTCGGGCTAAAAAATTTGATTTTTAGCCCAACCATTGGAGATGGTCTAAAAAGAATAAAGCTAAAAATAAAATCTGAAAGATAGAATTAATTATAACTAGGGATTAGTTGGGGTGATTGTACCTTCCAAAAGGACGTATGATGAGTAATAAGAGGGTAATTTGCGTCTGAAAAATGATTTACTTACAAACAGTTGGAAATCGATTTAATTGCTTCTAATTCCACCTAAGCTTACGAGTTACGGCAGAAAACAAAATATTTACCGAAGTGAGTATTTTAAGACCGATGGAACTCTCTGAAAGAACCAATTCTGATAATAAGAGCCCGGTATTTTTGGGCGGCTGCACAAACCCAAAAGAAGATATTATTCAAAATCCAAGAAGAATATGGCTTACAAAATAAAATCAGTGTGGGAATTAATTATAACTCGCTAGGCAACAAGTTTAGGCTGATTAAGAAGGTGCTCTGGCATGTACTTGAAAGGGAATCCAAGCCTGCACAACCATCTCAACTCTTTCGGAAACTGTTTGAGGCTTCCAGTGAGCTCTACATAGTTGAGCCTTACCAATCTCAGTTTTTCCATATTGACAAATGCTTTTGTACTGAAACTAGCCTTTTTTTTAGAGCTTGGCAAATCTAGAGAAAGTGCTTCAATTTCTTCAGTTCCCTGTTAAGTGAACAAAAGGACATATGATGAGTAATAAAAGGGTAATTTGAGTCTGAAAAATGATTTACTTACAAACAATTGTCATATAATCAGTTGGAAATCGATTTAATTGCTTCTATTTCCACGTGAAGGTTTATTGTACTTATAAATATATTTCTACATAATATTATAAAATGTAAGCAGTTGCACTAGGATATGATTTAGCCTGCATTAATATTAAACTTTATTGAGTAACTACTTACAGATTCATTTGTCAACACGTTTATTACGGCTTCAGAATCCTCCAATCTTCCAGGTTGAGTAGGAGATTTTTCAGAATTGATTGTCTCGTCCATTTCTCGAATCAAATCATGCATCTTCAGCTTGTTCCGTTCAACAATTCCAAAGCACCATTCGTTTGTTATATAGCACTAAAGGGACACCTTTCGGTTCTTTCCAGGAAGCGTTCCGCTCCCAATCTTTTGCTTTTTTTTTTTTTTTTTTTTTGTTTTTTGGAAAACTCCGCTCCCAATCTTTGGCTCTTTCCGGGAAGCATCTGCCCCAGGTTTTGAAGAAAACCAAGGACTTTTCCAGTGGAAAACCACGATGTTCGTGGCCACACGATCTGATCATTGGACGGCTACGATTGAAGTGTCAGAAAAGATGGGAGGAAAACAGCTTTAAGATGAAACCGCGTTCAACCAGGTACCGTTTGGTACGTGGGACGGGACGGAACGCAGTGGGACGAAGCGTTCCGTCCCACGTTTGGTGGGCCCAAAAACCGTGGAACGCATTGTCCCACGGGACAAAATGTGGCTGATTTTTCGTTCCACCTCCTCCCCCTGGAACGACTCGTTCCACGCCCGTGGAACACAAAATTTTAACATTTTAAGACAAAAATGCCCCTTATCTTTTTCAATATTTACATCATACAAATCGCAGAACAAAACCCTATCATCTTCTTTCCCTGTTCTCTGCCGCTTGCATCTCCCAGGTATCTCGCAACCTTCCTCCTCGTCCTCTCCCGTAGGCTCTCTTTTCTCTTCCCCACGGAGTGGAACTCAAAGCTCTGCATCTCCAGGTTCGATCTCTGCATCCAATTCCAATCTATTTTTTTTTTTTCACAATATTATCTGATCCTCTGCAATCGATAATCTGGTTCTAATCTGCCATCTCCTTAAAACCTAGGTTTTGCTCTCAAAGTTTTGATCTTTACATTTTTCTGCTGTAACTTTTTCTGGGTTTTGGTTTTTAAGGGGCTTGAAGGTTGATTTGTTTGCTTTTGAGGTAGTTCCTGTTGATTTCATTGGATGATACGATATAATGAATGATCTAGTTTGGTTTGGATTCATAATCTAGGGTTTTGAATTGGGATTAATGGTTCAAGTAATTTGTAATTCTACTGATTGTTTGTTTTATGAGTGTTTCTGTGTAATGAGCTTCTGTTTATGTTGCTAGGAAACAGCTCAAATTAATAAATCATTTTAATTTGATTTTTGTGTTGTGATTTGATCAGATTCCAGTTTAGTAATGACTAATGAGCTTTTGCTTTGTTAGACTAATGAAATAGTCTTCATTTTTTTTTTTTAAATTTTGATTCGTTAGACTAATTGGGTTTTCTTTGTGTCTTTATTGTGCGAAGTGTTGGATAATGTTTGATTAACTTTGGGATTTTGTTTCCATTTAGTTTTTCCTGTGGAAGAGTGAGGGCATTTACTATTGATTTGGAATTGAAGACGTAAACTTCAAACCTTTCCATGGTGTTGAATTTCAAACCTCTAGCATCTGTCCGAAGAATTTCATTATCTTCGACCAGATTGATCATCGAAGTCAGATTGTGTTCAATCCTGAAATTGCCCACAAAATTACTGGTCCTGCCTAGGGCTGGAAAAAAATCTCAAAAATCCCAAACCAAACCGAAAAAATCCCGATCCCAAACCAAAAAAATCCCAAACCAAAATTCCCGAAAATTTCGGTATGTCATCCCGAACCAAACCGAAATTTTCGGTATGGGATTCGGGATTACATCTCCATTTTTTCGGTATTCCCATACCGAATAGAAATAAATATTATATATATATTATTTTTTAATTATAAGAGAATTATTTTTTAATTAATGGTATTGGTAGCCACTAGTGTGATTAATCTTTGTCTCAACTAAATAACTAATGTTTGTTTGTTCAATTTGTTTGTTTCTATATTCCAGTTGTCTCAACTAATGTGATTAATCTTTGGATATTAGTTTCCTGCATACCTAGCCACTAGTGTGATTAATCTTTAGATATTAGTTTCCTGCATACCTAGCCACTAGTGTGATTAATATGTGGATATTAGTTTCCTGCATACCTAGGCAAATCAAGGAAACAAAGGAGCAAAGACCATTATGCATGCATGAACATATCAGTATACATATATTGTATATATATACACGGACAAGGTGGGTACAAGGCATGCAATTAGTTGAGCTCAAATTTTTTTCTTTTGTTTTCGAGTACACAATATAGTTGTTCTTTCAGACATGGGCGCCGCCAAAATTTTCATTTAATTACAACTATGTGGAGGAGGAATCAAAGTTGGAATGTGGGGTGAGATGGCATTAGCCCAAAAACTTTGTGCACAAATGGGTAGTGGGTAGATTGAAACTTAATTTTAGCCCAAAAACATAATATGTCAAATTTTAGCCCAAAAACATAATATGTCAAATTTTAGTCCAAAAGCCCAAAAACATTTTGGGATTCCCGATTTGTCCCGAAATCCCGAAATTATTTCGGGATTCCCGAAAATTGGGATTCCCGAAAATTTGGTTTGGGATTGGTATTGAATTTGGGATTCCCAAAAATTTCGGTTTGGGAATCGGGACAAGGGTTTCGGTATGGGATCCCATACCGAACCACCCCTAGTCCTGCCTTTAACCTCTGTGCAGCTTACATCCAAGACAATCTGGGATTGATAGCTTGTTGAAAGTTTTCTGGTTTTTAATTAACTGGGGCTTTCTAGTGCTCATTGTAAGGCATATGATGATGCATGGGCAAGTTAGTCATTTAATTTTTTGGTTCCGTTCCGTCCAGCGCGTACCAAACGCAGAACGGAACAATTGTTCCGTTTCGTCCTGCGCATACCAAACATAACAAGGAACCTTCATTCTGCCCCGTCCCGTCCTGTCCCGTCCCGTTCTGTTCCGTCCCGTCCCGTTCCGTCTGCGTACCAAACGGTACCCAAAGTAGAAGGACACGATAGTTGGTAAAAGCGGCTAGTGGTGTTCACACCGTTCTAGCGAATATCTACGCGTCCGCACCACGGACCGAAGTTCTCGGAGTTGAGCAGCTAGTAACATTTTTTTTTAATTTTCTAAACACATTTAATACTCCATATTTTTTAATAAGTTATTTTTTTTAAAGCACCACAATTTTAATTCAGCTCTAGCATTACCCAGAAATGCTACTTTTATCATTTTTATATTATATTTATACCATCTTTCTAATAAAAACGGTTCCACATGTATTGATAAGTTATACATATATTAAAAATGTGATACAATGTGATATGAAAAATATAATAAGTATAATGTTACTCTTGAGATTAATTAAAGGATAATACTTGCATCCCCTTGAAGGATGCACCTATTCTTACGGTAATAGAAAGGTGGAAAAGCGGAGCTGCTTTTTGAAGAAAAGCAAGGTAGTTTAAACCACGAAGTCACTCGTGGCCACACGATCTGAATACTAGATGGCTAAAATTGAAGATTGGGCGAAAACTGCCTTCGGAGAAAAAAAGGCGTTCAACGGAAAAAGGACAAACTATACCTCAACCGATGAGCTTATAGTTCCACTTTAGACGGTACTTAGTGCTAGTAACGCCATCGTTGATCAATGGGAAAACTGAGGTTCTATGAAGGGTAAGGGAAAGAGGCACGGAGGAGGAAAGAAACCAGCACAAAATTAGAGAGAGTCTATTACATTATCTTCACGTACAAACCAAGACAACCAAGTTTGAATTTAGTGGTTTCGCCTGGGATTTTATTCTCTTCTTTTTCTGAATTGGAGTGTTTCATCTTCTACCTGTTTAGTATTAGGGTTAATTAGATATAAGACCATTATACTAATCGATTTAGGTCCGTTGACTACTAATTTAACTAAGCAATTCTTTTTTATGGCCTATAACCCGTATGCAGGTTTTGGAAATTAAAATTTCAAAATCATGTAGTAAATGGTTGAATAATTCGCATCACCTAATTGCGATAAAGAATATATACTAAAATTGAATTTATGATCCAATTCACTATTGGGTTTTAATAATTCACTGTTCTTATATCAAATTTTATATTTCTCTAACTGAGTTGTCAAATATTATTTTTAATAAATCTAGCGCTTTAAATAGTTGTATTTATTAGAAAATTTGTTTAAACAAAATTTTATTGGTTGAAATGTTAGTGAAATAAGGGATCTGCAATTAGACTAATAAATAATAAATTTGACATTGATGTCAAATTTTACTTCTAAACACAAAAACTTTAAATCCAGTAAGCAAATAAAACTTCTATTGAAAAGATTTTTGATGTTAAATATGCACAGTCATCTCCACCTAGAATTTGATATCTCTTTTGAAGATACTCTTATATAACTTGGGTTGATCGGTATTTGTAAGCATATACAGCCACAAATTAAAAAAATTATTAACAAGGTAAAAAAAGCTTATTTTGAGTATCATCTTAATAATTTAGTTTCACGTACTATTACTGTTTAGTGATATTTATTTTACTTATAAATGAGAAGTTCTATATTCAAATTTCAACAATGATAAATTCGCAACACAATTTATTCTCTCAAATTCTTAATGTAAATATATCTATGTAAGAAATAAAAAAAAAAATTCAGTTCTACTATTGAATATATATTTGTATCCATTAATTGGTTCCACAAACCACAGCAGACATTTTTAATATTTTAGTTTTGTTTCCCACAATGGAATAGGAACTTTGATAGTATATTGAATCTGTCAATCTGAGGCTGCATAGAAAGTCCGAATGAAATTTAAAAATAAAAATTATTTTGGAACCCACTTCCCAACCACCCACCATTCTTCCTAAACACTCTTAAAAAATATTAATTTCCCAATATAAACCATAACTTCATTGTGGCATTAGTATAAAGAAATCACGTGGCAGTCTAAAAGCTGCATGTTAGTCAATCCTCTTTAAATGGTGCTACATGATGGGCCAAAATTATATATACTAAAATCCAGTTGGTTTCTGGCACTGTTCAGCAATAGTGTGCGGACGGATCTGCCCCTGGCTTCTTTGCTTTCTTCCGTTTCTCTTCCTTGCTTCGTGCGTATCTTTTCAGCAACAGTTGGTTTCTGCCATGTTGCACATGTATTGGTATCCTGTGTATCTTTTTTTTTCATTCAGACTCCCTCCTCGATTCCAGCGTTTTTTTCTTACATAATTCACACCTTGCATCATTCTTTTTTTTCATTCAGACTCCCTCCTCGATTTCAGCGTTTTTTTCTTACATAATTCACACCTTGCATCATTCTTTTTTTTCATTCAGACTCCCTCCTCGATTTCAGCGTTTTTTCTGGCAGCAATGATGCATGCTTTTCCACTAAAAAATTATTAAAAAAACAAAAATCTGGAACATGCCAAAAAAAAAAGAATAGAAAAAGTGAAAAAGAAAGAGAGAGAAACAAAAGATGAGCATGGATTATGAGAGAGAGCGTCTGTCACCAGAAAAAAAATTATTAAAAAACACAATATCATGCATCTCGAACAGTTCCCCATCACTGTTCATCACGTATTTCCTTTCTTCCACACATCGTTTTTCACAATCCCTCCAATTTTTGCCCACGCGTACCTGTGCCCTTTCCTATTGCTTTGCTCTCAAACGGAGAGCAAAATAGGACGCGTGGGTCACGCTGCTTCTTCCCTCTTTCTCTTCGACTCGGTGTTCATCCTTTCCACCGCTTCAACTGGCTGCAGGCTCCATCAAACCCTAGAATCGTTTTGCTTTTTTGGGCACCCTCCTTTTTCTCCCTGCTCCTTGCTTTCTCCAACCTAGAATCCTCCTCCTTTCCCTGAAAGACAAATTATATATATATACACACACATATATATATATATATATTATATTATTTCAATAATTTGTTTCTATTAATTTTCGTCTTTGTTGGTTTTTCCATTTTATCAGGGTGGATTGGTTACCTCTAAGGTCCATCGTCGTTTGTTGGTGAGTATTTTTTTACACTTTTTTTTTTTTCTGGTAGTTTTTCGTGTTGAGGTGGGATTTGTGGAAGTTTTTTTTTTTTTCCTTATTTTGGGTATTTTCTTTATATGATTAGATTAGCTGTTGGGTCGATGATTTATTTGTGTTTTTCGTTTCAAAATGCGTTGCTTTATGTTTTTTGGAATTTAGTTTTTGTAATTTTGGGTGTTTTGTTTATATCCTTAGATCTATTGTTTGGTTGTATGATTTGCTTCTGTGTTGTTTCAGGTCACTGTGCTCTTCGTTCCTCGAAAAAGAGATAATAAATGCACGGTGATGGAAATATATATATATATATATATATATATATATATATATTTATATATATCAGCATGTTTTGGTTTACATTACGCCATGTGTTGATCATCCTCTTCCATTTGAGAGGCAGATAGAGTTAAAGATGGATGCCTTGCAGTTGCCCGATGGCAGTAACCAAAGCCCAGTCCTTGAAAAAAGATAATAAATGCACGGTGATAGAAATATATATATATATTTATATTTATATATATATAAGCATGTTTTGGTTTACATTATGCCACGTGTTGATCATCCTCTTCCATTTGAGAGGCAGACAGAGGAAAAGGTGGATGCCTTGCAGTTGCCTGGTGGCACTAACCAAAAGCTCATTCCTCGAAAAAAAAGATAATAAATGCGAAGGGGCAGAAATATATATATATATATATATGTATGTATGTATGTATGTATAAATATATATTTAGCAGGGCATAAAAGATAGTCCAAGGTCATGATGCGAGGTGGGAGAAAAACAAAAAGATTAAATATATATATATATATATATATTTTTTTTTATTGGCTAGGGCAAACCACGTGTTAATGATCCCATGCATTTGGTTTTTTAGCTCTTCGCTTTTTTTTTTCTTTTTTTTTCTGCACGTTTCCTCTCTCATTTGTCTTTCTTTTTGGTTTCGACTTCAGCGTTTTCTCCCCTCTCTGTGTCGCTGCTTGCAAATTTGGGCTTGTAAGCTCTTCTCTTTTATTTCTCTTCTCTTTGCTGCATGTTTGCTGTCATATTTTCTTTTCTTTTCTTCTTTTTTTTAGCTTCGGGCTTATGTTTTTTCTCCTCTTTTGGTAGTTGCTGCTTGCAAATCTAAATTTGTAACTTCGGTGCTCAATCTGGGTTTGTAAGTTTGGTCCTCATTTTTGTTGTGCTTTTTGCTTTCCATTTTGTTTTGCTTTGGAGTTTTTGTTTTTCCTTTGCAATTGTGATGTTGTTTTGCTCATGTCTTAAAGAATGTTGGCATCTGTAATCCAAAACAAACAAGTATCAGTTGACAAATTTTTGTGTGTAAATAGTAGATCCTCACATCAATTCCCCATACTTTTTGTGTATATAAATAGTGTGCTCTTTTACAATATTTTTTTGTTCAAGTAGTCATGCCAGTGAAGCACTAACTGTCAAAGGGGAATGCGAGGTAAATCATTTTTTGTATGCTGATGATAAGGCATTTGATAATGTCTTTTCTGTAAATTATATGTACTTAGAGAACTTTGTAAAAATATTTTGTTCATTTTGTGTTTAATATTTATAACTCTTTGCATATCCTCTTATGCATGATTCTCCACCACAAATTTGTATCAATATCAAAACACTTCTAACCTTAATTTATAGTTACTGCAGTATATTCTATGTGCACATCATTTTCTTCTTCAGTTTCTGCTGTTTTTTGTTCTCTAAGTTATATATGTTACCGGTGTTCACAATTAAAATTGATTACACAGACTTGAACTATAGGTATAGTGCAAATTACATCACTTTCTGCCAACATTCTGCTTCTTTTTCTTATTATATTTTCTGTGTTTAAATAGTATGAACATACTAAAAACCTGTTAATTACAAACTATCCATTACAAGTTTGCACTGGTTGTTTTCTTCTTTTATGTTCAGATCCGCAGCGCGGGCACCATTGCTAGTCTATACTATATATTTTGCCCCCTTTTACTTTCCATTTTTGTCTTGTTCATCTGGAAGTTTTTTGGTTTTTGTGTTACTTTTGTTATATTGTGTTTCCAGAAGTAATAGAATTAATTTTGATGAAAAAATAAAATACAATTTTTCATCACTTACATAAAAATATATAATGTATTATTCATACTTTTATCACAATGAAAAAATTTCTCCATACGTAACCAAGTATTAAAATATGTGTTCCATTTGGTTTATTAATTAAACCTACACTCCAGTTGGACTCCAGTAGCCGAAAGTTGAACGAATTAATATTTTCTATGTTGGGAGTCTAAGCATGATGGAAGAAAAGGCGGAAGGAAGGAATAAAAGAAAGGACAAGAGGGAGGTAGGCGGCTGGAGAAGAAAGAGAAGTGAAAGTGCAAATGGAAAGAGAAGAAAAGGAGGGAAAGAAAGGAATAAAAGGACAGAAAGGGCATGGAAAATAATAAACAAATGAGGAAAGGCGGAAATAATTGAAAAGCAAGGGGACAGAAAGGAGTGGGGGATGTTGGAGGCATTAAGCAAGCAGAGCAGCCGCAAGGAATGAAAAGAAAGAAAACAAGAAGGGGTGATTTTGCTAGATGAATTACTTCTGTTTGTACCCCAGTATCTATAGACTTTACATTGAAGAGTTTTAACAACAGTAAAACTCTTTGAAACAAACTAATAAGAGTAAATTGTAGTAACAGTCTTTTAACTTTAACTTAATTGGAGTAATAGTCTCTCAACTAAAAATTCATTATCATTGGTTCCTCAATTCATCAAAACATGCAGGGTTCTTCAACTAAAAATCTATTACCATTGATCCTCCAACTTGAATTCAATTGGAGAAATAGTCTTTTAACTTTAATTCAATTGAATTAAAAGTCCCTCAACTTTAATCTAATTATAGCAATAATCCTTCCAACATAACTCATTTTGATAAAGTTGACGAAAATGATCATAACTACATATTTTGATGAGTTGGAGGGAATAATGGTAATGAATTTTTTGTTGAGGGACCATTGCTCTAATTTGATTAAAGTTGAATGACCATTGCTACAATTTACAAATTTGATAAATAATTGGAATAAAATGGGGGAAATATAAGGAAAGTTTTGAGATTTATTTCAAAGGTTGGAGTTGGTCTAATTTCAGACATTGTCCCTAGCTAAAATACCCAATTCGAATTCAGAGCAAAAAAAATATCGTGTCGGGCCCGTCCCTCGGGCCCCCTCTGGCGCTAAAGCCCGCATGGGCTGGAGTTCATTGCCCCAGCAATTGGATCCTGTGCAATCCACGGTCCATCGGGCACAAGCCCCGGCTAGACTTGCTTTTAGAAGGGGTGCCAGCTTAAGGCCTCGCCTGAGGGAAAGCCTACGCTATAAATTATTGCACTGGAGAAATTTACTATTACGGTTTAGTGATATTCTTTTTTATATGTAAGTGAAAGGTATTAGGTTCAATTTTCGTCAAAAACGAATTTGAACCACATTATTGCTAGCCCATTAGGAGACTAATCCACCTTTCCTCTAGATAATATTATTTGTTTTAAAAATAAAATAATTCTCCTTTTTATGTTTTGGAAAATAATTACGACAAAAATGATAAAGAATAAGGAATGGGAAAAAAGCCAAAAAAAAGGAGGTTTGGATTCCACTAAGAGTAGCTCCAGCGGGAGCTCCAGCTCGAGGGATAGGCTAAGGAACAAGGCTTGAATGCCCGAGTGATGAAGCCCAGCGTGTGCTGGCGGGTGAGCCCGAGCAAGCTCGAGGGAAAGGCCCGTGGATTCGTGCCAACCCAAGCGCCCGAAGGCAGTCTGACGTGGGCTGACGTGGCGTCGAGATGTCGTCATTCTTTCGCTTTGGCTCCCTCTCTTTATCTTTTCTCACAGAGTTCTACATAAGGTTTTGGATTTGGGTTTTCTCTAAGGAACGGAGGAAAGCGAAAGAGAAGGCTGCGTGGAGAGATTTTATGTCGGCTAGCTTTGATTTGGTGGTGTTTGGGGCTCCGTCGAAGCTCTGGATTTTAACTGTTGCTTGCTCTGCTGTCTGCTTTATGCTTCTCTGCTTTTTCCGGCATAGATTCAACCCGGTGATTCGACTTGTTTCGATGAATTTGAAACCAAAAAGGTATGTGGGTTTTTGGTTATTTTCTCTAAATCTTTGTTAAACCCTTGTGGGTTTTTCGATTCTGGGTTGATTTTTTTAGTTTTTTTAATTTAAATCTTACTAGTTGTTGTTGAAATTTGCAGGATTTGTTCCGGATTGCAATATTTTGGGGCTTTTCATATAAAAATAATAATAATATTTTATTACCAATTGCCAGGGCTATTCAGTGTAGGGGTGGAGATGCAAAAAGCGGTAACTGTTCATTAAGGGCAGTTACTGTTCACTAAATGGATAGCCCTACGGGGCCTCCACCACGCTGGAAGTGCTCTAATGAGAGGTGACACAAAGAGAATGTGAATTACGCGAGGCCACATTCTAATTTATTAAGGATGTGTTTGTTTGACCTTGGGACTGGACTAGACTAGACTAATTGCTAGGGTAATCTCATATTTGGTCTGCACAAGGATTAAGTTTAATGGGATTAGATGAGACTCACTCGGATTAATGACTTCACTGGGAGTTCTTAGCCAAGAACCCCAAATTCGGCCGGACTGCTAAGACTGTTTCCTTCTCTGTCGTCTTCTCCTCGTCTAAGTCCTAGATCCCCCTCTTCCGTCTTCCTTCTCTGCCAATCTTCCACCTATTCCTCCTTCGACAAGTTCTATAACCTCTACCGCCTCCAACTGTCATAGACACATATCACTGCAGATGGTTTCGTTGAAACCCAAATCACAATATCTTTATGAACCAGTAGTGGGTGAGGAACATGATTGCGATGGAGGAATCTGGAAACTCAAGAACACTGACGTCCACGATGGCGATGAAGACGGCAAAGCGGCTTAGGGTCGTCGCCTGAGATGCTAAGACTCTAGGACCGGCGAAGAAGATGGAGGCAGCAGGCTGAGACGCTCTGATTTGTGGAATTAGAGTTGGATTTGAGACACTATTTCGTCAGCAGGACACTCTGCAATTGTGGAATTGGAGTTGTTTTGATCTCATCTCAAATTGTGGAATTGGTTTTCGAAGAGGAAAGTTCTCAAAAAAAGAAAAGAAGAAGAGATAATTAATAATAAAATATTAATAAAAAGGGATTAAATAATATAATATTAAAATTTATTAATTATTCTGTTTTTAGTCTGACATTGTCACAAACGCTTTACTAAGTTAGTTTAAGTTAGTCTAATCTAAGCTAGTCTAGCTTAGTCCCTGAAGCTAGTCCAATCCGAGATAGTCCGATGCAACAAACACACCCTAAATGTTTAGCCAAGAGGCCCATGTTCCATCTTCTTTTCATTTTTTGGTCAATGCATTTTGTACTTATTCATTTGTTAGAAGTTTCAAAGTTAGGGTACCCATTAAATTATTATTATTATATTTTTTTTTACATAGTGGTTTTTAGGATAGAAACACTTATCAAGTGCAACACTTACATCATCCATATGATTGTGTATTTGTCTAATCAGATGATGTAGTGGACATTTGAAGTAGAGAAAGGACTTGCCCACATCGAGTTTCCAATGCCGGAAACAACCATTTGTTTTCAAAGCCTTTGGATGCTTGGGAGAGGTTCGGGAAGGTGAAGGTTCATGGGTTTGGGGTAAAAACTGGAATTGGGTTTGATGTGTATGTGTGTAACTCGCTCATTGACATGGTTGAGAGTTTCAAGCAGGTGTTTGATGAAATGCCTGAGAGAAACAGGCTTTGTTGGAACGTTACAATCTCGAGGTATCTTAGGTGCATGAGGTTTGAGGAGGCTTTGGATGTGTTTCGGGGGATGCAATGTGAGAGCAACGAGAAGCATGATGAAGCTACGGTTGTAAGCACCATTTCAGCTTGCACAGCGTTGAAAATTTTGGAGCTTGGTAAAAAAATTCATGAATATGTTAAAAGTGAACTTGGATTCACTACTAGAACTGGAAATGCATAAATGTGGTTGTTTGAATGAAGGCCGGAGAATTTTTTATGAAATGCCGGTGAAAACGTGTTCCGTTGTACTAGTATGGTATCTGGCTCTGTAAATTGTGTAGGTTTGCTGAGGCAAGAGAATTGTTTGATGGGTATGTATGTACAATACAATTGTACTACCATTTTGACGAGACGGCGGCTCTATTCCAAGAGATGCAAACTAAAATGTTAAAGGGGATAAATTTACAGCGGTTGCTCTTCACAGGCTGTGCTCGATTGGGTGCATTAGAGCCAGGGGAATGGATTCACAGGTATATTGAATATAACAGAATTAAAACTGATGCAGTTGTTGGTACCGCGGTTATAGAAATGTATGCGACATGTGGGAGCATGGACTAGTCTTTGGACTTCAATCATTTGTGGGCTTGCAATGAATGGCAAGACAAGCAAAGCAATCGGGTTAGGTACGGAAGGACTAGGGGAGGGAGACCGTGGTGGTGCTGATTTTCAGATCAGCTTTGGTGGCTCTTGAAGAGAAGAAGAAAAAGAGTTGGTGCGAGTGGAGGAAAGGGAAGGCCTGCATCCCTAGGTCATCTTTCATTTGTTTAGTTTTTTGAAAAAAAAATTAAATCTTTTGGTTTATTTGAAATTTTGGTTTATTTTTTTTGTTTTTGAAAGTTTGGTTTTTTTATTATATTTTATTATAATTTTTAATTTCCACATGACCCTTAATGACACATGGCGCCCAATCATTGTCCACATGGGCCCCATGTTATTAGTTAACAGGAGACTTAACAGCTAGACTAACAGATATATGAGACTTTCCTAAAATTAACACTTTAGATATGACTCTGGGACGAAAAAAATTTCTTGTACTAAATGTTGAAAACCACAAAACTCAAGGATAGTAAACTGAGATTTACCTTTTTTTTTATGTTTAAATTTGAATATAAACAATACCTGACAAAAATTAACTATCCGATATACGATGAACGGACGCGATTTAAGGATCCAAAGAGAATCCTCTTTCCCCACCACCCACCATTCTTCCTAAACACCCTTAAAAAAAAAAATAATTCCCAATATCATCACCCCACCTCTCTCTTCTTCCTTTTGTCTTATAAATCCTAACTTCATTTTGTCATCCAAATTTTCCTGTACAAGCTCACTTATTTTCTATCATAACTTTGCAGTTTTTCAAACAAAAACATCTTAACTCCATGTCATATATTCACATGACATTATAGTATCAATCTACATAAATCACGTGGCAGCCTAAAATATGCATGTTAGTCATGACAATATTTTTTTTTTTATGTTTATAATTACTGTCTAAAAGCTGCATGTTAATCATTCGCTACGTGCTTGTACATAGCCGGACATTAAAACTACAATTTTATAATACATTAAGAAAATGATTGGACCCATTTTTAAGCATCTAAAACATACCCATTCCATTGGCCCAACTTGAGGCCCAACAATAAACAGAATAAAAGTTCTTTTTATTATTCAAGATAGATCTAACAATTTATTACACGACCTGTTAAGCTGATCTGATACAAAACGCACAAAATGAACGGTTTCGAGTTAACTAATATGTTTGATCTTACTCACAAGCAAAGAATGCACACAACTTTGTTTCACACTCATGAATGAGATGATGATCGTTAGATTTCTAAAACCTCACAAAAATTGCTCTCAAAATCTAACCCCAGAAGAAAACACACTTTTGCTCTCAAAATGCAGCAAGCGTATTCTTTAGAATATGCAAAAGTTAATTTCCCACAATACAGACTTGGTTATTTAAAGGGAAATTGAAGTATGTGACTTTGGGCGAACCAGTTAGATAAAGCTACGTCATATTTGACATTTTCGAGGTTTTTGTTTTCATATAATCTCCTTGATTCCTCCCTCTTTCCTCCCATGAACCTCGCATCATTCTTTTACTTTCCTCGCGTTTTCATATACTTTCTTTCTATCTCTAAAAACAAACGGAAACTAAAATTTAAAAAGGAAATAGTTATCAAACTGACAAAGAAATTCGCAGCATTCGATCCAGAAGCAGCAAACATATCAGAACACTCTCCACTAATAATCCAAAACGGTAGAGCCATCATCTGTGACAAATTATTGTTGTACAACACAAAACCCCGAGTGTTCAAACCGACATTCGTGACGATATGCTTAATATAAGCCATCTTAGACCTGATTTGGTACTGAGGTGATTCTGAAAAAAGCTGCTGTCAAAAAAAGCTGGGAGCTGTTTTTGTGTTTGGTAAACACTCAGCTTCAGCTTTTTTTTCACAGTTTTGGATGAAAAAAAGCCAAAAACAAGAAGCTGCAAAACCCAGCTTTGAAAAACCGTTTTTTTTTTCACATCTGTTTTACATAAAAGTTTACCAAACACTCTAATACTGCTTTTTTTTTCCTTTCAAAAGCACTTTTACAGAAACATTTACCAAACACTCTGCTGCTTTATTTCACAGCTGCGCAGAAGCAGCTTTTTTTCAAAGCACAGCAATACCAAACCAGCCCTTAATTGTAATGGTCACCAAATAGGCAAACGCCCACGAATATGCAGACAAACTAAAACCCGAATCGGTAGCCACATAACCAACAGCTCCACCCAAAATGATCAACAACGATACAAAAGGTAAGCTTAGACGGGATAGGCTGCTTCCTAAACGCAGTATCCGCCAGCGCAACCAAAAGGGGCGTGCACGCCGTGCAGGATCTAAACACTATAAACGTATCCACATTATGGCGAAGAAGATTGGGGTTGGTAAAGATAGCAAGGTAAAACACAAGTGCAGCGGGCAAAAACTTGTTGGCCGTCTGCCATGTGAAGGGATCGTGGTGCAAAAATCCCGACTTTCCCAAACCCCAAACTCCCAAAGCAGATGTAAGTACTGCAATGCAGTCAAAAGGCCAGGGTACTTGAATTTAGTAATGGCAAACGTGTTTATCACGGCTAACAAGCTAGAACAGAGAGCGTACCCAATCACAAGACTGCTCGTAGCGAAATACGGCTTAGCCGAATCGACTCTAATCGCAGACATTGTCACTAACTAAAGTACCCAATTCGAATTCAGAGCAATAAAAATCTAGCAGATCTTCAAAATTTCAAGAGCTATATGTACAGTGAAAGCCTACACTAACAGAGGCAAGTGAATGAAATCGAAGACGTGAACACTTCATAGAGAAATCTGAGATATGGGTTTTGAAGATTATGCCGATCTAGTATTTGGGTTTGAAATTAATGCATTAAACGACAATTGAATCGGTTGAAAGTAGAGCCCGGATCTTTGAAGTGAAACGAAGAGGATGACGGGGTTGCGGCGGAGGCGGAGATATAGGAAGGAGCTCCGGCGATCTCAGAGGAGCGAAGTGAAATTTCTAAGGCGTTGCAGAGCAGAGAGAGTGGTGGAGTGGAGGAATAGCATTGAAATTTATAGGAGGGAGCATTTTGAAGACTTTTTGGTTTTTAAATCGAGTAAGATATATTTAATATCTGCTCTGATTTGTTGAAGATCCTACAGATTTATAGGGATGTGATTGTGAATATAATTCTCCCCCTTTTTTTTTAACAAAATTTCTCCCTTTTTTTTACTGATTAAAATAATTGTTTTTTATGTATGGGAGAGAAAAGAAGGCAAAAAAGGAGAAGGTTTGATTTCCACCAATGAGAGGTGATGCAGAGAGGACGTGAGGCCACGTCCTAATTTGTTAAATGTTTGTTTTGCTAAGAAGCTCATGTTTCATGTTATTCTCTTTGAACCGAATGGCATTGACATTAGTGCTTCTTATTAATTTGTTAAAAGTTTCAAAGTTAGGGCACCAATCAAATTGTGTACTTGACATAATAGATTTTAAGATACATGACCCATATAATTGTGCATTTGTCTAATCAGATGATGGGGTGGACGTCGAATTTTTTACTATACTAATATTTCAAATTAATATTGTGATATGGTATTTAAAAAGATCTATACGCGATATTATAGTATTGACTTGAAAATCATAACGATGTTCTAAAAGTGAACGCGAGTCCTTCCTTTTTAAGTGGTGATACACAATTCAATGAGTCAACAACGACCCAAATGGTACCCCCTTGGTGGATCAAATAGGCCATTCTATGAGTAAGGAAGATGGTATTTTATGGTGGTTATATTGAGTACATATTCGTACGTAGTCAGACTAAAGAACTACAATAAACATTTGTTTCAGAATTCAGGACCAGATACGTTAAAATTGCAAAAGCTAAAAAATGAAATGCTCATCCACCTCAACGGTCAAAATTTTCAGGTTATTTTCCCGCTATTTTCTTCACAAACTGAAAACATAATTTTGATGGATCAAACTTAGGTGTCGTCAGAAATAACAAGAAATCAAAACAAAGAACACAAAAAAATTTACGAAGGAAAAACTCTTTAACAAATGAAGAGAAAAACCTTAGATCACACAACTAGGTAATCACGATCCATGAAGGAAAAATAACTTATAAAAGGCAAACGCTTACTACAATTAAGGGCTAGTTTGGGTTGCTGTGATGTGAAAAAAAAAAAAAAAAATCCATTTTCAGAAGTAAGGGTAGAGTTGCTTTGTTTTTTTGTTGCTATTTTGGACCCATGATCTTCACAAAAAAACACTTTTTTTTGCACATTTACCAAACACAATTTTAGCTCCAGCTTTAAAAAAAAAAAACTATTTTTTAAAATAACTTCAACAATACCAAACTAGTCTTAAGTTCTATATTATACTTTTGTTCTTGTAGCACGATGTTCTTACTTTGCCTTTTTTTATGAACAAAGTTGACGCGTATGATCCTCCTCACAAGTAAAGGATGCACACAACTTTGTTTCACACTAATGAACGATATTATATGATTGTTAGATTTGTAATATCTCACAAAGATTGCTCTCAAATCTAACCTCTTCTAAAACCCCATGGATGACTACTGTTCATTAACAGTGCGTCGCTGGTTTTGTCCATCATTTTATTCATGGTTTTGAGTTTGAGTGTTGTTAAACTCATCCCATTGTCCTATTATTTCCACCCACCTTATTATCCCACCACCATAAAAATTTTAAAATTTTAAATCATTTTCCCACCCACTATTATCCCTAAAATAACATTTATACCACCATACCTCCAATGTTCTGTTTCTACCACCAGTCCCTTCCCCTGAACTAACTATACACCAAAATCAAGATTGCAAATCTCTAACAGTACAACCTGAACAAACCCATAAATTTATCTAGTGAAAATTTACAACCTTAAAAGCCACAGTCATTGGTTTTGTTGGAGAGTTGCAGAGAGCAAGAGATCTGCTTCCTCAATTCAACTAATTTCGTTCGAATCGAAAGAATTAAATCCAAAAAGTGAAAGTAGAAAAATTCTAATGCTGAGATTTAATTCAAATGAGCTGGAAGCTATCCAATTAAAAGGCAATTCAAAATTGCATTAAAACGTCGAAAAGTTAAAAATTTATTGAAAAACACTACAAATTGATTAACATATTTGGAATTGGAGCCCTAGAAATCATAGAAACGAACAATGAGAAATGTTGGCTACAGGCAGATTCTTGAACTTCTTTCGCCGCCGGAAAAAATGGATCTTTCTTTCTGATGGAGAGAGATGAAATGGAAGAGAGAAGAACGGGAAAGAGAGACGGTGGTGGAGAGAAATGGGTAGGGATTTAAAAGTCTTTTTATCCAAAGATAAACATGTCATTAACATTTTCATTAAAATGTAGGTGGAAAAATAAGACAATGGGATGAGCTTAGTAGCACTCTTGAGTTGCGTTTGTTGCACCGGACTGTCTTGGACTGAACTAACTTCATGGACTAGGCTAGACTGGCTTAGACTAGACTAAGCTAGACTAACTTAGTAAAACGTTTGGTGCAATGTCGGACTAAGAAGTTAAACTCTAATATTCTATTTTTAAATCTATATATACAATATTTTATCGTTAGTTTAATGTAATCTATTAATTTTTTTTTTATTATTTTATCATTTGCCCTTTCACTATAATCATATTCTTCCATCATTTTTATCTCCGCACATTGCCTCCTTCCCCTTTCCATTTTTTTGCCTTTTTCTCTCTCATTTTCTCAGTACCACTGTCTCCCTCCCTTTTATCTTTTTTGTCCCGTTTCACCCCTGATCACTACTCTACTTTCCTCCCTCTGTTACACACGCGATTGAAATTATCATCACAAGAGACTTGCCTCCCAAATTCTCAATTCCCCAAAAAAACCCCAACTCATCCCTCTCAAGCTTAGGATCTCCAATTCGAGTGGCGGCCATGGCGATTTTCCCGTTCATTCTCTCTCTTCCCTTAGTTTTTTCTTGTCCAAATCCTTCCCTCTCTTCCCTCCGCCTCTTTTCCCTTGGTGGTAATCGGAACCGGGTTCTAAGAGTTTAAGTCGTGAGGGCTGCAATCAGTGAAGAAGGCTGCTTGCGACGGATAGGGAGAAGACAAGAGAGGAGAGCGGCGAGATCTAGTCCTGGCTAATACCATACTTTCGGTCGGGATTATTTAGCGCTACTTAGCGAGGCTCGGAGTCGAGGCGAGTCCGAGATAGGTCATTAACGCTAAGCCCTTGTTGCGCCAAACACTGGACTACACTAGCTATTAGTTAGTCTAGTCAAATCCTGAGAACTAAGGATGTCAAACAAACACACCCTTGAGTTTTAGTGGGATTGTACAGTGAAGTGGCTATTTTGCCCTTGGTTATGTGCGGTGCGCCTGCGTGTTGCGTTTGTTAAGAAAGTTGCTGGAAGCATCTTCCACTTTTTCTTTTGCTCTTCTTTTTTCTCTCTGTCGTTCCGTTTCTCTCAGTTTTCGGTCTGTCTTTTGGGTTTCCTCTGTTTTGCGTGAGTCTCAAATTCCCAGTGCATATAGTTTGCTTCAATTTTCATCTTTTTCCGGAGTTCTGTGCAATTTTTTTGAAGCTAAATGATTCAAATTCAAATTTATGTATAAATTGATAGGTACGGTTGTCGACACCCAATTAGTTGCAAGCTTTCAGCTTCTTAAAAAGCTAAAGCATCTTTCTTTTTTTACTACCCAATTGTTTATTTTCACCAAACTTACAGTTTCTTCTATCTCTATGTCTCTCGACGGCTGGATCGATGACAAAAGAGGAAGTGCAAAGGGATGCATTTGACTCCCACTTTTAAAGTTCCTTCCATGAGCAGCCACCCAAAAAGTGGCGACTGGTGAGGTCAAAAGATTGATTTTTTTCTTTTCTTAACTTGATATAAAGCTTGGATTTTGAAATTTCGGTTGGATTTAATTGTTCATTTAATTTGATGGGTTTGGTTTTAATGGAAGGACTCTGCTTTCATTAATGCATAATATATTGATTAAATTTTAATTAATATGCTAATTTAGTAGGTACCCTGCAATCAACAACCTAGCTAATTTAGTAGGTACCTTGCAAGCCCTTTCTGAGTAAGGTATATAATTTATTTAAATTTGTATGATTCGTAAAGATCCATGAGGTATCGTTTGGTATGCAGACGGGACGGAACGGAATAGGACGGGACAGGACGTAACGAAACGGAGCGGGAGCAAAGATGCCCTCGGATGGAAACAAGGAGGAAGAAGAAGGAGACGGAGATGTTATAATTTTGTGTTCCACGGATGTGGAACGAGTCGTTCCAGGGGGTGAGGTGGAACGAAAATTCGCCCAAAACTCGTCTCGTGGAACAGCTTATTCCACCCGTTTTAGGCGCACCCAACATGGGACGGAACGCCTTATCCTACTCTGTTCCGTCTCGTCCCACGTACCAAACGGTACTTGATAGATCGAGTTTGAACAAATAAATTCTGTAGTTTGATTACTTTTTTCATCTTATTCATTTATCATTTTAATTATTGCTCCTTTAGACATATGTTTACTAACAATAATATCATTTTACTTTCAGGTTTTTAGCACAATGAACATCAGCAATTTGGAAGCCTTTCAATCCGAGGAAAAACTTAGAGTTGCGTGTGTAGAATTTGGAGACTCAAACATTTCAACCTTGATGACCAATTGTCTGACTTGCATATCGTATTTGTTGATGGAATGGTAACTAAATCATTCTCTTATACTATTTTCATTTAAATAATGGATGTATATGTGTCATATTCTGTTTACTCATCAATATTAATATTTATTTCTTTTAACTTTAATTTTAGCTATAAAGGATGAATGGATAAATATGAATAAATATATATTGCTAATTACGTCTTCTCGCCTTTGATTGAAATCCTGTAATTTCATTTTTACATCTTCAGGAAAAGCTCTCTGTCTGATAATTACTGCTCTTATATCAATCTTTGTTAAAATATTTTGCAGAACAATATGTGTATATGTAAAGCGCTTTGATACATGACATGGATGGTGGTATGGCGCTTACCCAAATTGTGTTAAATAAATACATAAAGGTCCAACAACTGGACAACTAATTTGTCAAAAACACCCAAACCAGATTCCGACACCTTGGTAACAATTAACAAATTGTAGCTTAATTTCATCTTTTATTACTACGAATACTCTCTCTCTATTTTTTTTCCATGAGTTTTAATAATGTAGTTAATGATTGATGGTTTCATTATTCTGACGTAGATATCCTTTTTATCTAAAGCATGAGTATGTGAAATGTTAAGACAATAGTATATTGGGTAAGTAATCTTTATCGTATTATGAATTGAGGTGTTTCTAATTTGTATTACGAAGCTTTCATAATTAATGTTTGATTTCTACCATTTTACTATGTTGTTCTATTGTTTTAGGCGATGAAGTGTAAAGTGTTATACATGCTAGGTAAAATTAAGAAGTGAATGAAGTCCTCTTGAGAATACAAGGGATAAGCCTACGGGTGTTAATTTGGCTTTTAGATTGTTTGTTGGATAATAACATAAAATTTCAATATTTACATCTATATAATATTTAACATCATCTACTAAATATTAGGTTGCTCCGAGTATGTACTCAAAACGACTCCAAACAAAGACAAAAAATTCATTGTCTAAACATCAATAAACATTTTACAATGGTCTAATAGAGCGTTTACATTGATACTGATTGAGACGGCTTTACATTTTTATGGTTAAATTTTGTTTAGACGTTGCAAGATTACTGTCAGCTCACCATTTGTTTTTTCTTATGATTTCTAAGCGTTTAAATTGGTGTATGTGTTGGGAATTTGAGAGTTTAGTCATGTTTTGTATATTTTAGATATGAGTAATGAATTTTTCCAATGGTATTATTTTTTTGGGTAAATATCAGGTTACGACTTTCAAGTTTCATGATTTTCAACATTTGGTATATGAAGTTTTTTTCGTCCTAGAGTCATACCTAAAATGTTAATTTTGGAACAGTCTCATACATCCGTTAGTCAAACTATTAAGTCTGCCGTTAACTGATGACGTGGTACCCACGTAGACAATGACTAGGCGTCACGTGTCAATATAGGCCCACATGAATATTAAAAAAAATTTAAAAAAAAATTTAAATATAAAAATTTTTAAAAAAAATCAGGGCGTTCACCCTCCCGACTTCTACCTTCCTTCTCTTCCCTGCACCCATTGTCCCCGCACACCCACCCATTCCCCTCACGTTACGATTTCGAGGTATGTTAGGTGCAGGAGGTTTGAGGAGGCTTTGGATATGTTTCGGAGGATGTCATGTGAGAGCAACGATAAGCCTGATAAAGCTACGGTTGTGACCACCATTTCAGCTTGCACAGCATCGAAAACTTTGGAGCTTGGTAACGAAATTCATGAATATGTTAGAAGTGAACTTGGATTCACTACTAGAACTGGAAATGTGGTTGTTGAATATGTATGTAAAACGCGGTTATTTGATTGAAGGCCGGAGAGTTTTTAATGGGTATACAATACAACCGTTTTAACGAGGCGGTGGCTCTGTTCCAAGAGATGCAAACTAAAAGAGTTAAAGGGGATAAATTTACGACGGTTGCTCTACTCACAGGCTGTGCTCCGTTGGGAGCATTAGAGCACGAGGAATGGATTCATGGGTATATCGAATATAACAGAAGAATTAAAAATTGATGCAGCTGTTGGTACCGCGGTTATAGAAATGTATGCAAAACGTTGGAGCATAGACAAATCTTTGGACTTCAATCATTTATGGGCTTGCAAGGAATGGCAAGACAAGCAAAGGAATTGAGTTGTTCTCGAAAATGGTGCAGATTGGCATGAAGCCTGATGATTTCACCTTCATTGTTGTCTTAACTGATTGCGTTCACAGAGGGTTGGTAGATGAGGGTTGTGAGTACTTCAACTCCAAAAGAAAGATATATGAGATTGAGCGAGGTTAGAACACTATGGTTGCCTGATCGACCTTCTTGGGCGTGCTAGACTGTTAGACGAAGCAGAGGAGTTGATAGAAAGGGTTCCAAGTGAGATTATAGTCCCGATTTCCATATGTTTGCATCCATGGCCAGCAACTGTACATTTCAATCTAAAATTTTGATTTAGGACCGAAAAAGTCAAACTATGATGCTAATAATTTGGTTCCACAAGAGAATATGAATATTTGTAAAGCATAGAACAATAAACAATTGAACAACTAGTCAATATCGCAAATGAATTGTCAGTTAAATAAGGAACAAATCATCTGTTGGATGCGATCAAATCAAATGTCCGAATAATAGAGCTGGGAAAATGAGAAAGACAGCTAACGTGGTCTGCGGGAGAGTACAATGCTGGAATAGCAACTATTCAACCGATCGGGCAATGCTCTCTCTTCAAACCTTTTTCCTTTTCCGTTTGGGTTCATCGGTAGTAGTCGTAATTTGATTAGTGGGATGATTATCAGATGTGCCATGGCTTGGTCCTGGACTTGACTCTTCATACAACCAATCCGGAACTACTTCAGATTCATATTCATAGTAATAATCACCCCAAAAAAGATGCTTGTTTTCCTTCAAAGGTTTGTCCCATACTAGATTTACCCCTGTTTTCTTCACTACAAAACCCTCTAAAAGAATAACAATCTTGTCCCCGCCTTGCAAATTGAGCTTGAGCTTATCGTTCGATAATTGTCCCTGCCAAAAAAAATTCTGTCTTGCTACCCAAGAACTGCTAGAGACCCTCGAAGTAGTATGCTTGGTCCGATTTACAACAGTAAAGGTAACATGTCCAAATTCGAATTGCGAGCAAACCCAGCAGAGTGTCAACCTTGTAAAATTACGACCATCACATTGAGGAACATCAAAACTGATTTTATTGCCGTCAGCAACAAAGTCAAACCACTCCAGAATATCATAAATCTCATTCAGAAAAATACCACCAACTCCGCAAGAAGTCCATCCCTATAATATACGTACAATGTAATATAGTGTCAAATACTTGTACATGTGCGGTTGTGTTTGTGTGCGTGATTGATAGAGAAAGACAAGAGTAGGAGGAGACAGAGATAGAGAAAGACCTGTAGGATGTTGTTCCTAAACTCAGATGTGAGATTGGCGCACTCATGCATACAAAGCACTGCCATGGAGTTTAATGATTTACCCAAGCCTAAACCTGGAACCTCGGTGAGTTTGGGTGAATCCCTTATATACAGTTTTTTTATGTTTGACATTTGCGAAAAGTCTGGCATTGTTTCCAATGCAAAGCAAAATTCTGCTTCCAAGACTTCCAAATTTGTTGGTAAATCGGGGATTGCACGGAGATTCAAGCACGTCCATAACCTCAAATAAACGAGATTTGACAGACCACTGAGGCTAGGTAGGCTACGACAACTACGGCCTCCAACTCTCAACTCTTGTAAAGAAATTAGACGCCCAAGGTCGTTGGGGAATTGTTTTATGGCTGTAATAGTTGCATCAAGTTTTCTCAATGATACCATCTCCCCTAAGCCCTCGGGCAGTTCTCTTAATGCACCATACGACAGACGAAGAGTCTCAACAGATTTCAGCTTACAGAATTCCCCTGGGAGACACCTAATACCGCAGAATTCAAAATTTACCAAAGTGAGTCTTTTAAGTCGACCGATGGTTGGGTGAATCTTGGACAATCTCCAACAGCCGAAAAAATTCAATTCTCCGAGATTTGGGAGCCTTGAAAAGTCTGGTGACTTTTTTAATCGACGGGATTCACTGAAATCAAGGATTTTCAAATTTTCGAGCGGCTGCACAAACCCAAAAGAAAATATTATTCAAAATCCAAGAAGAATATGGCTTAAAAAATAAAATCAGAGTGGGAATTAATTATAACTCGCTAGGGGTGATTGTACCTTGGAATTCTTCCAGCCTTTTCTGAGTTTGCTGAACCGCAGGTCAAGAGCAACAAGTTTAGGCTGATTAAGAAGGTGCTCCGGCATGTACTTGAAAGGGAATCCATGCCAGCACAACCATCTCAACTCTTTCGGAAAATGTTTGAAGCTTCCAGCGAGCTCTACATGGTTGAGCCTTAGCAATCTCAGTTTTTTCATATTGACAAATGCTTTTGTACTGAAACTAGCCTTTTTTTTAGAGCTTGGCAAATCTAGAGAAAGTGCTTCAATTTCTTCAGTTCCCTGTGAAGTAAACAAAAGGACAAATGATGAGTAATAAAAGGGTAATTTGCATCTGAAAAATGATTTACTTACAAACAATTGTCGTATAATCGGTTGGAAATCGATTTAATTGCTTCTATTTCCACGTGAAGGTTTATTGTACTTACAAATATATTTCTACATAATATTATAAAATGTAAGCAGTTGCATAGGATATGATTTAGCATGCATTAATATTGAACTTTATCGAGAAATTACTTACAGATTTATTTGTCAACACGTCTGTTACGACTTCAAGGTTCCACAATCTACCCAATCTTTCAGGTTGAGTAGGAGATTTTTTAGAAATGATTATCTTGCCCATTTCTCGAATCAAATCATGCATCTTCAGTGCGCCCCGTTCAACATCTACAAGGCACCGTTCACGCATAATACTGATTCCTATTATTGGAGATAACCCACATCCATCTAATATTTTTGTGACATAATCCTTTTTCACATAACCCTGGCCGATTTCAAGAAAGAAACATATATCAAGGAATATAGCCTTCTGAGTATCATCTAACCCATCAAAGCTTATTCTTAGTTTTTTAATAATGTCTTCTTCAGGTATTCTTTCCAATTTCTCCAGATAGCTCTCCCACTCTATTTTGGGTCTGCCAATAAGAGAAGAGCCTAAAACTTGGAGTGCTAATGGCAAACCCCCACAATAAGAAACTACCTTATTTGACAATTCAAGATATTCTTCATTAGGACAAATATTGTCAAATGCATGCCAACTGAAAACCTCAAGAGCTTCCTCTTTATTCATTCCCCGATCTCGATATCTCATATCCACTCTCAGTTGATTTAGTAAATGCTCATTTCTTGTTGTTATGATAATTATACTTCCTGGACCAAACCATCCACGACTTCCAGCTATTGCATTTAGTTGCTCCACTTTATCTACATTGTCAATAATGACAAGTACCCTTCTACGTTGGAGGTGTTGTCTTATAACAATGATCCCCGCAGCAACACTACAAATAATTTGAGGCTTGGCATGTTGTAAGATGTCAGAAATAAATTTTTGTTGCAAACAGAGCAGACCATGTTGGCTTGTACCATGGTGGCAAACATCTTCAAGGAAGCATTTGAATTGGAAGCTTTGATGAATTTTGTTATAAATGGCTTTGGCAACAGTTGTTTTGCCCAATCCACCCATCCCCCAAATTCCAATCATTTTAACATCATCTGATCCACCACTTGAAAGATCACTGATAATTGGTTGAACACGTGAGTCGATTCCAACCGGGTATTTGGCCACATGTAATTCATCTGTGCTGGGACGCAATTCCCTAATATTCTCTTCAACAATTCTCCTAATAAGCTTTGCTTCATGCCTGAAAACTTAATTAGTCAGCATTAACTCAATGAAGGATTACTAGAAGCTATCACTGCACTCAATTAGTAAACATATATCTATTTGGTACACTGATTTCAACCTCAAATCAACTTGCAATATATAAGAGAGAGATGCCCAATATCATTTAAACCCTAGAACAAAATAACCTTAATTTTCGATGCGTGAACTTGGAGTATTGTATATAACTTTCAATGCCAAAAATTTCAATTTAGTAACATTGCTTTTTAGGTCAAATTAGCAAATTATGAGATGCGTCACTAACAAAAATTTAATCATCAAAAATCACATCATATGATTTGTAAAAGCAAAATTTTGATTTAGGTGCTTCATTTTTAAATTTGTTAGACCAAACATAGCTGGCTTTTGGACTTTTTATTAAACGACTTTTTACAATTTTTGTGCCATATTTTTTAAATGTCGTCTTTCTAAGATTCAAAAATAATATCCAAAGCCCCTACCCTAAATCTAGCCTTCTTTATACCAAAATTAATATTAGTATTAATCCAAATAAATTATTAAGTTATCAATCGATGATATGTTTGCTCAAAAAAAAAAAAAAAAAATCAATCGATGATAAGTGAAAAAATTAAAACTAAACGTACCAAAATGTAAAATCAAACGTACCGAACCGTAAAACTAAACATAACAAATTATAATTTAACAATACGTACAAAAAATGAAAGCACCAAAATTTAAAAATAAACGTATCAATCCATAATATGAATAAAATCAACGTATGAAAACTAACACTAAACCTACCAGTAATGTATACAAATAAATCTCTCAATGAAATGTATACATAATAATTTTATAAAAAAATGTAAACATCCACCATTTTTGTTATCTTGAAGATAAGATTATATTTTAATTTTAGGAGAAAAAAAAATCTTGCGCGAAAAGATATAATAAAAGAGATAATTAGATAAATATTTAAGCGAGATTTTTGCTCACTACTCTAAACTTTGGTAAATGCTTACTATACACCTAATTATGTGCCATGTGACTTTTCAAATAACCATGGTTAATTTTTTCCAAAATTAAAAAAATAATATTTACTGTGAATAATTGAAATGACACATAATAAATAATTAAATGTATGATGAGCAAAAATACTTCCAATATTTAAAATGAAAGACCATGATTATGTCTTAAAAAGGAGTCCACAACTTCTAAAAATAAAATACCTTAAACAAATGAGTTCTAGTATCATAAGTGTTTCTTTATAAGATCGCCCACGAATTTGATCAAATCAAAATATACTGATTAACTCATGTTATGCTCTTAAAAATCAATTAAAAGAGATTTTCTAATTCCAAATACGAATTCGTTAGGCCCTTCTATAGGATAACTTCCGTCTTGGAAGTTATTAGGCATTTTTATACCATAGCCATGATTCCTCATAATTTCGAAAATTGTAATCATCATTTTTAATTTGATAAATAAAAAAATACTGATGTCGCCTATTGTACCTAATCATCTTACTCAAATCTTAAAAAGCACAGATGTTTGATAAAAAAACAAACTTCAAATTTTAGGCGTTTAAATATAATTAAACTTTTGTAAAATATATTTTAAATAGGTAGTCTCCATCTCCTTAGCATTACTTATATTTTATCTCGCAAATCTTGATGTTTCAATAAAGCTATTTTTCCTGTGTGCTATTTGCCTAACAACCATTCATTAACATGTTTCAGAATGTGGAAAAGCATAAAATAGATAGCAGCATTACTATTAAACTAGTCTAGTATTGAAAGACGTCCAAGTCCAATGAAAATGGTTACCCATTATTAAGATGGTGGCCAGACAAATTTGCAGCTTGAGTAAGAGCCTCTCTCCACTGCTTTACCCTTTCTTTCTTAGCTTCACGTTCTTTGTCATCTTTTTCTTCAAGGATGCCATCTTCGTGCTTCTGAAATGCTCGGGCTAAACAACCTTCCTGCTTCCTCACATGTGAAGGATCGACATGATAGAATATTGGCAAAACCTGTTGCCCCAGCTTTTCTCTACATTCCATGATCTTCACCAGCTCATCAAGACACCATCTTGATTCCGCGTAACACCTTGAGAAGACAATGACCGAGATTCTGGACTCTTCGATTGCCTGCAACAGTTCGGGTTTTATTTCTCCCCCTCTTTTCAGATTGTCCTCATCAATAAAGGCATCGAAGCCCCTGTCTTGTAATGCCGCGTGAAGGTGGCCCGTGAAGCCATTGCGTGTATCTTCGCCTCTAAAACTCAAGAACACGTCGTAATTCCAAAGTTTTGAGGAGGATTCATGGGATGTCATGGTGTGGGGTTACTGTTTACGGCACTAGAGTGGTTCCAATCGAGCGAAAAAAATGGCAGCACAAGAGTATATATAATACTGAAGGGACACTAGCGTTCCTCCTAATATTTGGCTCTTTCCAGGAAGCAGCCGCCCTAAGTTTTGAAGAAAACAAAGGATTGGAAGAAAAACAGCTTTAAGATGAATCGTGCGTTCAACAAAGTAAAAGGACACTAACTGATGGGACTAGAGTCGATGATAGGAAGGGTTTGCAAGTGCTTTTTTACTTTGTGCGCTTGCATAACTAATTATTGCTGAGATGGGGGAAAGAGTCGGCAAAAGTAGCTGGTAGCGTTCACATTAGGGGTGGACAAACGGATTTTGGACCCATGGGTCAGGACGGGTCCACGTGGGTCGGGACGGGTACAAGTCGGGTCCTAATATTGTGTAGAAGAAACAGGGCGGAGTGGGGTGGGTTTGAAGTATGGATGGGGCGGGGCGGGCCTAAAAGTTATAAGAAATGGGGCCCTGGATCAAAATGTTCAACTGTTGGATTTGACTGGATTTAATCTAGAAGACGCGTGGCAAGACTTTTTGCCAAGGAAATGTGTGCCTTCACCAAACTCAATGAAGACTTTTCTTCTTCCTGCCAAGTTGCGTGTCCATCATCAAAGCAAATGGAACTTTTCTTCTTCATGCCAAGAAACCAAAACCATTTCCCAAAAATCCCACAAAACCCACAAATTCCCATAATCTAATCCAAGAATCGTCTTTGAAACCCGGTTTTTCTCCCACAAAACCAGAACGATAGTTGTGGGATCTTCACAAAAACCAGAACGATAGTTGTGGATCTTCACAACGATAGGAGATCCATCTGAAATCATCTTTAATTTCAGATGGATCTTCACAAAAATTTTCTTTTTGTTATTCATACACCCAAGACATTTTAAGAAATAACGTTGATTATTCAAAACGAATCAACAGTTAGTTGCACAGAGTCACAATCAGTGATACTCTCAACTTGATAAAGAAAGAAAAAAAAAAAAAAAGTGAAGTCGATTTCCAAACTAAAATAAAATGTATATAAATATAGAAAATTATTATTAGCACTTCAAAAATCTCATTTGACACTCCAAACTTTCTATAATTAGAAAGAAAAATACACTTGTGCAACATGTAAAATGAGATTTTTTTAGTGCTAATAACAGTTCCCTAAGTATGTCTTAACAAATATTGTAGGTGGCATTGACACTCCAAACTTTCTATAATTAGAAAGAAAAATACACTTGTGCAACATGTAAAATGAGATTTTTTTAGTGCTAATAACAGTTCCCTAAGTATGTCTTAACAAATATTGTAGGTGGCATTGACTTAGACTTTCACGAATAGACTTATAATTTCTTGTATCTAATAAATACCCAGATTGAAATAATTCATTGATCTACAAAATTTTCTCATGGGAGGTACCCATTTTTTTGCCACTGATACCCATATAAAGGCTAAAAGACAATACAATATTAGATTCATATGTGGTCGAGATATTTATCAATTTAATCATTAAAATGCATAAGCTCAATGATACATTCAAGTTAGATCAATTCCTGAAGTTTTGGTCAACAATAAAACTGCTTAGCTAGGAGTTCACCTATAAAACGTGCAAAAGCGATATACTTTTGAACCACAGTTCTATGTATTGTGAATTTTTGTCTGCAACTTTTGTGGCATATAGAGGCTAAAAGATAATACGATATTAAATCCATATATGATCGAAATATTTATCAATTTAATCATTAAAATGTATAAACTCAATTACACATCAAGGTTAGATCAATTCCCGAAGTTTTGCTCCACAATAAAAACTGCTTAGCTATGAGTTCGCCTATAAAACGTGCAAAGACAATATACTTTTTAGCCACAGTTCAATGTAATGTGAATTGTTGTCCACAACTTTTGCATCTAATAAATATTCACGGTTAAAAATATTCATTGATCTACCAAAAGTTATCATGGATGTACTCATTTTTCTACCATAGATAGGAATATAGACGCTAAAATATTCTCATTTAATTTAAACATATCAAACTCATTAAACACTCTAACCTGAAGCTCATACCGATTATTAAGCTAATTAGTACTCTAGAAATTTAGAGATGTCAAATGATGAAGAAAATGAAGAGGAAGAGGTTTGGATAACTACGGAGAAGTAGATGGGGGTGCAGAATGACAACCATAGGAGATGGAAGGATTTTTTAAAGAGAGAGAAGGGGATTTGCTCCATGGAGATGATGGACTGGTTAGGGTTTTATTTTTTATTTTTAAGTAGATTGAGTTGGGTGTAAAAAGAAGTTTGATTGAGTTGAGTTTTAATAAATAAGGGCAGTTTTAAAAATAATGTTGGGTGTAAATAGATAATGATAGATAAATCAAATACAATGTGGATATAAAAAGTAAGCTAGGTGTTGAGATACAAAATATGGGTTCAAATAAAATATCCTTTAAGAAATTATTTGAATCAAATTTAACTTAAAACTTTATGAATAGCTATGTATTTGTATGATTTTTAATTACTTATCGGAATTTAAATATTTTTATATTAAAATGTTCATAAAAATAAATTAGGATAATCTATATAAATTTTATTTTAAAAAAGGTTACAAAAAAAAAATTAGGCTAAAATCATTATTTAATAATCTTGGGCTAAAATTTTAAGCCATGAGAGATCAAGGAGAAAAATAGTTTATGGATTATGGCTTAAAATTTCCTGATTTAAATTTTTAAGCTTTATCTCTAAAGGTTGTACATGGTCTTAGAGCACCCATCAAATTGTGTACTTGACATAATGGTTTTTAGGATACAAACATTTATCAAGTGCCACACTAAGAGGATCCATGTGATTGTGTAATTGTCTAATCAGATGATGTAGTGGACCTTTGAAGTAGAGAAAAGACTTGCCCACATCAAGTTTTCCAATGCGGGAAACAACCATTTGTTTTCAAGCCTTTGGATGCTTGGGAGAGGTTCGGGAACGTGAAGGTTCATGGGTTTGGGGTAAAAACTGGAATTGGATTTGATGCGTACGTGTGTAACTCGCACATTGACATTGTTGAGAGTTTCAAGTAGGTGTTTGATATTTGCCTGAGAGAAACTGGCTTTGTTGGAACGTTACGATCTTGAGGTATTCTTAGGTACAGGAGGTTTGAGGAGGCCTTGGATGTGTTTCGGGGGATGCGATGTGAGAGCAACGTGAAGTCTGATGAAGCTACGGTTGTAAGCACCATTTCAGCTTGCACAGCGTTGAAAATTTTGGAGCTTGGTAAAAAAATTCATGTATGTGTTAGAAGTGAACTTGGATTCACAACTAGAACTGGAAATGCATAAATGTAGTTGTTTGAATGATGGCCGGAGAATTTTTTATGAAATGCCGGTGAAAAAAGTGTTATGTTGTACTAGTATGGTATCTGGCTCTGTAAATTGTGTAGGTTTGGTGAGGCAAGAGAAGTGTTTGATGGGCATGTATGTAGAATACAATTATACTACCATTTTAACGAGGTGGCGGCTCTATTCCCAGAGATGCAAACTAAAATGTTAAAGGGGATAAATTTACAGCGGTTGCTCTTCAAAGGCTGTGCTCGGTTGAATTGAAAAAGATTGAATTGAAATAGATTGAATTCAAAGTTGTGTGAATTATGATCCAATATCCATCCTATTTATAGCAAAAGAAAAATTCAAATCCAACGGCTAGCTGACGTCAGCATGATATCAGCTACCAACGGCTAGCTGACGTCACTTAGCCCTTTTTTTAATTTAAGTTGTAGTTTTTAAATAATAAATTATGTTTGGCTCTCGGTTGGAGACGGTTTTTTGTAGTAGGGTTAAAACGAGCCCTCTGGCCCTCTGGCCCTCTGGCCTTTGGTTGGAGACGAAGACAAATATGATCATGTACTGTTCATTAAAATATTAATATATTAGAAAATTTTGAAGGACTAAAGGATTAAAACAAGTCTTTTGATCAGCCATCGATTGAAGATGGCCTTAACATTGAAGTTTCGGAAAAGATTCGGAGAAAAACAGCTTTTAAGAAGAAGCCACGTTCAACAGTATAAAAGGACACCAACTGATGGGATTGAGGAGTTGATTGAAGGGTCTGTTAGCTTGCAGACGTAATTATTGCTGAGATGGGTGAAAGAGTTGGTAAAAGCAGATTTGGATCCTCTCCTGAGCTCAGCATCTTGAGCTTGTTGAGTAAATCACATGAATCGTTAAATTTTAATCTAACGCTTACAAACAAAAAACACCTTTTAAAAGTTATAATATTTGTATTCGTTGGATCAAAATTCAACGATTTACGTGATTTGCTTAGCAAGCTTAGAATGCTAGGCTCGGGAAAGGATCTAAATCCGATAAAAGTTACTAGTAGCGTTCACACACTGCTAGCCATCTACGCATCGGCACGTTGGACCGAAAGTTCTCAGAGTCAAAAAGATGTCTAGATAGATGCACTACAATTGCAAAACTAGTACGAAAAATATAGCAAATGTAACAGTACTTTTGAGATTAATGAAAGGATAATACTTGCATTCTCATAAAGGAATGCATATATTTTCACATTTACAAATAACATATCTTAAACATTTAAACTCAGCAATTGAAATCATTCAACAATTTCTTAGTCATAATTTGAAGATCATTGGAATAAAAAATTGCTTAATTATCCAAATGTATCAAATAAATTAACGGTTCATCGTGAATATATTACTTGATATCTACACATTTGATTTGTACTATACATTTCAATGACTAAATGATCTTCAATCCAAATGATTTTTTTACAGCAGTGATCTTTAATGAAAATTAAGAAATTGAACAATTTCATTTATAAAATTTGTACGATGTATATACATTATTTGCATAATGAAGAATGAGCTCAACCCTTCAAAGTGGAAATACAAGTATTATACTTGATGGAATTTTCCATGAGCTTATTGTTAGATGTCCCTCTCACCCAGAAACGAGAGAGATATACATTATGTCGCGTAGTTTGATAATGCCTTTATTATTGAGTTTAGATGAGATAACTGGGTGCAAAAGAGAAAACGTAGTTCTACTTGGATTTTAAAAGATGTTTAGAATTTGTTTGATATTCTATTTGAATTCTATATTTTAAACTCAAAAGCACCTTTTAAATTTTAAAGTTTAAATACTTATTTGGTATGAACGCCGCATGAAGATGGCCCGTGAAGCCATTGCGTATATCTTCGCCTTTAAAACTTAAGAACACGTCATATTTCCAGTATTTGGCTATTTCCAGGAAGCGTCCGCCCCAAATTTTGAAGAAAAGCAAGGACGTTTCCAATGGAAAATCATGATAATTGAAGTTTTGGAAAAGATTCGGAGAAAAACAGCTTTTAAGACGAAGCCGCGTTCAACAGTGGGGGAGTTGATTGGAAGTGTCTGCAAGCTTGCAGACGTAATTATTGCTGAGATCGGTGAAAGAGTTGGTAAAAGCGGCTATTAGCGTTCACACGCTTCTAACGAATATCTACACATCGGCACGTCGGACCGAAAGTTGTCGGAGTCACATGTGTACTTTTATCACGTTTCTATGTATTATGTTTCTAATAACAATAAAATTTACATATATTAATTAATCTTATTTTATTTAAGAAGTGATACAAATGTGACATAAAAAAATATGACAAATGAAATGTTACTCTTGCGATTAATGAAAGGATAATACTTGCATTCTTATGAAATGATGCACATATTCCTACATTTACGAATAACGTATTTAAATATATAAACTCGTCTATTGAAATCATTCAATTTCCTAGTCATGATTTGAATATCACTTGTCACATCCTGGCCCGGGTGGGACCACTTCTCGGGCCCGCTCCACCACCGTAGCACGATATTGTCCGCTTTGGGCTTACCATTCCCTCACGGTTTTGTTTTTGGGAACTCATAAGCAACTTTCCAATGGGTCACCCATCATGGGATTACTCTAGCCCCCTTCTCGCTTAACTTCGGAGTTCCTACGGAACCCGAAGCCAGTGAGCTCCCAAAAGGCCTCGTGCTAGGTAAGGATGGGAATATACATTTAAGGATCACTCCCCTGGGCGATGTGGGATGTCACAATCCACCCCCTTAGGGGCCCGACGTCCTCGTCGGCACACACGCGGCCAGGGTTAGGCTCTGATACCAATTGTCACATCCCGGCCCGGGTGGGACCACTTCCCGGGCCCGCTCCACCACCGTAGCACGATATTGTCTGTTTTGGGCTTACCATTCCCTCACGGTTTTGTTTTTGGGAACTCACGAGCAACTTCCCAATGGGTCACCCATCATGGGATTGCTCTAGCCCCCTTCTCGCTTAACTTCGGAGTTCCTACGGAACCCGAAGCCAGTGAGCTCCCAAAAGGCCTCGTGCTAGGTAAGGATGGGAATATACATTTAAGGATCACTCCCCTAGGCGATGTGGGATGTCACATCACTCATACAAAAAATCATTCAAATAAAAAATTGTTTAATCATTCAAATGTATTAAATAAATGAATGGTTCATTCATATGTTGTTTGGTATCTTGATTTGTACTATACATTTCAATAACTAAATAATCTCCGATTCAAATCATTGTTTATAGCACTAATCTTTAAATGAAGATTAAGAAATTAAACAATTCTAATTATAAAATTTGTTTAATGAACATACATTATTTGCATAATGAAGAACGAGCTTATCCCTTCAAAGTGGGAACAAGAGTATAATCCTTAATGGAATTGTCCATGAGTTTATAATTAGCTATATCCCTCTCACCCAGAAACGAGAGAGATATACATTACGTTGCAGAGTTTGATAATGCCTTCATTATTGGGTTTAGATGAGATAACCGGATGCAAAGAGAAAACCTAGTTCCAATTGGATTTTAATTTAGGTGATCTGAAAAATTCATTGTCCCGATCTAAGATCCCATTTGTTAATCATTTTGTTACTTTACTAATTTTTTTTTTTTGCTACAAATAGGAGAGAGGGAGGGGGTATAAAAATGTCGAGCATATTTTCACTATACTAGCTTCCTTGGATACAATTACCATGCTTACCACATCTTACCATTGTTGCCTACATAACAGAATCACGTTTTGTAGGATTTGAACCTACAACCTCGAGTTTTGGAGACCCATATTCTATTGAACTGAACTAAGAGCGTTTTCTTTTCACAGTAAATACAAGAAATGATGATGAGATAACACACAAGTGAAAATAAAAAACCAAAAGCAATTTGCATTTGATTTCACTTTTCGTTCTCTCTTCCGCTCCTTCTCCCATGATCCTCGCATCATCCTTTTACATTGCTCACTTCTCCATATACTTTTCCTCCATCACTACAACCAAATGAAATCTAAAAATAAAAAATAAAATGGTTATCTAATTGACCGATATTTTGATTTAATTACAACAAAAAAGTCTGAACAATGCTCTTAATTATCTGGTTCCACAAAGAGAATACAAATTTTTGTATCCTCTTAATTATACTAATATTCCATTAGCAGACTTGCTACCGCTTGAGGCTGCGTACTAATGCCATATGAAGGCAAGATTATTCAATGCTAATCCTTGAAAATGAAATTCAAGAAATTTAATCACTTGCCCTGTTGTCATTCCTTTTACAAAACAAGTCTGAGAGTTCATATGTTAATGGAAATTTGTGGACTCATCATTATTAATTTATCAACCGAATTTGCTTTCAAATTTCAACAGACGAAAGATCATTAGAAATAGATAATATTATTAGGTTTTTCCTTTTTCTGGCGGCTTACATAGTATGTATTTTGCAAGGCTACCTTGACATACACACATTAGGTCACTTGCCGCAGGACGAACGTGTAGATGAAGATGACATCAGAAGGAAAAGAGCGTTGTGAATACTGATTATTTATGATTAGGTTAACTATATTATATATGTGACCATCAGTGGCAAAGCCAGGAATTGGCGAGGGGACGGGCGGGTTTAAATGGGTGCAAGCTTAAAAAAAATGTAGACAACCAAATCCTTTTAGATAGTAGACAATAATGACGTTCATAATTTATTAATATTAATTACAAACTGCCATTGTGACATCTCACATCGCACAGGGGAGTGATCCTTATATGTATATTTCTATCCCTACCTAACACAAGGCCTTTTGGGAGCTCACTAACTTCGGGTTCCGTAGGAACTCCGAAGTTAAGCGAGAAGGGGGCTAGAGCAATGCCATGATGAGTGACCCACTGGAAAGTTGCTCGTGAGTTCCCAAAAACAAAACCGTGAGGGAATGGTAAGCCCAAAGCGGACAATATCGTGTTACGGTGGTGGAGCGGGCCCTGGAAGTGATCCGCCCCAGGCCGGGATGTGTCAATTTGGTATCAGAGCCTAACCCTAGCCACGTGTGTGCCGACGAGGACGTTGGGCCCCTAAGGGGGGTGGATTGTAACATCCCACATCGCCTAGGGGAGTGAACCTTAAATGTATATTCCCATCCCTACCTAACACGAGGCATTTTGGGAGCTCACTGACTTCGGGTTTCGTAGGAACTCCGAAGTTAAGTGAGAAGGGGGCTAGAGCAATCCCATGAAGGGTGACCCACTGGGAAGTTGCTCGTGAGTTCCCAAAAACAAAACCATGAGGGAATGGTAAGCCTAAAGCGGACAATATCGTGCTACGATGATGGAGCGGGCCCGGGAAGTGATCCGTCCCGGGCTGGGATGTGACAATATGGTATCAAAGCCTAACCCTGGTCGTAGTGTGACGACGAGGACGTCGGGCCCCTAAGGGGGGTGAATTGTGACATCCCACATCGCCCAGGAGAGTGATCCTTATATGTATATTTCTATCATTACCTAGCACGAGGCCTTTTGGGAGCTCACTGTCTTTGGGTTTCGTAGGAACTTCGAAGTTAAGCGAGAATGGGGCTAGAGCAATCCCATGATGGGTGACCCACTAGGAAGTTGCTCGTGAGTTCCCAAAAACAAAACCGTGAGGGAATGGTAAGCCCAAAGCGGACAATATCGTGCTACAGTGATGGAGCGGACCCGGGAAGTGATCCGTCCTGAGCCGGGATGTGACAGCCACACTATGAAGAACTTAGTGAAAATAAAATGAAATTCTTGTACTCTATGATGAATTTAATAATTGCGTACATACATGTGCTTTGGTCGATTGTACATATGTAATGGGTGCATAAGTACGTCGAATGTGTTAGTATAACCAAATTGATGATGCATAATTGTTTATTGAGACACATGGTTTATTGAAAAAAAAAAAAAAAAAAAAAAAACTTTATCTACTAAAACATAAACCAATATTTATCTGGCTAGCATACATAGTTAGTAATACGGTTTAGTGATATTTTTTTTATATGTAAGGGAGAGGTTTTTGGTTCGCCAAAGGCGAATTTAAATCATATTATTGTTAGCTCATTAGAAGGCTAAGCCCACATCTCCCCTCAATGTAGATAATATCATTTGTTTAAAAAATAAAATAATTTTATCTTTTTTATGATTTGGAAAATAAGTACAACATAAACGATAAAGAATAAGGAATGGGAAAGAAGCCAAGAAAAAAAAAAAAAACACTAATGAAAAGGGCTTAATTTGAGTTTTAATCAAAATGACAAAAATGTGTTGTAAATGAATAATACCATGAGTGACTTTTTAGAGTAAAAATATCATTTTCATTAAAAATGAATAATACTATGAGTGATTCGTTAAAACTCCTTAAAAAAAAAAAGAAAAAAAAAAAAGAGGTTTGGATTCCACCAATGACAGGTGATGAAAATGGAACCTGAGTTAAGTGAGGCCACGTCCTAATTTATTAAATGTTTAGCCAAGAAGCCCATGTTCCATGTTCTTCTCATTTTTGGGTCAATGCATTTAGTACTTCTTATTAATTTGTTAAATGTTTCAAAGTTAGGGCACCCATCAAATTTTGTTGTTATTTGACCAAAAAAAAAAAATCAAATTATTATTATTATTTTTTTTTTTTCGACATAGGGGTTTTTAGGATACAAACACTTATCAAGTGCCACACTTAGATGATCTGTGTGAATGTGTATTTGTCTAATCAAATGATGTTGTGGACCTTTGAAGTAGAGAAAGTACTTGCCCACATCGAGTTTTCCAATGTGGGAAACAACCATTTGTTTTCAAAGCCTTTGGATGCTTTGGGAGAGGTTCGGGAAGGTGAAGGTTCATGGGTTTGTGGTAAAAACTGGAATTGGGTTTGATGCGTATGTGTGTAACTCGCTCATTGACATGGTTGAGAGTTTCAAGCAGGTGTTTGATGAAATGCCTGAGAGAAACAGGCTTTGTTGGAACGTTACAATCTCGAGGTATCTTAGATGCAGGAGGTTTGAGGAGGCTTTGGATGTGTTTCGGGGGATGCGATGTGAGAGCAACGAGAAGCCTGATGAAGCTACGGTTGTAAGCACCATTTCAGCTTGCACAGCGTTGAAAAATTTGGAGCTTGGTAAAAAAATTCATGAATATTTTAGAAGCGAACTTGGATTTACTATTAGAACTGGAAATGCATAAATGTGGTTGTTTGAATGAAGGACGGAGAATTTTTTATGAAATGCCGGGATAAACGTGTTCTGTTGTACTAGTATGGTATCTGGCTCTGTAAATTGTGTAGGTTTGGTGAGGCAAGAGAAGTGTTTGATGGGTATGTATGTACAATAAAATTATACTACCATTTTAACGAGGCGGGGCTCTATTCCAAGAGATGCAAACTAAAATGTTGAAGGGGATAAATTTACAGCGGTTGCTCTTAACAGGCTGTGCTCGGTTGGCAGCATTAGGTCTTTGGACTTCAAACATTTGTGGGCTTGCAATGAATGGCAAGACAAGCAAAGCAATCGAGTTCTTCTCGAAAATGGTACAGATTGGCATGAAGCCTGATGATTTCACCTTCATTGTTGTCTTGAGTGCTTGCGTTCACAGAGGGTTGGTAGATGAGGGTCGTGAGTTCTTCAACTCCATGAGAAAGATATATGAGAGATTGCGCCGAAGTTAGAGCACTATGGTTGCCAGATCGACCTTCTTGGCTATGCTGGACTGTTAGACGAAGCAGAGGAGTTGATAGAAAGGATTCCAAGTGAGATTTTAGCCCTGATTTCTATATTTTTGCATCCATCGTCTGTAACTGCACATTTCATTTGGGTCCATCTGTAGTACTCGTCATTAATTAGTGGGATATACGATGAGTAATAAAAAGGGTAATTTGCGTGTGAAAAATGATTTATTTACAAACATGAATCAGCATACTAACAATTGTTACCATTGGAAATCGATTTAATATTATTTCTACACAATAATTATAAGATATAGGCAGCAGCATGCACTAGGAAATAATTTAGCGAGCATTAATATGAAACTTTGTTGGGAATCTACTTACAAATTTATTTGTCAACACATCTGTTATAGCTTCGGGGTCCCAGAGTCTACTCCATCTTTCAGGCTGAGTGGGGGATTTTTCAGAAATGATTATCTTGCACGTATCTCGAATCAAATCATGCATCATTAGCATGCCTCGTTCAACAATTACAAGGCACCGTTCACAGAAAACACTGATTCCTATTATTGGAGATAAGCCACATCCATCTAATATTTTTGTGACATAATCCTTCTCCACATCAACCTGGCCGATTTCAAGAAAGAAACATATATCAAGGAATATAGTCTTCTGAGTATCATCTAGCCCATCAAAGCTTATTCTAAGTTTTTCTATAATTTGTCCTTCAGGTATTCTTTTCAATTTCTCCATATGGCTTTCCCACTCTATTATGGGTCTGCCAATAGGAGAAGAGCCTAAAACTTGGAGTGCTAACAGCAGACCCCCACAGTAAGAAACTACCTTTTTTGACAATTCCAGATATTCTTCATCGGGGCAACTATTTTCAAATGTATGCCAACTGAAAAGCTCGAGAGCTTCTTCTTTATTCATTCCCCAAGCTGGATATCTCATTTTCACTCTAAGTTGATTTAGTATATGCTCATCTTGTGTTGTTATGATAAGTATGCTTCCTGGACCAAACCATTCACAATTTCCAGCTATTGCATTTAGTTGTTCCACTTTATCTACACTGTCAATAAAGACAAGTACCCTTCTACATTGGAGGTGTTGTCTTATAACAGTGATCCCTGCAGCAACGCAACTAATAATTTGAGGCTTGGCATGTTGTAAGATGTCAGAAATAAATTTTTGTTGCAAACAGAACAGACCATGTTGGCTTGTACCATGGTGGCAAACATCTTCAAGGAAGCATTTGAATTGGAAGCTATGATGAATTTTGCTATAAATGGCTTTGGCAACGGTTGTTTTCCCCAATCCACCCATCTCCCAAATTCCAACCATTTTAACATCATCTGGTCCACCACTTGAAAGATCACTTATAATTGGTTGAACACGAGAGTCGATTCCAACCGGGTATTTGGCCACGTGTAATTCATCTGTGCTGGGAAGCAATTCCCTAATATTCTCTTCAACAATTCTCCTAATAAGCTTTGCTTCATGCCTGCAAACTTAATTAGTCAGCATTAACTCAATGAAGGATTACTAGAAGCTATCACTTCGCTCAATTAGTAAACATGAACGACATGGAGGGTGATAATATTGCCTGACTTCTTAGACTTTCAATAAAGGTGAGATTATGGTTTAGGATTTGTGAAAAAAATAGAACCAGAGAAGATTTGGAAGAAAGACGCTGTAGTCTGTTGTGTTGGATTTGTGGCTCCATTTCGATTGGGCCTTCAATTACTTGAATTGGTCCATCTGTTTGGTTCCTTTTGTTTGCACCATGGGCCCATCTGTTTGGTTCCTTTTGTTTGCACCATGTATTTAAAATGAAAGACCATGATTATCTCTTAAACAGGAGTTCACAACTTCTAAAATATCTTAAAAAATGAGTTCTACTACCATAAGTGCTTCTTTATGGGATGCCCACGAATTTGATCAAATCAAAATATACTGAATAACTCATGTTATGCTCTTAAGAATCAATTAAAAGAGATCTTCTAATTCCAATTACAAATTCGCTCTTAAGAATCAATTAAAAGAGATCTTCTAATTCTAATTACAAATTCGTTAGGCCCTTCTATAGGACAACTTCCGTCTTGAAAGTCATTTGGCATTTTTATACCATATCAACGATTCCTCATAATTTTGAAAATTATAATCATAATTTATAATTTGATAAATAAAAAAATACTGATGTAACTTAATGTACCTAAGCGTCTTACTCAAAATCTTAAAAAGCACAGATGTTTGATATAATAAAAAATAAAAATAAAACTCAAATTTTAGGCGTTTAAATATAATTAAACTTTTGTAAAATATATTTTAAATAGGTAGTCTCCTATCTCCTTAGCATTACTCATATTTTATCTTGCAAATGTTGATGTTTCAATGAAGCTATTTTTCCTGTGTGCTATTTGCCTAACAACCATTCATTAACATGTTTCAGAATGTGGAAAAGCATAAAATAGATAGCAGCATTACCATTAAACTAGTCTAGTGTCGGAGTTAAGCGGCTAGTAACATTTTTTGTATTTTTCTAAACACATTTAATACTTCAGATTTTTTAATACGTGATTTTTTTTTTTTAAACACCACAATTCCAAATCAGCTTTAGCATTACCCAAAAATACTACTTTTATCATTTTTATATTATATTTATACTACCTTTCTAATAAAGACGGATCTACATGTATTGATGAGTTATACATCTATTAAAGAGATGATACAATATGATATGAAAAATGTGATAAGTATAATGTTACTCTTGAGATTAATGATCTTGAGATTAATGAAAGGATAATACTTGCATCCCCTTGAAGGATGCACATATTCTTACATTTGTAAATCTTGAGCATATAAACTCAACGATCGAAATTATTCAATCTCTTAGTAATTGTTTGAAGACCACTCATACAAAAAAAAAAAAATCAAACCGAAAATCATTTAATTATCCAAAATATCAAATAAATAAACAATTGACTATGAATATATTACTTAGTATAATTTGTACTATATATTTTAATGACTAAATAATCTCCTAATCAAATTTTTTTTATAACGGTGATCATTAAATGAAGTGAGATACTCAAGTCAAGTCTCATCTTAAAAGCATCCAGTCATCAAAGACAAAAGTCATCCTGTAACCCTAGTGACACGGTAATAGAAAGGTGGAAAAACGGAGCTGCTTTTTGAAGAAAAGCAAGGTAGTTTTCAGGGAAAACCCACGAAGCCACTTGTCGCCACACAATCTGAATACTGGATGGCTAAAATTGAAGATTGGGCGAAAACTGCCTTTGGAGAAAAGAAGGCGTTCAACGGAAAAAGCACAAACTATCCCCAACTGATGAGCTTATAGCTCCACTTTAGGAGGTACTTAGTGCTACAAAACAGAGTGTACGACACAAGTTAGTAACGTCATTGTTGATTAATGGGAAAACTAAGGTTCTACGAAGGGTAAGGGAAAGAGGCACGGAGGAGGGAAAAAACTAGCACAAAATTAGAGAGAGTCTATTACATTATCTTCATGTACAAACTAAGACAACCAAGTTTGAATTTAGAGGTTTCGCATGGGATTTTATTCTCTTCTTTTTTTGGATTGGTGTTTCATCTTCTACTTGTTTAGTATTAGGGTTAATTAGATATAAAACCATTGTACTAATCGATTTAGGTCCGTTGACTTCTAATTCAATTAAGCAATTTTTTTATGGCCTATATTCAGGGATGTGTTTCTACAATTTGTTTCAGTACCATCTATTTATACTTGTATTTGTAGTTTGGTTTGTAGAAACTGGAGAAAAATCATTAGGTTTTAATAAAAGCGGGGTTAAAAAGGTGGGGGTGTTTGGATAGATGCAGTTCAATTGAAATTACAAAAGTGATATTTTATCACATTTTTTATATCATATTTGTATCACATTTCTAATAGAGATGAGATTCACATATATTAGTAAGTCCTATTTCTATTAGAAATGTGTTATGAAAAATGTGGTAAGTGTAGGTTACTCTTAAGATTAATGGAAGGATAATACTTTGCATCCCCATGAAGGGATGCACATATTCTTACATTTGCAAATAACGTATTTTAAGTATATAAACTTAATGATCAAAATCATTTAATTTCTTAATCATCATTTGAAGATCACTCATACAAAAAAATCATTTGAATTGAAAATTGTTTAATCATTCAAACATATCAAATAAATGAACGGTTCACCATGAATATGTTACTTGGTATCTACACTGTTGATTTGTACGTTCTATACATTTTAATGACTAAATAATCTCCGATTCAAATGATTTTCTATAGCTGTTTGAATGAAGATTAAGAAATTGAACAATTCCGATTATAAGATTTGTATGATAAATATACATTACTTGCATAATGAAGAATGGGCTCATCCTTCAAAGTATGAATGCTAGTATTATACTTAATGAAATTGTCCATGAGTTTATTGTTGGCTATCCCTCCCACCCAAAAATGAGAGAGAGATGCATTATGTTGCAAAGTTTGATAATGCCTTTATTATTGGGTTTAGATGAGATAACAGGGTGCATAGAGTAAACCTAGGTCTTATTGGACTAATAAATGTTTAGATGTTTTGAAAATTTCGTTGTCCTTATCTAAAATGCTATCATTTCGTTACTTTTCTTCTTTTTTTTTTTTTTTTGCTAGTTAGAGCATATTTTCACTATGCTAGCTTCTTTGCCGGCCCTAGCTGCCCTCCGATTAATATGCTTACCAGCTCTTACCTATAAATTTTTCCCATGAACTTCACATCATACTTTTGCTCCATCTCTAAATTAAAAACAAATTAAATCTAAAAATAAAAAATAAAATGATTATCGAATTGACCGATATTTTAATTTAATTACAACAAAAAAATTATGAACTGTGCTCTTAATTATCTGGTTCCATGAGAGAATACAAATTTTTGTATCTTCGTAATTATAGTAATTTAATCTAATATTCCATTTGAAGACTTGCACCACCTGAGGCTTCATACTAATACCATATGAAGGCAAGATTATTCAATGCTAATCCTTGAAAATGAAAATCAAGAAATTTAATCATTTGGCCTGTTGTCGTTCCTTTTACAAAACCAGTTTTAGAGTTTATAAGTTAATAGAATTGATAGACTCATCATTTATCAACCGAATTTGCTTTCAAATTTCAACAGACGATTAATAAGTATCATTAGAAATAAATAATGTTATTAGGTTTTTCCTTTTTCTGGCTGCGTACATATTACGTATTTTGCAAGGCCACCCTGACATACACATAGTAGGTCACTCGTCGCAGGATGAACAGTAGATGAAAATGAGATCAGAAGGAAAAGAGCCCTATGAATACTAATTATTATAATTAGGTTTACTATATTATTATATATGTAACCACTGACCATAGAATATAATAGTCTTCAATACAAAACTTGAGCTAACCCTAGCTATGCTAATTAAGTTAATAACAAGTAGTACTAGTCTCTCTATACTTATGCAGCCGGAGCAAAATCATAGTCGCCATCATCGTCATCATCGTCCCCGTCCCCTTCTGAGCATGTCAATGGCGAAAGATCCTCAAATTTGACAGTGACTCTATCATCTCCATCTTCATGCTTCTTGCACCACGAGGCAATGCTAATATTTGAAATGGAACACATTTTTGTTTTTTTATCAAGAAGGTGAAAAAAGAAAGAGTTATTAGACTGAGCCCAAATGATGATAACTTAGATTGTGAAGGTAAGTTCATATATATATCGTGGGACAAGAATAAGGTGCATGTTAAACTCGTTTATGCACAAGGCATTCGCGTGGGGAGTGTGACAGCTGCATGAAGGTTGTGCAAGAACCATTGTCCAAGACAGGTGGTGCTTTGTCATCCAGCCACGAAGGATTCGCAAATGACAATTCAGCAAACCACGTTGGTGCAAATTGTGTTAGCTTCGTGACAACATGCAGAGTTCATTCATGTGTTAGGATCGAGATAATTGGCAATGTGTTGGGTGGGTATATATTGGAAACTCTGAAAGTGATAGATGCTTTATTCACATGAAAGAAAAGGCTGATCTTAGCTTTTCAATATTAGGGTAGAAATAATTAATAGCTAGACTAGTCTTCATGCAGGTGCTTACGTGCGTGTAGAAGATATTTTTTGAATCACAGCGTGCTACGTATGACTTACTCATTTTAAATGTATCTATATGCGTAAATTGATAAAAGGAAAGTCAAATATTTAAAGTAAATGAATAATCTTAGATTATGCTAGAAGAAACATCTCATAAACCAATTAAAGCAACTGAATTCAAATTATAAAATCGGTCTCTATAGAGTTTACATTAAGAACAGAGAAAATAATATTTAATAAACAATTGATTGAATCATATTATTGCTAGCCCATTGCGAGGCTAAGCCCACCCCCTGCCTTTTAGTGTAGATAATATCGTTTGTAAAAAAAAAACAATCATTTGACAACTAATTTAATCACATTATTATCCGCGTGCGAATGACCTTTTTTATAATTGGCATTATACGCCTCTTAAGATGTTTTGAACGTGTTTAGAAATAGAGAAAATAATATTTAATAAACAATTCATTGAATCACATTATTTCTAGCCCATTATGAGGCTAAGCCCACCCCTTTCCCCTCCCCCTAGTGTAGATAATATCGTTTGTTAGGAAAAAAAAAAAACAATCATTTGATAACTAATTTAATCACATTATTATCCACGTTCGAATGATTTTTTTTATAACCGGCATTACACGCCTTTTAAGATGTTTTGAACGTGTTTAAAAATAGAGAAATTGAATCATATTATTGCTAGTCTATTGTAAGGTACTAATTTAAAAAAATAATAATAAAAAAAATAAAAAAGCAAACAAACAAACCACAAAAAAATTAACTATTAAAAAAATACTATTAAAATGACGAAAATGCCCTTGACTTATTTGATGTATTATTTTGGAATGCCTTTAAAGTGTTTTGTTTTGGGGGCATATTTGTCCAAATATTTTGTTGAAGCTTGATGACACCAAAATACTGTTCACCTTTTCTATTCTCTTTATATATAGATTTCCTCAGTAACCTTTTCGTTTAAACTTTTTGGTTTTATGTTTTTAGTTCATTTGTCATCATGCAATGTTATATGCATGTTTTAAACTCTCTATTTTCGAGGTCATTCTTTAAAAATTATATTATTCAGTCAAATAATGAGATTTTAGCAATGCTAATCAATGATTAAATTATTACTCATTTAATTAATTTTTTGTAAAATTAATCTTAAAGGATGAAGAGTAGTAGTATATCATCGTAACCATTTAATTTTTGGCTGCCCCTTTAAGATTAATTTTGTAAGGTTCTATAAGATTAATTTTGTAAAATGATTTTAGCTCAAGTTGTACATATTAGATATTATTATTTAATGTGTCCATAAGTGACTGATGGAGATAATTTTATTCTTATTTGTTTCTTTAGGAGGGTATTCGGAGCACTCACATCATGTCATCATAAGTTCAACATCATTTCATTTTTCATACACACTAGCTACTCGCCTACATATAATATAAGAAACATATAGACTTTTCTTCCTAAAAAATAATTCCAAAGAGAAAATAAGAGGGGAGGAGGATTCTCTACCCTCCTATTTTCATCTCTTTCCATTCCCTTCTTGTACATATTATTTTTTGTCTTATTATTTCTATAAAAAAAATCAATATAAGATGTTGACGTGATTTAATTGTGACTGTTCAAATAAGAGGATATGAAAGGATAGAGAGATTATGACGATAGAGAATCCTCCTCCAAATAAAAGACTCATGTTTTGACTGCCCCAAACAGCGTCATAAATGCGCGTGGTCTTTGTCAATTTCTCAGCATCTAAAGACTTAATTTATAATGAATACTTATAAAAAATTATTAGTACGTATATTTGAAAGTACTTTTAAAATATCTAAAATGATTTATAAATTATTAAAAATGTTTCTTATCATATTTGACAATAAAATTAAAATTTAACGACTAAAACCACAATTCTTGGGCAAATCACAGTTTTATATTCCATCTTTAAAATATTTTAATATCATATCTTATCTTCAAATTTGTTGCAATATCATACCTTCTATCAGTTTGTCTGTCAATTCTTCTGTTAAATGTTGACATGGCTTGAGGCGGGTTCCACTCCCTATTAAAAATTTAATTAAATATTAAAAACTAAAAAAAAAACTTGCGGGACCCACTGTTACCACTCATCACCCTCACCCGTCGCCACCCTTACCTCATCCATCCCTCATCCCCGCATGCCATCCGTTCTTCCCCTTCTCTTTCCTTCACAAACAAACCCAAACCGCCGCCGCCACCCTCACCTTATCACCCACGTCAATGGCTGGCTGGGCTAACCACCGCCACTCCCACCCGAAAACCACCTCAGATCTATTGCGATCCATGAGGCCGACGAGGTATATTTTCCGACAAGGCCGACTTGGTCTGTTTTCCGACGATGCATATGCATTTTTACCCAGTTAACGACATTGTTGCAGACGATCCCCGAGGACAACATCAATTCTGCAAACCGGATCTAGTCCACTCCGAATCTTGGATCCGCTTGAAATTGATCCCCAAGCGGCGAAGCAACTCTGCCGAGTCGTGCGCGCGGGCTCCATCCTCGACGTCAGCAGGCATAATTCGGCCAAATGGGCTGGTGTTAACTGCGATGTCGAATTCCCCAACAACGATGGCAACAAAGGTGCTGTCATAGAAGGTCTCGATGAGAGGGATATGTAGATGGGGGAGGCGAATGAAGGAGGAGAGGGAGGAACAGATCGGGTGGGGGATGAGGTGGGGGTAGGGAAAGGTGAGGGTGATGGGTGGTAAGAATACGTCCTGCAAGTTTTTTTTTTTTTTTTTTTTTTTTTAAGTTTTTAATATTTAAATCAAATCACAATTTACCCCCTTCAAGTTTGGGTGCAACTACAATTTCATACAACATCTTCAAAATATTTCAATTCCATACACAAACTTGTATTTAGTTGTGATTTCATACATCTGTTAGTTAATCTGTTGTGATTTCATACATCTGTTAAATAATGATGTGGTAAATTATAGGTCCTATATATTTGCTGACAAGATCATCTATTTTATGCCATGTGTCAAAAATGAATTAAATAAAATGTTTAATTATTTAATAATATTTTTTAAATTTGAAAAACCTTATGCGTTCTATCTTCGACTCCTACTGTAGCCCCACCTTGCCCTCATTCTTTCTGCCATGGCAGCCACCGTCAAAGCAGATCCAAGCTCGCCGCCTTCTTTCCATCTCGACCTCCCGCCAGCCAGAAGAAGTGAGACCAAGTCGTCGTCGTCGCCATTCTGCTTACTTAACCTGTTTCGATGAATTTGTAACCAAAAAGGTATGTGGGTTTTTGGTTATTTTCTCTAAATCTTTATTCAACCCTTGTGGGTTTTTTTATTCTGGGTTGATTTTTTTAGTTTTTTTTAATTTATCTTACTAGTTGTTGATGAAATTTGCAGGATTTGTTCCGGATTGCAGTATTTTAGGGCTTTTCATATAAAAAAAATATTTTATTGCCAATTGCTAGAGCTATTAACTGTAGGGGTAGAGATGCAAAAAACGGTAACTGTTCATTAAGGGCAGTTACTGTTCATTGAGTGGATAGCCCTAAGGGGCCTCCACCACGCTGGAAGTGCTCTAATGAGAGGTGACGCAAAGAGAACGTGAGTTACGTGAGGCCACGTCCTAATTTATTAAAGATGTGTTTGTGTGACCTTGGGACTGGACTAGACTAGACTAATTGTTAGGGTAATCTCATATTTGGTCTGCAAAAGGATGAAGTTTAATGGGATTAGATGGGACTCGCTCGGATTAATGACTTCGTTGGGAGTTCTTAGCCAAGAACCCCAAATTCGGCCGGACTGCTAAGACCGTTTCCTTCTTTGTCGTCTTCTCCTCGTCTAAGTCCTAGAGCCCCCTATTCCGTCTTCCTTCTCTGCCAATCTTCCACCTATTCCTCCTCCGACAAGTTCCATAACTTTTACCGCCTCCGACTGTTATGGGCACATATCACCGCAGATGGTTTCGTTGAAACCCAAATCACAAGATCTTTATGAACCCAGTAGTGGGTGAGGAACATGACTGCGATGGATGATTCTGGAAATGTAAGAACGCCGACGTCCACGACGGTGATGAAGACGGCAAAGCGACATGGGGTTATCGCCTGAGATGCTAGAACTCTAGGACCGGCGAAGAAGATGGAGGCAGTAGCCTGAGACGCTCTGATTTGTGGAATTGGAGTTGGATTTGAGACACTATTTCGTCGACGGGACACTCTACAATTGTGGAATTGGAGTTGTTTTGATCTGATCTCAAATTGTGGAATTGGTTTTCGAAAAGGAAAGTTTTCAAAAAAAAGAAAGAAGAGATAATTAATAATAAAATTTTAATAAAAAGGGATTAAATAATATAATATTAGAATTTATTAATTATTCTGTTTTTAGTCCGACACTGCTACAAACGCTTTACTAAGTTAGTTCAAGTTAGTCTAATCTAAGCCAGTCCAACTTAATCCTTGAATCTAGTTCAGTCCGAGATAGTCCGATGCAACAAACACACCCTAAATGTTTAGCCAAGAGGCCCATGTTCCATCTTCTTTTCATTTTTTGGTCAATGCATTTTGTATTTCTTATTCATTTGTTAGAAGTTTCAAAGTTAGGGTACCCATTAAATTTTATTTTTTTATTTTTTTATTTTTTTTTACATGGTGGTTTTTAGGATACAAACACTTATCAAGTGCAACACTTACATCATCCATGTGATTGTGTATTTGTCTAATCAGATGATGTAGTGGACATTTGAAGCAGAGAAAGGACTTGCCCACATCGAGTTTCCAATGCCGGAAACAACCATTTGTTTTCAAAGCCTTGGGATGCTTGGGAGAGGTTCGGGAAGGTGAAGGTTCATGGGTTTGGGGTAAAAACTGGAATTGGGTTTGATGCGTATGTGTGTAACTCGCTCATTGACATGGTTGAGAGTTTCAAGCAGGTGTTTGATGAAATGCCTGAGAGAAACAGGCTTTGTTGGAATGTTACAATCTCAAGGTGTCTTAGGTGCAGGAGGTTTAAGGAGGCCTTGGATGTGTTTCGGGGGATGCGATGTGAGAGCAACGAGAAGCCTGATGAAGCTACAGTTGTAAGCACCATTTCAGCTTGCACAGCGTTGAAAAATTTGAAGCTTGGTAAAAAAAAATTCATGAATATGTTAGAAGTGAACTTGGATTCACTACTAGAACTGGAAATGCATAAATGTGGTTGTTTGAAAGAAGGCCGGAGAATTTTTTATGAAATGCCGGTGAAAAACGTGTTCCGTTGTACTAGTATGGTATCTGGCTCTGTAAATTGTGTAGGTTTGCTGAGGCAAGAGAATTGTTTGATGGGTATGTACAATACAAATGTACTACCATTTTGACGAGGCGGCGGCTCTATTCCAAGAGATGCTGTGAACACGAAAGATTCCTTGAAACAAGAAACCAGAATAACGTGTACAAAATAATATTTTTTGTGTTTATGATTTTGGGGTTACGATCTCTCTCAAATTTGGTCCTCTGATTCTATCTTCGTAGGGTGTAGGTTTGTGGATGAGTTGTTGATCCAAAGGGCCGTCGGGGCTTGATCTAAGGATGAACAGTTGATGAACGGATGAACACTTTCTTCAAGGGTCGTCGGGGCTTGATCTTGAATAATGGTTGTGTGGATTTCTTCAAGGGCTTTTGGGCTTGATCTTGAAGGTTGATGGATGAGCGGATCTTCAAGGGCTTTTGGGCTTAATCTTGAAGAACGATTGGATGTGTGGATTTGTTGAGGTTGTTGATCCAAAGGGCCGTTGGGGCTTGATCTTAGGATGAACGATGAACACTTTCTTCAAGGGCCGTCGGGGCTTGATCTTGAATAATGGTGGAAGTTCTTCAAGGGCCGTTGGGGCTTGATCTTGAAAGAGGATTTGACGAAGAACGAAGAGTGCTTTCTTGATCCTTCGGAATTCTTGGGAATTTGGATGCTTGAGAGCTTTGGAGTTTCAAAGCTTCAAGGATTTGGGGAATTCTCTTCCAATTTGGGAGTAGAGAAATGTATTTGTGAATTCCTTGATGCTTGATACCTTGATGGAGAAGCCTATTTATAGGCTTTGAGAATGAATCACCACCACAAAATATTTTTTTCCTTTCCAAGCACCATTGCCTAATTTTCCCACTTAATGCAATATTGAAATTGAAGTGGTGTAACTTATGGCCTAATTTCCCACTTAATACCATTTTAAACTTGAAGTGGTCTAACTTATGGCCTAATTTCCCACTTAACACCATTTTAAACTTGAAATGTGTATGCTTTGTCATTGCCCAAATTGAGAAAAACTTGCTTTGATCCGTAATGGATTGAAGTGTGCTTACCTTGTCATTGCCCAAATTGAGAAGAAAAACCTTGTTTAATCATCCAAGGGTATTTCTTCCTATTTTGTTGAGTCACATGCCATGTGTACAATTTGTACGACACGTGGCGTATGCCATGTATGCCTTGACACGTCAAAACTTTAATGCGTTGGGTGAACATTTGTTTTACTGAAATTTCGATGTCTACAAATGCCCCCACTTCAAGGCGCGTCGTAGACATGTGCTTGTCACGTGTAGAAGATGCGTTTTGAAGTCCCTTAATGTAGATGTCAACCCAAGGGCCGTCGAGGCTTGATCTTGAATTGGGCTGGAAATTTCTTCAAGGGCCATCGAGGCTTGATCTTGAGTTCGACTGGAAGATTTTCTGGTTTCCTCCAATCGTTGATTTTCCTTTGTGCTACTCTTGAACTGGGCAGCAGGAAATTTTGGTCTCCCCCGAAGGTCTGAGCTTTACTCTTTTTTTCTGTTTCTTTGTTCAATCTCTCCAATTCGTATTGAAGAGGGTTAGAGGATAGCTCAACATATGCAGTTGTTGCTTGTCTCCACATGCTTTAATGTATCATTTTCACTTGCCTTACTTGCTCCCCTTTGCAGAAGTGGTCCCTTCTCTGGAAGTGTATCAACCGTTGAAGATGACTACTCGAGAGCAACGCTAGGTAAGCAACCAGGGAATAGATTCCAGGCAGTCGGGTCCAGATCGGAAGACTGACTCCAAGTGCCGGCTGATTGCTTCTTTCACTTTGCCATGCGAGTAAGAACAAGGACAAAGGAAAAGACAAGGAAAAAGCATGATATGAGATACCTTTGCTTTCGACCTTGATGATATGAGATACCTTTGCTTTTGAAGAAGCGGCGAATGGATCAGCACATGTATTTGTTGTGTTTGTCTCCACATACTTCAATCTACCGTTCCTCCTGGGTCATCTGTACTCCAGGCATCTGGTATCTTCTTTGGGGAAGAAGAAAAAATTGAGTATTTCGAAAGGCTTTGCTGGGAGTGCGCCCTCAGAGGTGAGGAAGAGTTGGGCATTTTTTTTTTTCAGGTCTGCCTTGCCATAAAAGATGAAGGTCGACATATATAGGGATTTCCCAATAGCAAGTGGTGGTTATGTTCTTTTACCCTTGTCGACAAACGTCTCTTCGATTTTTTAACAAGCGTCTCTTCGATTTCTGAGCGAGCGCCTCTTCGAAAAAGTAGTCACGGGTGCGGCTCTGTCACCACGCTTGTTGGCAAAGGCGCGTAGTTGGGATGATAACCTTCACGTGTTTTCAACTTTGTCAGAGATCTTTTGACAAAGTTGAACGCGTTATCTGAAAAGCCGCGAAAGCGTCGCCGAACTTCACGCAGGAAAATCCGATTTTTTTTTAATCGGTGGTCGTGTCGCCTTGGCTTTTTATAGAGGTATCGATCACCTCCAACATGCACACTTTGAAGATCGCCCGTTTGTGAAAATCGTCTTCGGCCCTTTCTGATTTTACTCCATCCACCTTTCTCTTTTAACCTTTTGACAATGGCTAACCCGTCTAACATTTGCTTAGATTTGAGTCTCAGCAGTGATCCGAGTGCGCCGCGTCAGGTAAATGTATGGTGCCCTTCTTTCTTATCTTCTAATGGCCCTTTGACAGGTGAAGATTCTGTGATGAAGGACGCAACAACAGCTACGATAGTAGCTAGGAACTTCCTCACTCCAAAAGATAGTAGGCTGCTTTCAGAACGGTCCGATGAGTTGGCCGTTCAAGAGTCCCTAACTCTCAGTGTTCAGTGCGCAGGCTCTGTGTCCAACATGGGCCAACGCCTACTTGCTCGATCCCGCCAAGTGGAATCATTGATGGCGGAGGTGGAAACTCTTAAGCAAGAGATCAAACAGCTTAAGCACGAGAATAGAAGTTTGCATGTGCTTGCAAATAACTATTCGACGGGCATGAAGAGGAAGCTTGATGAGCTGCAAGAATCCAGTGGTCGAATTCAAAGTGACCGTCAAAGGCTTGCTGCTTTTTTCCAGAGGCACCTTTTTCCTGACTCATCTAGCGTTCCACCAAGTATTGAGGCCTTTTCTTTGATGCCTCCCGCTTCTGTAGTTTTCCCAAGTAGTGGGGCTTCACGTGAACAACCTTTATGAAAGCTCCATCTCTTTTTTTTTTTTTTTTTTTTTTTTTGTACGCACTTGTAATTTCTCGGAGATCAATGAACATGCTTTACTTATTTAGTGTATTGTGCTAAATACAGATAAAACATATACATCACCAAGATGTGTTATTTCCTCTTTTTTTTTTTTTTTTTTTTTTTTTTTTTTTTGATGATGTGACTGTACTTGAAGTTTTGAAGTTTCAAGTTGCCTACGTACCCTTGGTTGAGGAGGGATCAAGTCATGACGTAGTTCAAATGAGTGATGGTTTTTTTTTTTTTTGATGATTTTGCCGTACACAGTTTATGCTCTTGCGGGCCAGGAGCGTTGGTTGTCGCCTTTTATGCTCATGCGGACCAGGAGCGTTGGTTGTCGCCTTTTAGGCTCGTGCGAACGAGGAGCTTTTGGTTGTTGCCTTTTAGGCTCGTGCGAACGAGGAGCTTTTGGTTGTTGCCTTTTATGCTCATGCGGACCAGGAGCGTTGGTTGTCGCCTTTTAGGCTCGTGCGAACGAGGAGCGTCGGTTGTCGCCTTTTAGGCTCGTGCGAACGAGGAGCGTCGGTTGTCGCCTTTTAGGCTCGTCTTTTAGGCTCGTGCGAACGAGGAGCGTCGGTTGTCGCCTTTTAGGCTCGTGCGAACGAGGAGCGTTTTTGAATTTGTCAAACGATCTTAGAGAGGCATTCCTTGCAATCTTCATAGCAAGGATTCTTGACTGAGTGATTGAAGAAGTCTTTGGGGAAGAAATCGCGCATTGTGATGGCAACGGACGATCTTTGTGTCATAACTTCCTCATCCTCAACACTTTCATGTAGCTTTGAAGGTTGACGGTAGCTGCTTTGCCCCCTTTCTGATTGGTGAACTTGTGGAGGAGACCTATGTTTCTTGTGCATTTTCTTTGGAGTGACATAAGTCCATCCTTCAACTTCACTTGACGTGACTGACATGGTTTTGGAGCATGCCCCCAGCGGTTGAGGTGAAGATTTTGAGTTCAAAGAGCCAGAAGTGACGGTGGTATAGTTTGACTTCACCACATCATTAAGATCTAGCTCGATGATCCCTTTCTGAGCTAACTTCATGATGAGATCTTTTAGCACAAAACACTTTTCCGTCGGATGACCAATGAAGCGGTGGAATTTACAGTACCTTGGACTGTCAGTACGGTTCATCTCTTCCGGCCGTTTGCACTCAGGTAGGTCGATCACCTTTTTGTCAAGCAAGTCTTTCAACATGGCAACCACGTCAGAGTCGGGGAATGGATATGTCTTCTCCTCAAGCTCCTTCAAAGTGCGTCTACGTATCTCTTGATCACGAAAAGCTTCGGTTTGAATCGCCTTGCCTCGTGTATGGGTTTTGACTGGAGTTGTGTTGACCGTCATTGCTTCCTTGGTGGGTTTCCACGCAGCCTTATCCACCTTGGGCCCCAAAACTTTGTCATTCTTGTAGTCGGCGATCTGTTCTTTCTTCTCATGACGGGTGATGCTTAACTCCATATCATGGGCGCGGGTGGCTAACTCCTCAAATGTTCGTGGTTTAATGCCTTGAAGGATGTAGTGTAGTCCCCATTGCATGCCTTGAACGCACATCTCAATGGCAGAGGTTTCAGAAAGCCGATCTTTACAATCCAGACTTAAGGAGCGCCATCTATTTATGTAGTTGATGACAGGTTCATCTCTCCACTGTTTCGTACTGGTCAGCTCTAGCATGCTTACAGTACGACGAGTGCTGTAGAAACGGTTGAGGAATTCCCTTTCTAGCTGGTCCCAACTGTTGACAGACTCGGGTTCGAGGTCGGTGTACCAGTCAAAAGCGTTACTTTTCAGCGAACGTACGAACTGTTTGACAAGGTAGTCTCCCTCTGTCCCAGCATTGTTGCAAGTTTCAATGAAATGGGCGACATGTTGCTTCGGGTTGCCTTTTCCATCGAACTGCATGAATTTTGGGGGCTGATAACCCCTTGGCATCTTCAAAGCATCAATCTTCTTGGAGTAAGGCTTTGAGTACAGTACGGAGTCATGCGAGCTTCCTTCGTACTGTGTCTTGACAGTGCTTGCGATCATCTCCTGTAGCTGCTGGATAGAGAGAGATTCCATGAACGCCGTTGCTTGGTCTAGCTTCAGCTTCTCTTCGACTTTCTCCACTGCAGGCTCCTCTTCTTCGTCGACTTCTTTCTTTAATAGGCCAACATTTGGGTCGACTTTCACGTCGGGTAGCGCATCTAGTTGGTTGACAAGTGCGGCAATCTGCAAGTCCTTCTCTTCCACAGTCTGTGTAAGCTTTGCAATTGCTTCGCTCATTTGAGCCAGTTGTTCTTCAACAGAGGTGACGCCGATGGTCATGACTTGTGCAACCAATAGACATGACTTTCCTTCAGACATCCATAGTGCTGATGAAGAACCACATTGGCCATTTTGGGGTGTCATCTTGTGTGCCTCAATAGCATGCTTTGGTGCCCCCATCAAGGTCAGGTGGATGACCGACTCGCGCCTTTGATGCTGCTCTTGCTTGCTTAGCAGTACCAACTTTGCAGCGGCATGTTGAGAAGTGGTTGTGGCACCAATGGATGCTCCATTTGCGGCGGAAGTGCTTATGCTTCTTCCCTTGGTGGTTGCAAGAACGGCTTGTCCCTTGCTTGATGCCATTGATTTTGGAGGTGTGCTTTGGTTGTTGTCAACTCCGTAACCATGCTCCTTCAACTTCTTTTGAGTTTTGGTGAGGTCACGATCTTTGTCGTTGACGGTGTTTGAAACCTTCTTTCCAAGATTTGAAGAGGAAGCAAAGTCATGCCTAGCCTTTGACATGAGTTCGTAGGCATTTGGGTTAAAGCCTTCTTCGGTCTTCTTAGTTGGAAGAGAGCTTGGTTTCACTTTGACGCCATGTTGCGCCTCCAGACGGTTGATGAGTCCGGCGGTTTGCAAGTTTTTCTCCTCTGCAGTCTTTAGCAGCCTTGCAATTGTTTCCTTCATCTGAACCAACTGTTTTTCAATGGAGGTAGTGCCGATAGTCATGACTTGTTCTTTGTTTGAAGCCATGGACTGTGCTTAAATATCTTGAACGGAGACAGAGATGAGAGGTAGAGATAATCCCACTGGGCGTGCCAAATTTGTGAACACGAAAGATTCCTTGAAACAAGAAACCAGAATAACGTGTACAAAATAATATTTTTTGTGTTTATGATTTTGGGGTTACGATCTCTCTCAAATTTGGTCCTCTGATTCTATCTTCGTAGGGTGTAGGTTTGTGGATGAGTTGTTGATCCAAAGGGCCGTCGGGGCTTGATCTAAGGATGAACAGTTGATGAACGGATGAACACTTTCTTCAAGGGCCGTCGGGGCTTGATCTTGAATAATGGTTGTGTGGATTTCTTCAAGGGCTTTTGGGCTTGATCTTGAAGGTTGATGGATGAGCGGATCTTCAAGGGCTTTTGGGCTTAATCTTGAAGAACGATTGGATGTGTGGATTTGTTGAGGTTGTTGATCCAAAGGGCCGTTGGGGCTTGATCTTAGGATGAACGATGAACACTTTCTTCAAGGGCCGTCGGGGCTTGATCTTGAATAATGGTGGAAGTTCTTCAAGGGTCGTTGGGGCTTGATCTTGAAAGAGGATTTGACGAAGAACGAAGAGTGCTTTCTTGATCCTTCGGAATTCTTGGGAATTTGGATGCTTGAGAGCTTTGGAGTTTCAAAGCTTCAAGAATTTGGGGAATTCTCTTCCAATTTGGGAGTAGAGAAATGTATTTGTGAATTCCTTGATGCTTGATACCTTGATGGAGAAGCCTATTTATAGGCTTTGAGAATGAATCACCACCACAAAATATTTTTTTCCTTTCCAAGCACCATTGCCTAATTTTCCCACTTAATGCAATATTGAAATTGAAGTGGTGTAACTTATGGCCTAATTTCCCACTTAATACCATTTTAAACTTGAAGTGGTCTAACTTATGGCCTAATTTCCCACTTAACACCATTTTAAACTTGAAATGTGTATGCTTTGTCATTGCCCAAATTGAGAAAAACTTGCTTTGATCCGTAATGGATTGAAGTGTGCTTACCTTGTCATTGCCCAAATTGAGAAGAAAAACCTTGTTTAATCATCCAAGGGTATTTCTTCCTATTTTGTTGAGTCACATGCCATGTGTACAATTTGTACGACACGTGGCGTATGCCATGTATGCCTTGACACGTCAAAACTTTAATGCGTTGGGTGAACATTTGTTTTACTGAAATTTCGATGTCTACAGATGCAAACTAAAATGTTAAAGGGGATAAATTTACTGCGGTTGCTCTTCACAGGCTGTGCTCGGTTGGCAGCATTAGGGCAAGGGGAATGGATTCACAGGTATATCGAATATAACAGCAGCAAAACTGATGCAGTTGTTGGTACCGTAGTTATAGAAATGTATGCGAAATGTGGGAGCATAGACAGGTCTTTGGACTTCAATCATTTGTGGGCTTGCAATGAATGGCAAGACAAGCAAAGCAATCGGGTTGGGTACGGAGGGACTAGGGGAGGGAGACCGTGGTGGTGCTGATTTTCAGATCAGCTTTGGTGGTTGTCGAAGAGAAGAAGAAAAAGAGTTGGTGCGAGTGGAGGAAAGGGAAGGCCTGCATCCCTAGGTCAATTTTTATTTGTTTAGTTTTTTAAAAAAAATTAAATCTTTTGGTTTATTTGAAATTTTGTTTTTGGTTTTGTTTTGTTTTTTTTTTTTTTAATTTTTAATTCCACATGGACCCTTAATGACACATGGCCCTAAATCATTGTCCACATGGGCGCCATGTTATTAGTTAACAGAAGACTTAACAGCCAGACTAACGGATGTATGAGACTGTCCTAAAATTAACACTTTAGATATGACTCTGAGACAAAAAAAAACTTCATGTTCTAAATGTTGAAAACCACAAAACTCAAGGGTAGTAAACTAAGATTTATCTTTTTTTATTTATTTATTTAAATTTGAATATGAACAATACTTGACGAAAATTAACCACCCGATATACGATAAACGGACGCGATTTAAGGATCCAAAGAGAATCCTCATTCCCCACCACCCACCATTCTCCCTAAACACCCTTAAAAAAAAAAAAAAAAAAAAAATTCCCAATATCATCACCCCACCTCTCTCTTCTTCCTTTTGTCTTATAAACCCTAACTTCATTTTGTCATCCAATATTTCCTGAACAAGCTCACTTATTTTCTATCATAACTTTGCAGTTTTTCAAACAAAAACATCTTAACTCCATGTCATATATTCACATGACATTATAGTATCAATCTACATAAATCACGTGGCGGCCTAAAATATGCATGTTATTCATGACAATTTTTTTTTTGATGTTTATAATTACCGTCTAAAAGGTGCATGTTAATCATTCGCTACGTGCTTGTACATAGCCGGACATTAAAACTACAATTTTATAATACATTAAAAAATGATTGGCCCCATTTTTAAGCATCTAAAACATACCCATTCCTTTGGCCCAACTTGAGGCCCAACAATAAACAGAATAAAAGTTCTTTTTATTATTCAAGATAGATCCAACAATTTATTACACGACCTGTTAACCTAATCTGATACAAAATGCACAAAATAAACGGTTTCGAGTTAACTAATATGTTTGATCTTACTCACAAGCAAAGAATGCACACAACTTTGTCTCACACTCATTAATGAGATGTCGTTAGATTTCTAAAACCTAACAAAAATTGCTCTCAAAATCTAACCCCAGAAGAAAACACACTTTTGCTCTCAATATGCAGCACGCGTATTCTTTAGAATATGCAAAACTTAATTTCCCACAATACAGACTTGGTTATTTAAAGGGAAATTGAAGTCTGTTACTTTGGGCGAACCAGTTAGATAACGCTATGTCATATTTGACATTTTCGAGGTTTTTGTTTTCACATAATCTCCTTGATTCCTCCCTCTTCCCTCCCATGAACCTCGCATCATTCTTTTCCATTCCTCACGTTTTCATATACTTTCTTTCTATATTTAAAAACAAACGAAAACAAAAAACTAAAAAAGAAATAGTTATCAAATTGACAAAGAAATTCACAGCATTCGATCCAGAAGCAGCAAACACATCAGAACACTCTCCACTAATAATCCAAAACGGTAGAGCCATCATCTGTGACAAATTATTGTTGTAGAACACAAAACCCCAAGCGTTCAAACCGACATTCGTGACCATATGCTTAATATAAAACATCTTAGTTGTAACGGTCACCAAATAGGCAAACGCCCACGAATACGCAGACAAACTAAAACCCGAATCGGTAGCCACATAACCAACAGCTCCACCCAAAATGATCAACAACGATACAAAGGTAAGCTTAGACGGGATTGGCTGCTTCCTAAACGCAGTATACGCCAGCGCAACCAAAAGGCGCGTGCAGGATCAAAACATTATAAACGTATCCACATTCGCATGGCGAAGAAGATTGGTGTTGGTAAAGATAGCAAGGTAAAACACACGTGCAGCGGGCAAAAACTTCTTCGCCGTCTGCCACGTGAAGGGATCGTGGTGCAAAGATCCCAACTTTCCCAAACCCCAGACTCCCAAAGCGGATGTAAGGTACAGGCCAGGGTAGTTGAATTTGGTAATGGCAAACTTGTTTATCACAGCTAACAAGCTAGAACAGAAAGCATACCCAATCAGAAGACTGCTCGTAGCGAAATACGGCTTAGCAGAATCGACTCTAATCGCAGACATTGTCACTAACTAAAGTACCCAATTCGAATTCAGAGCAAAAAAAATCTAGCAGATCTTCAAAATTTCAAGAGCTATATGTACAGTGAAAGGCTACACTAACAGAGGCAAGTGAATGAAATCGAAGACGTGAACACTTCATAGAGAAATCTGAGATATGGGTCTTGAAGATTATGCCGATCTACTATTTGGGTTTGAAATTAATGCATTAAACGACAATTGAATCGGTTGAATGTAGAGCTATGAAAGAATTTTACATCACCGACATGTAGAAAAGCTCGGATCTGTGAAGCGAAACGAAGAGTATGATGGGGTTGCGGCGGAGGCCGAGATTTTGGAAGGAGCTCCAGCGAGCGCAGAGGAGCAAAGTGAAATTTCTAAGGCGTTGCAGAGCTGAGAGACTGGTGGAGTGGAGGAATAGCATTCAAATTTCTGATTTTGTTCTTATAGGAGGGAGCGTTTTGAAGACTTTCTGGTTTTTTGATCGAGTAAGATATATTTATAGCGCATTTACTAATCCGTATTTAAATTGAGAAGAAATTGAATTGAGGAGGAATTAAAATGAGGTTGAATTAGAATCAGATTCCTGTTAAAGTTGTTTACTAAAACTATCTGAAATCGAAATACAATTCCATAAAGCTGTTTACTAATTCAGCAGAATCAGAATATTAACCAGTATGATTACTAAAATGTCATTGTCTTAAATCAAATATTTTATATACTTTTTTTAATAAAATTTGATATAGTATATAATAGTAAGAAAAAATTAAATTGCTTTCTTATTTCATAAACATACTAAAATGATTTTGTTTAATTTTTTTATAAATTTAAGTATTCATTTTAATATCTAAATTTTCTCACTCAAGTTGTAGTTTTTTCTCTTCGGCATATGTATGGAATTGTGCATAATGTGAATGAGCATAGAATTATGCTTAATGAGCTAGAAGGACATAAAAAGAAATTGTTAGGAGCATTTTCCGAAAAATAAGTCTAAGATTAAAAGGATAATCTTGAAAATAATGAAAGTAAGTGAGGGCATAAAGGAAAAAAAATTATCATTCCGAATGTTTGGGCAATCCATAATCCAAATACCTTGTATATGTTGAAAATCCAAATCCTCCAATTTCAAGAATTGGATTTCATCTTTTGTGTGGACCCTACGTACTTTTGATTCCTCCCAATTTTGAGTAAACACATGTATAATCCAAAATCAGAATCGGATTCCTTATTTTCATTCCGATTATGGGTTAGTAAACACACTATTAATGTCTGCTCTGATTTGTTGAAGATCCCTGCATATTTATAATAGGGTTAAACTCCATTTACTACCCTGAAGTTTTTATGGTTTTCAATATTTAGTAAATAAAGTTTTTTTTGTCCCAGAGTCATACATAAAATGTTAATTTTGGGACAGTATCATACATTCGTTAGTCTGGTTGTTAACTCTTCCATTAACTGATGACATGACGCACCATGTGGATAATGACTAGACACCACGTGTTATTAAAGAGTCCATGTGGAAATTAAAAATTAAAAAAAAAAAAATTTGGTCGCCTTGTAGCTCACCCCCGAGCTTCCCTTCCTCCCTTATCCCTCCATTCTCTCATCTGCACCAACCCACCAAACCCTATTCTCCTCTCCTCCCAGTCCACTGTCAAATGCCCGGTGATGAGATCGTGTACGCGACACCATTGAGGGAGATGAAGCCGGAGCGAATTTTCACGAAAATGGGTCATTTGCAGAGGTTGTTGGATCGGTTCTCACACTCCTTTTCCATAAAATCCTACTAAATCTCTCTCTCAAAAAATCCAATCACACATCTCAAAACCCAAGTTTTTTCTAAATCTCAACCTCGATATTAACATTTTAGTTGAAACCTAAACCCTAGACAGGCACAAATGTTCAATTCTTCATAGAAAATTTACAGAAATTTAAAGAATGACAAACCCAGCAAAGCAAAATTCAAACATATCCAAAATTAGCAAGAGAAACACAAACCCAAAAGCAAATCAGCCTCTCACACTAAGCAAACACGGCAGCAGCCATGGACGCCCATGGCCCTTTCATCTCAGGAGGCCATAACCGACGACGGAATAACCAAAAATACCAAAGAAAGCGCAGATTCCAAACAAACCCAAATCGAAATGAACCCTAGAAATTGAAATTCTTAATTGAAAATTCAAATTGGGGGAGCTCTGAGATTTTACCTAAATAGCAGCTTGGATGGGGAAAAGTTGAGAACTTTGTACTGCTGCACCTGGGTTCAAATGGGTGAGATTTAGAAATAAAAAATTGAAAAAAAATATTAAAGGAAAAATCGAGGGAGGGGCCGCGCCAGGGAGTATTTGTATATGTGTCTCTCCGAGAGCAAGAGGAGAGAGAAAGTCTGATGTTATGAAACACAGAGGGGGGAAAGAGAGAGAGAGAGAGAGGAGAGGAGAGAGAAGGGTTGGCAGCCGCACGATTTCTGCCGCACCATTCTCTCCAGCTAACAGAGCTTCAGAGCCTTAGGGTCTCCGGCTCTGCTTCTCCAGAAATCCCAAAGCCGAGTCCCTTGCCGCCACCGGGGAAGCAGCCAAAAATCCCAGCCAAACCCACTTCCCGGCGAGCTTTGTTTTCCCTGTCGGCGTTCTCGAAGCCCAAGTCGAGGTTTGTGGAGCCAGTTCCTCTTGCGTTTTGATATGGAGAGAATGGAGGTTTTGGCGGTTTTGCTTGATAAGTTTTTTGATATGGAGTATCCGGATTGCGTTAAGGCTTTTGATGCCTATGCAAGTGCGGTGGAGAGAGTAGAGGACAGAGAGTTTGGTGGGTTGGTGCAGAGGAGAGGATGGAGGGATAAGGGAGGAAGCCAAAATTTTTTATTTTTTGAATTTTGAATTTCCATGTAGACCTTTAATGACACGTGGTGTTCAGTCATTATCTATATGGGCATCACGTCATCATTTAAAGGTCAGACTAACGGATGCATTAGACTGTCCCAATATTAAAAATTTTAGGTATGATTTTGAGACGAAAAAAACTTTATGTACTAAATGTTGAAAACCATAAAACTTCAAGATAGTAAACAATTTTTTGCCCTTTATAATAATTTTATTATTTAGGGATGTAATTGTGAATATAATTCCCACCAAAACTTGACAGAAGGAAAAGAAAAACAAAATTTGTCGTCAGACAAAATTTCTTCCCTTTTTTTTTTAACAAAATTTCTCGTTTCTTTTCAAGGAAAATTAATGAAAAAAAATTTGAAAATTTTAAATTTTAATGATAAAAGAAAAAATAAATGATAAAGTGAATAGTATCATGATTAATTTTTTAGTGTAAAAATATAGTTTTTCGTTAACGTTAATAGTACCGGAAACATTTCGTTAAGGTTTTCTTCTTTTTACTGATTAAAATAAATGTTTTTTTATGTCTGGGAGAGAAAAGAAGGCAAAAAAAGAGGAGGTTTGGGTTCCACCAATGAGATGTGATGCAAAGAGGACATGAGGCCACGTCCTGATTTGTTAAAGAAAAATTATATTTGAACCCACGTAACCTTATCCTGCATCCAACTTAACTTAAAATGTGAATTATCATTTTTACCATCTTGTATAATTACTATCAACTACAAGGTAAAATAAACAATAAAATTAAAACTTATCAATAAACCCACTTAATAATCAAACCCTATCATCACATCAAACTCTACCATTACACAATCTTTATCCTACATTCATTCTATCTCAAAATACTAAGACACTCTCATAGAGTAAAACAGGCTCATTTTGACTGATGGTGGTGAGTTTAAAGTTTTGAATCCTCCAACTAAAGAATGAATCGATATAATCTCAACAATAATCCTCTAAGAAGGAGTTGGACAATTTATACCTAGCTCTAATAAAAAATAAGCTTCAACTTGACAAATGCAGGATCAAGGATCGAATATTAGCCACATAATTATTTAAACTCGACTCAATTGTATATTAGAGTGACGAGTAATGCATCACATCCAGTATCCACCAGGTCCTTGACTTTGTATATCAAAGTGATAAATATGTCATAGATTGGATTTTGGTGAGAAAGACCGAATAACACAAGGAAATTCATGTTTCCTTTTGATTCAAGCATCTGATTCTGAGGTTAATTATCGATTCAACAAAATTGGGACTAAGGTTAGAACTAATTTTATATAAACAATGTGTCTTAGGTTCACTTTGATTATTGGATTTTAATTCTTATTTGGGTTTCTTTTGCAAGTGGTGATTTTCTGGGTGTGGCTATAAGGTAATTGCAGTGTACTCTTTCTACAATTAAGATGGTTTTTGCAATAGGATACGATGGGTTTTACTAACTTATTAAGTTACTTCTTTTGCAATTAAAATTGTTTATGCAAGTAGAAGATAACAGAAGACTTAACAATGTTAAGTTGTGTTAAGAAATTAGAAAAGCCATGGAGGGGCGGCAATCCTTATGAGTGCAAAAGATTTGAACTCCATTAAGCACGAGACAAATATGTGAGAGATATTGCTCTCTTTACACCTTGAATGAGTTGTAGAACATTGATTTTGAGTTTTTATTTTTGAATGGGTGTAAAGATAGATCTATATATTAAATTGAGTCTCCAAGGGTAATTTAAGTAGTAAATTTGAGTTTAAAGAAATATTGATAGTTTAATTAAAAATAATATGGATGTAGAGGATAAGTTGAGAATAAAAAGAAGTTATATGGGTTTAAATAAAATTTCACTTTGTTAAATGTTTGTTTTGCCAAAAAGCCCATGTTCCATGTTATTCGCTTTGAACCGAATAACATAGACATTAGTGCTTCTTATTAATTTGTTAAAAGTTTCAAAGTTAGGGCACCAATCAAATTGTGTACTTGACATAATAGATTTTAGGATACATGACCCATATGATTGTGTATTTGTCTAATCAGATGATGTGGTGGACTTTGGCAGTAGAGGAGGACTTGCCCATGTCGAATTTTCAACTGTGCCAATATTTTAAATTAATATTGTGATATCATCTGTAAAAGATTTATAGGCGACATTGCAGTATTGATCCGAAAATCATAATGATGTTCTAAAAGTGAACGTGAGTCCTTCCCTTTTAAGTGGTGATACACAATTCAATGAGTCAACTAACGACCCAAATGGTACCCCCCTTGGTGGATCAAATTGGCCATTCTATGAGTAAGGAAGATGGTATTTTATGGTGGTTATATTGAGTACGTAGTCAGACTAAAGAACTACAAAAAGCATCTCAATAATGTCCATTGTTTCAGCCCAACTTAGGCCGAACATTTGCTTTCAGAATTCAGGACCAGATAGGTTCAAATTGCAAAAGCTAAAAAAACGAAATGCTCATCCACCTTAACGGTCAAATTTTCAGGTTATTTTCCCACTATTTCCTTCACAAACTGAAAACATAACTTTGATGGATCAAACTTAGGTGTCGTTAGAAATAACAAGAAATCAAAACAGATAACACAAAGAATTTTACAACGGAAAACTCTTTAACAAATGAAGAGAAAAACCTCAGATCACATAACTTGGTAATCACGATCCATGAAGGAAAAATAACTTATACAAGACAGAAGAGTACTACAGTTAAGGCCTAGTTTGGGTTTTTGTGATGTGAAAAAAAAAAAAAAAAAAAAAAAATTTCAGAAGTAGGGGTAAAGCTGTTTTTGTTTTTTTGCTGTTTTGGACCCGCAATGCCAAACCAATCCTAAGTTCTCTAGTTCTCTATTATACTTTTGTTCTTGTAGCTCGATGTCCTTACTTTGCTGCTTTTTTTTTTTTTTTTTTTTTTTTTTATGAACAAAGTTGACGCATATGATCTTCCTCACAAGTAAAGGATGCACACAACTTTGTTTCACACTATTGAATGATATGATATGATTATTAGATTTCTAAAGCCTCACAAAGATTGCTCTCAAATCTAACCCTAGAAGAAAGCACACTTTTGCTCTCAATATGTAGCACACGTATTGTTTAGAATATGCAAAAGTTAATTTCTCACCATACGTACCTTTTTTGTTTTTTGGTACATCGATATTTTTACACTAAAGAGAGGGGAAGTTTGGCTAAGTCACACAATGGGCAGTTTAATTTGGCATTGAATTTGCCATCCACAAGATTCGAATCTAAGAGCTCTCACTTCCAAGTGAAGAGGAATACCAATGTACAAACTTAGGAGCGTGTATTCAGTTGGGATTTTAAGAGATTTTAATTCTTTTAATGAATCTAGGGGTATTTGATTAGGATTTTAAGTATTCAACATTTTAAGATAGTTTATTAAAATCCTCAGAAATTCAGGTGTATTCGATTAGGATTTTAAAGAAGTTTATAACATTCTAAGTGTATTCAATTAGGAATTTGTTTTAAAGAATTTTTTTTTAAAAAAAAATTAAGAAATTTGAGGGAATTTAAGAGATTTCTTAATGTATTTTAAGCATTCACAAATCTCACATCAACTTCTAAGATTTCGAAGAAATTGAATCAAAATTTTACATGAAATCTCTACAAATCAATCAAACTCCATCAAAATCCATGAATTTATAAATCTATTAAAATATTTCAAAATCACAATTGAATTCACCCTCGTAGTTATTTAAAGGGAAATTGAAGCTTTAAAAAATAGAACAACAATGAAAGATAATTTGTAAATTTGTTTGACTTTTCCTCAAATAACTCAAATATGCTTTTCTATAAGGATTATTATACAAAATGATCCCTAAGATTTGCATGATCAATAGAAATGGTCTATGAGATTGAAAATTAATAGAAATGATCCCTGACATTGTCCATTATCCATGATTTTGGTCATTCCGTTAAAAACTCTTTGGGCAATTTTCAAAGCAACTCAATCGATTCTTAACCAAATTCGACCCATAATATATCAAAATGACGATAAAAAAGTGTAGAACAAGATTATACCTATTTGGAGGCCCAATGATTACCGGAGATGGTCGGAAAATAGCCTGAAAGGTGATTGGTCCGCGAGAAAATTGGAAAACTCGTCGGAAACTGGGTAAACTTTAAACGTTGATAACTTCTTCAATACTCAATGAAATCGAGTGATTCAAAAACTAAAATCATACTTCTCGATGAGACGAAGATGGTATCTTTATTTACTACTAACTTGATGTGGTTTGGCCGAAAAAGTGCTCGAAAGTGGCTAACTCGAAAATGGTTAGCCACTTTCGAGCCGTTGTCCAACCAAACCAAGACGAGTTAGCCTTCGAAAAAGGTACCATTCTCTTTGTCTCATCAAGAAGTATTATTTTTGTTTTTGAATCACTCAATTTGGTTGAGTATTGAAGAAGTTATGAACATTTAAAGTTTAACCAATTTTTGATGAGTTTTCCAGTCTTCCCGCAAACCAGTCACTTTTCAGGCTATTTTCTGGTCATCTCCAGCAAGTATTGGGCTTCCAAATGGTATAATCTTATTCTACACTTTCCTATCTTCATTTTGATATATTATGGATCGAATTTGGTTAAGAAACGATTGAGTTACAAAGCTTTGAAAATTGCCTAAAATCGTTTTTAACGGAAGGACCAAAATCATGGATGGTGGACAATCTCAGGGATCATTTCTATTTATTTTCAATCTCAAGGACTATTTCTATTGATCATGCAAATCTCAGGACCATTTTGTATAATAACCCTTTCTATAGAAACTATACAGATTTGATCTCAAAGCCCAACTAAAAACTTAGCCACATAGTCACTTAGTATTATAGTCTAGTAGTATTTAAAAGTAAGAGACCTTAGGCTTGAATTTCGTAGATAGTGAATTCTGTTGTACTAGTATGTTAGGTGCAGGAGGTTTGAGGAGGCTTTGGATATGTTTCGGTGGATGTCATGTGAAAGCAACGAGAAGCCTGATGAAGCTACGGTTGTGACCACCATTTCAGCTAGCACAACATCGAAAACTTTGGAGCTTGGTAAAGAAATTCATGAATATGTTAGAAGTGAGCTTGGATTCACTACTAGAACTGGAAATGTGGTTGTTGAATATGTATGTAAAACTTGGTTATTTGATTGAAGGCCGGAGAATTTTTAATGGGTATACAATACAAACGTTTTAACGAGGCGGTGGCTCTATTCCAAGAGATGCAAACCAAAAGAGTTAAAGGGGATGAATTTACAGCGGTTGCTCTCCTCACAGACTATGCTCCGTTGGGAGCATTAGAGCAAGGGGAATGGATTCACGGGTATATCGAATACAACAAAATTAAAAATTGATGCAGTTGTTGTTGGTACCGCGGTTATAGAAATGTATGCAGAATGTCGGAGCATAGACAAATCTTTGGACTTCAATCATTTATGGGCTTGCATGGAATGGCAAGACAAGCAAAGGAATCGAGTTCTCAAAAATGGTACAGATTGGCATGAAGCCATGGACAGAGCTAATGAAGGCTCACTGAGGGCAGATGCCCCTACTCAAGTAATTTGTTTATTCAGTTGCAGACTACAGTTATATAATATATATGCCTTAGTTTTGAAGAAAATTATATGCATTTAATATACAACATATCTTCATACTACTTACACTTCATATCAAATATTATATGAGCAAAAGTGCTCTTATTCTGTCATTCAGACGGAAAAAAAATCCTCTTCCGCCTATTATGTATTAGTATATTTGTTATCACTTTTTCACTTTTCACTACTATACTGAAATTTTTGTAATATTGGAATTGTGATACAACATCATTTGAAATAATCCGTGTTATCATATTGAGTATAAGTTATACTATAATAAGGTTTTCTTAGTTGTTTTTCTAGTTACCCCCTTTAGAAAAAATTTCTAGCTCCGTCCCTACATGAAGCCTGATGATTTCACCTTCATTATTGTCTTAACTGACTACGTTCAACTCCAAGAGAAAGATATATGAGATTGAGCGAAATTAGAAAACTATGGTTGCCTGATTAACCTTCTTGGCCGTGCTAGAATGTTAGACGAAGCAGAGGAGTTGATAGAAAGGGTTCCAAGTGAGATTATAGTCCCGATTTCTATATGTTTGCTTCCATGGTCAGTAACTGTACATTTCGATCTAAAATTTTGATTTAGGACCGAAAAAGTCGAAGTACGATGCTAATAATTTGGTTCCACATGAGAATATGAATATTTGTAAAATGTGGGAAATCGTAATAGGAAGCAGCAGTACTATTAGACGACTCGAGTAACGAAAGACTTCAAAGTCCAAGGAAAATGATCAATTACTGTTTTGAAGTGGTGACCAGACAAATATGCAGCTTAAGTAAGAGCCCTTCTCTACTGCTTTATCCTTTCTTTCCTAGCTTCACGTTCTTTGTCATCTAGCTTCACGGATGCCGTCTTCCGTATATAAATCACGGATCTGGATTATATACCTCCTTATTCCATACCCTTCACATCCCCTTCTATTTTATATGGTCAAGATTAAGTCACGTCAACATTTTTATTGATTTTTTTATAGAAATAATAAGACAAAAAACAATGAGAATATAAAATATTGACGTAACTTAACCGTAACCACAAAAATAAGAGTGGATGGGAAGGGCAAATAATCCAGGTCTATAAATCACACTCTCGAAGTGAAATGACGCAAGTCAAGTCTCGTCTTGGCCTATTACTGTTTATTGAGATCTATCACTGTTCACCGAGTGAATAAATACGCTGGTTACTGACGCAAAATTTTTAGAAGTTGAATTGCTTTTAAAAGCAAAACACCTTTGGTCAGTAAGACCAAGTGACCCTACCGACATGTAACAGAACGGTGGAAAAGCCGGAGCTGCTTTTTGAGGAAAACCAAAGAAGTTTTCAACAATGGTTTCCACTTTACTTGATGAGATTATAGTTCTACTTTCCGCGGTGTTTTATTTAGTGCTACGTAAAACGATTTCAACGGAAATTTTTTTATTGTGATCGAAATGATACATTATATATTTTTATATAAGTTGTGAATAATTTTATTTTTTAAGTTATTAACTTTTTAATAAATATATTCTACCATTTGTATAGTGACATGTAGTATACCACTCCGTATTCTAGTCACACTGAAAAATATCTTACATTCAGCAGTGTAAATATACATAAAATGCTGAAAAATCTCTCGCGTTCACCATTTGTAGGTTTTACTTAGATGCAAAGTCTCATCTGTTCACCAATCAACACAATGGGTTCTATATAAATAAACCCATAAAACCATTATCCCAAAACGTAAAAAATAAGAGTTAATTTTTATCCTTGAGAAATACTGTTTCTTCATTCAGTTTTTCTCATTATTTGTTTGTCAAATTTCGAATCATGTCTTGAAAGTACATAATATATAAAATTCGTTAGAGTTCGAAGATTGCGATGTTTTGACTTCGAATTATAGATTGTTTCATCCCGAGAGAAATAATTGTCTGAGATTCGTCAATCTTGTTATGAAAGAGGGTATTTGTGTTATGCCTGTACAGTGTGCCTTAAGTATTCTCAATAATACCATCTCCCATAAGCCCTCAAGCAGTTCTATGAATCTTCGACAGCAAGTAGAAGAGTCTCACGAGATTTCAACTTTGTGCAATATTTGCAGAACCCTATGAAACACTCCATCTTTGTCACTTAAAAGTGTACTGTTTAATTTGCAGTGAGTATTGAGACTATTAGTCTAATACCTGTACAAATGTAACACAAATATCTAGTGAAAAGAGAGAAATTTGCACAGATAGGATAATTTTTTTACACATATATACTTTTCTACGTAGCACGTAAAATCCTTTAGCTTTTATAATCTTCTGAACTTGATTAAGCTACAAAACAAACGATCACAATTTAAATGTTTACAACACAATCAGTCTTTGTCTAAGCTATATGCTCATTGGTCTCATCTATGGTCTGCATTTGTTTCCTACTTAATCTCGCTGTAATCAAACATATAAGAAAGATGGCAGGCAAAAGGGACATTTTGATAGGAGTATCAGCACGCCGAATGTAATAAACATATTGAATTATTGAGCAAACACACTGAGCGATGCCTCCGACTAAACCATAAGTTTCAATGGCATAACCAAAAAGCATGTAACATCCCCTCTTCCTCCATCCCACATCTTTTTTCCTACCTTTGTAAATCAGCTCCCATATGCAAGTGAGAAGAGCTGCTATAGCAAGGAGCATACCGAACAGTGAATACCGAGGCCTACTTGGGGACGAAGCCTGATCACAAGCAGCTGATAAAATCTCCATGCAAAGGCTACTTACTAGAAAGATCCACTCTACTGGATTTGCCTGCATAATAAATTAATAATGAGTTCAATTAAAACTTAAAGAAAAGGCTAAACTGAATTTTTGTCCCACAAATTTGGGTGGGATTAATTGAATACCATGTTAACTGATGAAATTGCGTTCTGAACAATTCTCCTAATAAGCTTTGCTTCATTCCTGAAAACTTAATTAGTAAGCACTAACTCAATGAAGGATTACTAGAAGCTATCACCTTCACTCAACAGTCAATATAAAGAATTAACTAAATGAAAAGAAAAAAAAAATTATATATATATATACCAGTTCTTTTCCATTGAGAGATTCTTCAAATAATTTTATTTGATTTGACAAAGAAAAAATAATTTTATTTGAGAAACGCCTTGTGGTCCTCATTCTATAACTTACTTTTCAGGATTCATTCATGCCATATATGGTCAAAAGAGAGAAAAAAACCAAATTTATATTTTAAACAAAAAATATTATTTACACTAAGAGAAAGAGAGTGAGCTTAATCTCACAAAAAAAAACAAAAAAAAAAATGTTATAATTTGTATATGAATTTGTTGTTCCATTCCGATTGGGCCTTCAATTGCTTGAGTGGACCCATCAGCCCATCTGTTTGGTTCCCTTTGTTTGGGCCTTTATATTTGGCGCTTCCCACATGATGTTTCTCATTGATGCAATTATATACGTATACAAGTTGCTAAACTAGCATATATCAATTTGATACATAAATTTCAACCTAAAATCAACTTGCAATATATAGGAGAGAGATGCCCAATATCTTTTAAACCACTTGAACCAAATAACCTTAATTTTTTATGCGTGGACTTGGAGTAATGCATATAACTCAAAATTTTCTTTTTATTAACATTATTTTTTAAATCAAATTTACAAATCATGTGAAGTTTCACTAAAATCATGAACCGCATCATATGATTTGTAAAAGGAGAATTTTGATTTAGATGCTTGATATTTAAATTTGTTAGACCAAACATGCCTAGCCTTCAACTTTTTATTAATCTACTTTCTACATTTGAGCCACATTTTTTAAACTGCCCCTTCTAAAATTCAAAAATAATATCCAAAGCTCCTAAATCTACCCTTCTTTATACCAAAATTATTATGATACTAACTAAGTTATAAATCAATGATATGTACAAAAAAAATTAAAATTAAACGTACCAAAAGCTAAAATTAAACTTACCGAACACTAAAATTAAACGTACCACTCAACCATATGTACAAAAATAAATATACCAAAAATAAAAAACAAACGTACCAATCCATAATATGAATAAAATTAACGTATGAAAACTAATGATAAGCATACTAGTAATGTATAGAAATAATTCTCTCAATAAATGTATACGTGATAATTTGAAAAAAAAAAATATAAACATCCACCATTTTTGTTATCTTGAAGATAAGATTATGTTTTAATTTAGGAGATCAAGATATTTTGTACGAAAAAATATTAAAAAAAATAACTGGATAAATACTTTTAATGAAAAACCATTGATTATCTCTTAAAATAGAGTCCACAACTTCTAAAATACTTTAAAAAAATTAGCAGAAAATTACAATAATAATTTTGAATTTGATAAGGAGAAAAACTGATGCGGCCCAATGTACCGAAGTGTCTGAATCAAGATCCTTAAAGACACAGATGTTTGATAAAAAAACATTAAATGTTAGGGGTTTAAATCTAATCAAGCCTATGTAAAATATGTTTTAAATAGAAGATGTCGCTACTATTACTCATATTTTATCTTGCAAATCTTGATGTTTCAGCGAAGCTATTTTTCCATTGTGCTATTTGCATAACAACCATTCATTAACATGTTTCAGAATGTGGAAAAGCCGAAAATAGATAGCAGCATTACTATTAAACTAGTCTAGTATTGAAAGACGTCCAAGTCCAATGAAAATGGTTACCCGTGATTAAGATAGTGGCCAGACAAATTTGCAGCTTGAGTAAGAGCCCCTCTCCACTGCTTTACCCTTTCTTTCTTCGCTTCACGTTCCTTGTCATCTTCTTCTTCAAGGATGCCATCTTCGTGCTTCTGAAATGCTTGGGCTAAACAACCTTCCTGATTCCTCACATGTGAAGGATCGACATGAAAGAATATTGGCAAGACCTGTTGCCCCAGCTTTTCTCTACATTCCATGATCATCACCAGCTCGTCAAGAAGCCATCTTGAATCCGCGTAATTCTTTGAGAAGACAATGATCGAGATTCTGGACTCTTCGATTGCCCGCAACAGTTCGGGTTGTACTTCTTCCCCTCTTTTCAGTTTGTCCTCATCAACAAAGGCATGGAAGCCCCAGTCTTGTAATGCCGCGTGAAGGTGGCTCGTGAAGCCATTGCGTGTATCTTCGCCTCTAAAACTCACGAACACGTCGTAATTCCAGAGTTTTGAGGATGAGGGTTCATGGGATGTCATGGTGTGGTGTTACTGTTTACGGCACTAGAGTGGTTCCAATCGAGTGAGGAAAATGGCAGCACAAGAGTGTATATAACACTGAAGGGACACTTTTTGGTTCTTTCCAGGACGCGTTCCGCTCCCATTCTTTGGCTCTTTCCGGGAAGCATCCGCCCCAGGTTTTGAAGAAAACCAAGGACGTTTCCAGTGGAAAACCACGACGTTCATGGTCTCACGATCTGATCACTGGACGGCTACGATTGAAAAGATGGGAGAAAAACAGCTTTAAGATGAAACCGCGTTCAACAAAGTAAAGGGACACGTACTGATGGGACTTTGAGTAGAAGGGTAGTTAGTGCTTTTTGTTGAAAAGTGTGATGGCAATGAATTCCCACAGTTCAGCAGCAGAATTCTTCAGCATGGCAGAAGTTTTCAATGCCCATGCAAAGTGAAAGTTGAATATAAAAATACATAGAAATTGTATTGTCAAAGTGAAATTGTATTTTCAATTTACATTGATCATCATGAAATGGTATTGGAACTTTGGTTTGATCTATTGCCTTCAAAAGTTATGTTGAAGATGTTTTGAGTAAGGTTTTCCACATCAGAACTCTCTTCCGCATAAACTAAGTATAGAAAAATCAAACATTAAAAATCATTCAAATTATGAGAAGTTTACCAAAATAATTATGAAAATAAATAAAATAATAATACTATACCATATAAAAATATATTACCTCTTTTTCCAAATAGTCGATCTCGTGTGCACAACAAAGCTTGAATTGTTTCCGGTAACAATGGACGAGGGGAATGCTAGGTAAAAAGGAAATTAGGGTTTGGGGTTTTATACAGCAAAGCACCACACATGTGTAATAGTTAACTTGATTTTTTTTAATGGAATATTATTTTATTTTTGTTCTCTTTTTGGCAAACCTTGTAGAGTATTTTTCTTTTTCGGTTTCACATTGTGTGGAACGGGGGAAGAATCTAACCCCTCCTCCTTTTGATTAATATAATGAAATTAGCTCCATTTTCTTGAATTCTTGTCAAACAAGAAAAGTCAAAAAGATTTTTGAGGGTTAGAAAATGAGGATTAGGTAAATGGTTTTGACAGACTGTTTGAAAATTTGAATACATGTGTGAACCTTTGAGGAAAACCATGCTCTCTGGAAATGTCTCAGATGTAACCTGTAACATCCCACATCGCCCAGGGGAGTGATCCTTAAATGTATATTCCCATCTCTACCTAGCACGAGGCCTTTTGGGAGCTCATTGGCTTCGGGTTCTGTAGGAACTCCGAAGTTAAGCGAGAATGGGGCTAGAGCAATCCCATGATGGGTGACCCACTGGGAAGTTGCTCGTGAGTTCCCAAAAACAAAATCGTGAGGGAATGGTAAGCCCAAAGCGGACAATATCGTGCTAGGTGGTGGAGCGGGCCCGGGAAGTGATCCGCCCTGGGCCGGGATGTGACAAATTGGTATCAGAGCCTAACCCTGGGCGCGTGTGTGCCGACGAGGACGTCGGGCCTCTAAGGGGGGTGGATTGTAACATCCCACATCGCCCAGGGGAGTGATCCTTAAATGTATATTCCCATCTCTACCTAGCACGAGGCTTTTTGGGAGCTCACTGGCTTCGGGTTCCGTAGGAACTCCGAAGTTAAGCGAGAATGGGGCTAGAGCAATCCCATGATGGGTGACCCACTGGGAAGTTGCTCGTGAGTTCCCAAAAACAAAATCGTGAGGGAATGGTAAGCCCAAAGCGGACAATATCGTGCTAGGTGGTGGAGCGGGCCCGGGAAGTGATCCGCCCTGGGCCGGGATGTGACATAACCACATTCCACTATGACTAAGAGAATATGGGTATTTTTAATTATCTATTTTAACTGTAACCTAATTTTTCATAGCAGATGTGCGTGAGGCCGTGCGTCAGCTCTGTTGTATTTCAGAATCCCTATTCAAAATCCCTAATTCAGAAATATGAATTTCAAAATCCTTAATTCAGAAACATGAATTTCAGAAATTTCGAATTCCAAAAGCCCTAATTCAGAGTCCCTATTCATAATCTCTAATTCAGAAACATGAATTTCAGAAATTTCGAATTCCAAAAGCCCTAATTCAGAGTCCCTATTCAAAATCCCTAATTCAGAAACTTGAATTTCAGAAATTCCTAATTCCAACAGCCCCAACTTAGAAACCCTAATTTAAGAAATTCCTAATTCGACAAGCCCTAATTCAGAAACCCTTGAGTTTATTGTAGGAATTTCTTACCTTGTGCAGTGAGGAGGAGTGGAGGGCAGACTAAGGAGTGAGGAGGGTGACAGAGTGGGTGAACCAGTGAGGAGTGAGGAAACTGACAGAGTGACTGAGTGAGGAGGGTGACAGTTTGGGACCTGGGTGAGGTCGAGACTCGAGGACGACGAGGAGAGTGAGGTCAGGTCACTGATCTGAGACTGAGGTGAGGTGAGAGAGGGCCCGTGAGGCGCCGCGTCCGCGTGACGGCGTGAGGTCTCGAAATCGAAGACGAAGTCGATCGAGGATTCAAGAGAGAGAGACAGACAGAGAGTGATTTGAATTTTGAGCTGAGTTAATGAGAGAGAAGAGAAGAGTAATAGCCTACAATGGACGGCTGAGATTAAATCTCAGCCGATCCAATGGTTATCAATTTTTTAAATTTAATAAATATATATATATATATATATATATATAATTATGAAATAGACGGCTGAGATTAAATCTCAGCCGATCCCATGGTCATCAATTTTTAAATTTAATTTAATATATATAATTATTATAGTTTTTACTTTTTAGGGATATAAAATTGTTAAATTAATGTATATAATTATTAATATTATAGTTGATTCATACTTTTATTAAGTATATAAATTATAACATAAGATTTTGTGATATCCACATCCACTAGTGTAAATATTTTAAATTGAAGATCAAATTCAATCTTTGTATTCATATAGGGTCAAGGAGTGTAGCTGTAAAAATTCATCAAAATCAGAGTTAAAATAACCGTTAAATCTTGATATTTCGTTTATAACCGTCGAAAAGTTTTGTCCCGTTACTTGATCTCTGAATGTTTATTTTTTGTGATTTTTTGCTGATGTGATCTCCAAGCATATACAAACAAGTTTGACGGTTTGGATCGTTGAAATTAGTTTTGGAGAATTTGTATCCCATCAAAACGATAGATTGACTAACACTTAAGAGTTTATTTATACTTTCATTAAGTATAACATAAGATTTTGTGGTATCCACTTGTGTAAATATTTTAAATTAAAGATCGAATTCATTCATTGTATTCATAGAGGGTCAAGGAGTGTAGTTGTAAAAATTCATCAAAATCGGAGTTAAAATAACCGTTAAATCTTGATTTTTCGTAACCGTCGAAAAGCTTTGTCCCGTTACTTGATCTCTGAATGTTTTTTTTTTTTTTTTTTTTTTTGCTGATGTGATCTCCAAGCATATACAAACAATTTTGACGGTTTGGATCGTTGAAATTAGTCTTGGAGAATTCGTATCCCATCAAAATGATAGATTGACTAACACTTAGAGTTTATTTATACTTTCATTAAGTATAACATAAGATTTTGTGGTATCCACTTGTGTAAATATTTTAAATTGAAGATCGAATTCATTCATTGTATTCATAGAGGGTCAAGGAGTGTAGCTGTAAAAAATCATCAAAATTGGAGTTAAGATAACCGTTAAATCTTGATTTTTTGTTTATAACCGTTGAAAAGCTTTGTCCCGTTACTTGATCTCTGAATGTTTGTTTTTTGTGATTTTTTGCTGATGTGATCTCCAAGCATATACAAACAAGTTTGACGGTTTGGATCGTTGAAATTAGTTTTGGAGAATTCGTATCCCATCAAAATGATAGATTGACCAACACTTAAGAGTTTATTTATACTTTCATTAAGTATAACATAAGATTTTGTGGTATACACTTGTGTAAATATTTTAAATTGAAGATCTAATTCATTCATTATATTCTTATAGGGTTAAGGAGTGTAGCTGTAAAAAATCATCAAAATCAGAGTTAAAAGAACCGTTAAATCGTGATTTTTCGTTTATAACCGTTGAAAAGCTTTGTCCCGTTACTTGATATCTGAATGTTTGTTTTTTGTGATTTTTTGCTGATGTGATCTCAAAGCATATACAAACAAGTTTGACGGTTTGGATCGTTGAAATTAGTTTAAGAGAATTCGTATCCCATAAAAACAATAGATTAACTAACACTTCTTAGAGTTTATTTATACTTTCATCAAGTATAACATAAGATTTTGTGGTATCCACTTGTGTAAATATTTTAAATTGAAGATCGAATTCATTCATTGTATTCATATAGGGTCAAGGAGTGTAGCTATAAAAAATCATCAAAATTGAAGTTAAAATAACCGTTAAGTTGTGATTTTTCGTTTATAACCGTCGAAAAGCTTTGTCCCGTTACTTGATCTCTGAATGTTTATTTTTTACGATTTTTTGTTGATGTGATCTCAAAGCATATACAAACAAGTTTGACAGTTGGGATCGTTGAAATTAGTTTTGGAGAATTCGTATGCCATCAATCAAGTTCCGTGTGTGTGTGTGTGTATATATATATATTTATTAAGTAGATTTAAATCTATTTATTTTGTACTTATAAATTATAATTGACTGGTACACGGAATAGTACATCACGTGTGTCATTATAAAAATAGTGAGATATGTCATGTGTGTGATAAAAAGTTAATAACTTAAAAAAAAAAAAAAAAAAAAATTTCTCACCACTTCTATTAATTTTCATTTTTCCCTCTCTTTTTTGTTTTCTTTTCAACCTTTTCTTATCATTTTCACTTTTCCCTCCAGCATCTTTCCCTAATTCCCTCACTTTTTGTTTCATTTTCAACTTTTCTTAACATTTTCATTTTCCCTCCATTTTTTTTCTTTCAAGAAGGCAGCAACGACAAGAAATTGAATGGAAAGAAATCACATCAATGGATGCAAATCATGCAATGCATCATGCATATTAAATATTAATTAATAATTGTTATAGTTTTTTATAAAATTTAATATATACATATATATAATTATTATAGATAGTTAATATTTTGGGGGTATAATTATTATAGTATATATAATTATTATAATTATTATAAAATTTATAGTTAATTTAATATATATATATATATATTATAATTTTTAGGGGTATAAAATTGTAAAATTAATGTATATAATTATTACAGTATGTTTTTAGGGTTATAAAATTATAAATATAATATTCTGCTTATCGTGTATCGTGTTATCCACGTGTATACCCGAATCAACCCGTTATCTTAACAGGTGCTTATCGGGTTACCCGATAACGACTCGATTCGTTATCGTGTCGACCCAAACACCTGTTAATTTCGTGTCGTGTCGTGTCGGGTTATCGGGTCGTGTCAGAAATTGCCAGGCCTACCTATAACCCGTATGCAGGTTTTGGAAATTAAAATTTCAAAATCATGTAGTAAATGGTTGAATAATTCGCATCACCTAATTTTGCGATAAAGAATGTATACTGAAATTGAATTTATGATCCAATTCACTATTAGGTTTTAATAATTCATTGTTCTTTTAGTGTTATACTTGTATTTGTAGTTTGGTTTGTAGAAACTGGAGAAAAATCATTAGGTTTTAATAATGGAACAATAACGAAAAGCTTCCCGTATTGTTTACTTTAACGAAAAACCATATTTTTACTTTAAAAAGTCAATCCTAGTACTATTCACTTACAACATCTTTTTGTCATTTTCGTTAAAACTCAAAGTTTTTAATCCATTTTCATTAGTTTCCCTTTTAATAAAAGCAAGGTTAAAATGGTAGGGGTGTCTGGATAGATGCAGTTCAATTGAGATTACAAAAGAGATATTTTATCACATTTTTTATATCACATTTCTAATAGAGATGAGATTCACATGTATTGGTAAGTCCTATTTCTATTAGAAATGTGGTATGAAAAATACGGTAAGAAAAATGTGGTAAGTGTAGGTCACCCTTAAGATTAATGGAAGGATAATACTTTGCATCCCCATGAAGGGATGCACATATTCTTACATTTGTAAATAACGTATTTTAAGTATATAAACTTAATGATCTAAATCATTCAATTTCTTAATCATCATTTGAAGATCACTCATACAAAAAATCATTTGAATCGAAAATCATTTAATCATCCAAACATATCAAATAAATGAAGGATTCATCATGAATATGTTACTTGGTATCTATACCGTTGATTTGTACGTTCTATACATTTTAATGATTAAATGATCTCCGATTCAAATGATTTTCTGTAGCTGTGATCTTTAAATGAAGATTAAGAAATTGAACAATTCTGATTATAAAATTGGATGAAAAATATACATTATTTGCATAATGAAGAATAAGCTCATCCTTCAAAGTATGAATGCAAGTATTATACTTAATGAAATTGTCCATGAGTTTATTGTTGGCTATCCCTCTCACCCAAAAACGAGAGAGAGATACATTATGTTGCAAAGTTTGATAATGCCTTTATTATTGGGTTTAGATGAGATAACGGGGTGCAAAGAGTAAACCTAGGTCTAATTGGACTAATAAATATTTAGATGTTCTAAAAATTTCATTGTCCTTATCTAAAATGCTATCATTTCGTTACTTTTCTATTTTTTTTGCTAGTCAGAGCATATTTTCACTATGCTGGCATCTTTGCCGGCCCTAGCTGCCGATCTAGTTAATAGGCTTACCAGCTCTTATTTACAAAACGGAATCACGCTTAGAATTTGAACTTACGACATCGAGATTTGGAGACCTACATTGTACCCGATTAAATTAAGAGAGCTTTCTTATCACAGGAAATACAAAGAGTGATGGTCCACACACAAATGAAAATAAAAAATCAAAAGCCATTTGAATTTGATTTCACTTTTCGTTCTGTCTTTCATTCCTTCTTCCCATGAACTTCGCATTATCCTTTTACATTGCTCACTTCTTCATATACTTTTCCTCCATCTCTAAATTAAAAACAAATTAAATCTAAAAATAAAAAATAAACTTATCAAATTGATTGATATTTTGATTTAATTACAATAACAAAAATCTGAACTGTGCTCTTAATTATCTGGTTCCACTAGAGAATAAAATTTTTTGTATCTTCTTAATTATAGTAATTTATACTAATATTCCATTAGAAGACTTGCACCACCTGAGGCTGCATACTAATACAATATGAAGGCAAGATTATTCAATGCTAATCCTTGAAAATGAAATTCAAGAAATTTAATCATTTGGTTTGTTGTCATTCCTTTTACAAGGCCAGTTTTAGAGTTTATAAGTTAAATTAGGTTCCAATCCTTAGTGGTGACATTTTCTCGATTGAAATCTTATGTCTTTTAAACTTTTTCAATACGATTTAATTCCTAAACATTTTGTTTATTTTTTTTATTCTACCGAAAAAATTAAAATAAATGGGAAAAAATATTTTTGTATTCATATTGCATATCCATGTTTATAATTTTTAGGTGCAATATTTATGTTTATATTATGTACCCCATATCAATTACCTATATGTTTTTTTTTTTTTTTTTGGGTCCTAGAATGTACACATATGTCTATAAATATTGTACCCACTTATGAACATGAATACATAACATGAGTCCATGAGGTTTACCCATATGTTTTTATTTTTATTTTTTCTCAGTCATAGAATAAACCTCGTATGCAATCATATGAGGTTTATTCGAAGAAGTTACCGAGGTTATATAATAAATTTTTTTGTAAGAGAATGTACCCAATGTTTTGTAGTACATTATTTTTTTGTTAAATTGATGAATGTTATTGGTTTACCCAATGTTTTGTAGTACATTATTCCTCAAGGTACCCTTAAGGCTGGTATTGATGAATGATTGTGAAGATTATGATGATAGGTTATTTAAGAGTTTAATCTATTTTTAATATTTAAATCACAAATTATGAGTTTTTAATTCCATAAATACAGGTAACTACAATTACAATTTTTAAATTAAAAAAATAACATACATTAATACTAATTTGTTGAGGTGTACATAATTCAGTGACTTTAATCAAACATTGACAACCAATAAAGTTTCAATTAAAGAATATTGAAGAGCAAGGACCACATCCAAAGTCTACCTTATAAGTTAATAGATTTATTTATTTATTATTATTATAAAAAAGGGGGACAACTGGTGGCAAGTCACGGTTATCCATTCCTTTCGGGGACTGGAAAGACTCACGGAGACATTTCAGCCTCCCTTGGCCACAAGTATGGCTTCCACACTAGCAGCGAGTTTCGCCTCCAAAACCTTTAATTTTTAATTTGAAGGAAGCCTTGCAATCCGCCATTTACCTTTAGGTTACCAGCTCGTGGTTTATAAGTTAATAGAATTGATAGACTCATCATTTATCAACCGAATTTGCTTTCAAATTTCAACATACGATTAATACATATCATTATAAATAAATAATATTATTAGGTTTTTCCTTTTTCTGGCTGCGTACATAGTACATATTTTGCAAGGCCACCCTGACAAACACACATTAGGTCACTCGTCGTAGGACAAACATGTAGATGAAGATGACATCAGAAGGAAAAAGAGCCCTGTGAATACTAATTATTTATAATTAGGTTAACTACATTATATATGTGACCATATAATATAATGGTCTTCATTATAAAACTTGAGCTAACTCTAGCTAGCTATGCTAATTAAGTTAAAAACAAGTAGTACTAGTCTCGCTATACTTATGCAGCTGGAGCAAAATCATAGTCGCCATCATCGTCATCGTCCCCATCCCCTTCTGAGCATGTCACCAACGAAAGATCCTCAAATTTAGCATTGACTCTACCATCTCCATCTTCATGCTTCTTGCACCATGAGGCAATGCTAATATTTGAAACGGGACACGTTTTTGTTTTTTTTGTTTTTATCAAGAAGGTGAAAAAAGAAAGAGTTAGACTGAGTCCAAATGGTGATGAATTAGATTGTAAAGGTAAGTTCATATATATATCGAGGGAGGAGAATAAGGTGCATGTTAAACTCGTTTATGCACAAGGCATTCGCGTGGGGAGTGTGACTGCTGCATGAAGGTTGTGCAAGAACCAGTGTCCAAGACAGGTGGTGCTTTGTCATCCAGCCACGAAGGGATCGCAAGTGACAATTCAGCTAACCACGTTGGTGCAAATTGTGTTAACTTCGTGACAACATGCAGAGTTCATTCACGTGTTGGGATCGAGAGAATATATGAATACGATCGAGATAATTGGCAATGTGTTGGGTGGGTATATATTACAAACTCTGAAAGTGATAGATGATGCTTTATTCACAAAAAAGGCTGATCTTTGCTTTTCAATATGAGGGTAGAAACCATTGATAGCTAGATTTCCTTAGTAACCTTTTCATTTAAACTTTTTTGTTTTATGTTTTCAGTTCAATTGTCATCGTGCAATGTTATATGCATGATCTAAACTCTTTATTTTCGAGGTCATCTTTTAAAAATTATATTATTCAGTTAAACAACGCTAATTAATGATTAAATTATTACTCATTTAATTGATTTTTTGTAAAATAAATCTTAAAGGGTGAAGAGTATTATATCATTGTGATCATTTATTTCTCAGCCCGCCCTTAAAATTAATCTTAAAGGGTGAAGAGTATTAATCTTAAAAATAAATGGTTACGATGATATAATACTCTTTATGCTTAGAATTAATTTTAGCTACACACTTTAAGATTAATTTTGTAAGGTTTTTTTAAGATTAATTTTATAAGGTGATTTTAGCTCTAGACGTACATGTTAGATATTATTATTTAATATGACCAGAATGGACTGAAAGAGAGAGTTTTATTCTTATTTGTTTCTTTAGGTCGAGGGAATATTTTATTCTTCAGAGCAATTACATCATATCATCATAAGAAACATACAAGAGAAAAGAAGAGACGCCCGTATCGACTGCCCCAACCAGTGCCAGAAATGCGTGTGGTCTTTGTCAATTTCTTAGCGTCTAAGGACTTAATATATAATTAATACTTATTAGAAATTATTAATACTTTAAGTATATTTGAAAGTACTTTAAAATATTTAATAGCATTTATAAATTAAGTTTCTGATTATATTTGACAGTAAAAGTGGATTAATTACACTAACACTCTTTGAGATTTATTGAGTTTTTACAAAACTTCCTCACGTTTGAGACATTACACTAACATCTCTTCAAGTTTTAATTTATTTTCATATAACACATTCAGTCAAAATTCTGCTAATAAATTGACAACTTTACCCTTATAACTAAGGGAGCTTTAACGAAAAGCCTATGGTACTGTTCACTTTAACGAAAACCACACTTTTACATTAAAATGTCAATCATGGTACTATTCACTTTACCTTTTATTTTGTTCTTATCATTAAAACTCAAAGTTTTCAAACAATTTTCATTAATTTTCCTTACAACTAATTGTTTAAACAACAAAAAAATTAAACTCTAAAAGAATAAATTAACCATTAAAAATTTTACACCCTAAAAGAATAATTAAACATTAAAAAATAATATTATAATAATTATAGTATTGAAAACTTCCTCCCTGCGGCCCACCTTCATCCCTTCCTCTCCCCCACCCCCCCCCCCCCCCCCCCCCTCTCCTCTTTCCCCCCCCTTTTCCTCTCCCAATGCTTGCCGCTGCCCAGATCCTTCAACTCCTCCACCAAGCAAATGTCAGATATCTACAAAGAAAGAAAAAGCCATCAATTGATCATTCCACTACGGCAATTTTGGGTTCTTCTCTGTTTCTGAAAATTCACATATAATCTCATCTGGGTTTTGTTCAAATTGATCAAAAAATCCAACTTTGGTGAAAATTTTGGTGTCTGAATTTCTGGGTTTCTCTCAAAAATGGTGACTGAATTTGGGAATGCTCCATCATGTTTTGGACTTAAACATCAATTGATGGCCAATTCTATTTTGTTCCTTGGAGAAACACAACCACACCATCCACTCTAGCTAGTTTATATGGAAACGCTCAGCGCCTCCTGTTTGCTGGCTTCTTCTGGGGTCGAAGCAGATGGTGGAAACCGGCAGTCCAAAGTCGGACTGCGCCGCGAAGAAGCAGGTGTTGAAATGGGCACGAGAGGGTGGCTGGTTTTAATGTTTATTTTATTTTTCTAATGTTTAATTTTTTTGTAATATTTTTTTTTGTAATATATTTCTTTATTGTTTAAGAAATTAGTTATAAGGGTAAACTTGTCATTTAATGACCAAAATTTTGTCCGAAGGGAGTTATGTGAAGTCAATTAAAACCTGAGAGGGTATTAGTGCAATGTCTTAAACATGGAGGAATTTTATCAAAACTCGATAAATTTCAGGGAGTGTTAGTGTAATTAAATGTTAAAATTTAAAAGTTGTTTTCCAGGACAAACTTGAATTTTGAATAAACACAATGTGATATATGCACTTGTATTTTTAATAAACACAATGTGCTTCTACTAGAAGTGCTTTTGAGCAGAAATAAAAATGTAATTCCAAACCAACCTTAAGAGAGTCCTATTTGATAATTATTTTAGCTTTAGTTTTTATCTTTACTTTATTTATATTGAAAACCCAAAAAATGATCGTATGATAACCGTTTTATTTTTAATTTTTTTAAGAAAAAAATGATCTTAAGATAACCGTTTTGTTTTGTTTTTGTTTTTTTTTTTTTCACATTTTCTTTAAGATTGAAAACCAAAGCTTAAAAGAATTTTTTTTTGTTTTTAAAATTTGGCTTTCAATTTTCAAATTTTAAAAAGTTAGAAACTAGTCACTCAGTACTATGTTTTAGTGGCAATGACATTCATCTTCACTTGGAAATGAGAGGTCTCAGGTTCGAATCTCGGGGATGGCGAATTCGATACCAAATTAAGTTACCCATTGTGTGACATAGCCGAACTCCCCCTCCCCTTACTGTAAAAATATCGATGTATTCATAAAAAGTTAGAAACTAAAAATTAAAATGGTTTTCAAATGGTATAATTTCAATTTTTTACAATACTACTGCTATCTAAGATATTCTCTTAATAGGTAAGTGAGAGGTTTTATATGCAATTCTCGCAAATTGCAAGTTTAATGCTAAATTATTACTGGTCAATTGTGAGACTTTACCCAACCCTCTTTCCTATCATCGTATGTATCAAACATATAAAAAAGGACCCGGCTTCTCTGCCCTCCCACTTCCCATACACTTTCATCCCCTCTTATTTTGTGCGGTCACGGTAAAGCCACGTCAACATTTTATATTGATTTTTTTTTATAGAGATAATAAGACAAAAAACAATAGTAATATAAAATATTAACATGGCTTGACTGTGACCGCACAAATAGAAAAGGATGTAAGTGTATGGAAAGTGAGAAGGCAGAGAAGCCAAGTCCTATAAAAAAAACCGTTTAGCCTCAAATTATCAAAGATTGACCATTCATTCAGTTGAGTGTATGCAAGTACCATCTATTGGCTAGCACTATCAATGCTAGCTTTCTCTGAATTCTTGACAAATTAAAAGCATGCAGCTCCAAGCCTCCAAAGACATTAGTCATTACATTCCTTCTTCTGTATATGAATGGCGGGTGTAAGGACTCGTTATTTATTATAGTGAATCACAGTTTGTAACTTAATAAATTGAATCAATCAGGGCACGAATTGGTACTAGGCTTACACAGTTGATCAAATTCAAACAGTACTGAAAGTATTGAAGGTAGAGTAAGTACGGTTAGAGTAATATACATGGCACATGACGGGCAGGGCAAGGAAAAGGTGGACAGAGCCAAAGTAGACAAATATATACAAGAACGCCTACGTGGACTCCACTCACATCTCCAATGTTGGTGAGCTCCTTGCGTTGCTACTTGCTAGTTGCTAGTGTGCCCAATCACACCAGTGGGCAGTGGCTACCTTTTTTTAATTTATTAATCTGCTTAATTTTCTTCTTAATTGGAGTTTAGTCCTTCCAGAATAACTTGTTAATTAGTGCCACGTGCTTAATTTTCTTCTTAATTGGGGTTTTATCCTTCCAGAATAACTTGTTAATTAGTACCACGTGCTTATGATACTGCCCACTCCATTACCACTAATTAGTCTCTTTTTTTTTTTTTTTTTTTTTTTTTTGAAACCAAGAACCATATCATAAATAAGCCTACAGAGAGGCAACCATAATAACAATACCAAGCAGTGTCAAGGGATAAACCATAACGACCCCTCCACCAAGTAGAGGCGTCATCCCCAGCACCACCATAACCCCATTAATGAGGGCAAGGTAATCCGTCATTGTTCAATACATAGACCAACGAAGATGGGGGCCTAACGACCCAAACGACATCACTCATCTCCGAAAAACCAATCGATGCAATCTTGTGAGCCACGCCATTAGCAGACCGTGGTACCCAAGACCATCGGCAATCAATGAAATCCCCCCCCAACTGTTTAACCCGAGCCAACACCGGGTATGCCTCCCAACTACCCATAGATAGCGAGATAGAAAGACATTTAATCGCATCCAAGGAGTCTGATTCCAGAATTACATACCTTACACCCAACTCTGCACCAAGCATGCACCCGTGCAACAACGCAGAAGCCTCCGCTGCTGCAGCAGAAGGAGCAGTAATAGGATGCCGCGCAGCAGCCACAAACTTACTCTCCATGTCCCTCACAATCACTCCAACAAAACCCATCTTTGATGCCTTGGACTAGCTAGCATCCACATTAATCTTCACATAAGGGTAGGCCGGAGCACACCATCTCGTATCCTGCAAGTTCCTCCTGCCATCGCCCCCTCCTCTATCCCCAGCCTTTGCCTTTGCACCACAAAAAGAGCTCACCATCTCCGAGACAGCAGCCAGGACCTTTACCGGGTTAATGGGCACCCCTTTGAAAACAAAATCACAGCGAGCTTTCCATATGCACCAACAGGTAAAAACAATATAAGATTGTCTCCACATTATATCTCCAGAGTTGCATAAATTCGGAGAGAAAACCCCCTGAATCCAGTCCGACCAAGAAGGGAGAGAAAGACGATCCATTTTATAGCCCAATGCCCCTCCAAACCAAATTGGCTCAACCCAAGAGCAAGAAAGGAAAATGTGCTCAATGGTTTCATCATGGCAGCAGCAAATAGGACAAGTAGAGGTTTGAGAGGACCTTCGTCGGAACAGTGCATCCCGAGTAGGAAGACAATTGTGAACAGTAAGCCACAAGAAATGCCGCAACTTGGGGGGTACCTCCAGCTTCCAAATCCCTTTCCAAAACGCTTTGGGAACCCCACGAACAGAAGGCCGACGCAAAATCCCTTATCGCCAGCGATCTTCCTTGCAGCCATCTGTATCTCGACTTGACCGAATAAGAACCGTTTTTACTCATATCCCATATAAGCCTATCTTTACGACTTAAATCTCCAAGAGGCGTCTCCTTAATAGCCAGCATAGTCTCCCCCGATATGAAAGGCTGTAAAAAGCTAATGTTCCATCGCCCCGACTCCGGGCAGATAAGTGCACTGACCCTTAAACTGGGAGTAACCGCAACCTGGCCTACCGGCACCGGGTGTCCAATGGGCAAGGATGGAAGCCACCTATCCTGCCACACCCGCACCTCCTGGCCACCCAAAATCTGCCAATGGGAGCCCTCCCTAATCACGTCCCTGCCACAGATGAGGCTGCTCCACGCCCAAGAGGCCCGTCCACCCTTCTTCGCATCCCAGATCGAGCTATGTGGAAAATACCGAGCCTTAATCACCTTTGCCCACAACGAATCCGGTTCCGTGATTAACCGCCAGCACTGTTTAGCAAGCAGAGCATCATTAAATTCCTGAAAATTTCTGAAGCCTAAACCACCCATATCTTTGGGCAAACCCAAAACCTCCTTTGAAACCCAGTGAATCTTGTGGGCTCCCTCCTTACATCCCCACCAAAACCCAGCCACCAATGCATCCAATTCCTTACAAACAGCGGCTGGGAATTTGAAAATGCACATTGGGTATGCCGGGATAGCTTGGATAACAGCCTTAATTAAAACCTCTTTACCGGCACGGGAAAGAGTATTTTGTTTCCACCCTTGTAGCTTTTCCATTACTCTTCCTTTCACATAAGCAAGACCACGCTTTTTCGACCGACCCCAAATGGCAGGGACCCCCAAATATGTTCCCGGATTGATTACAACTGTCATACCAAGGGCGTTCCCCATCTGATCAGCATTCACCTTCGGAACGTTAGCCCCAAAATATACATTGGTTTTCTCCAAATTTACCTTCTGCCCCGACGCCACACAAAAATTGTCCAGCAGATGTCTCAAATTCCGGCAGTTTTTCATGTCAGCCCGCAAAAACAGAAGGGTATCATCCGCAAAGAAGAGGTGAGAAATCACGGGTCCGGATCCACCTACCTTAACACCCTCCAACCTACCTTGGTCAACCGCACCTTGAATCAGTTTGGATAGAACTTCCCCCACCAAAATAAATAAATAAGGAGAAAGAGGATCCCCCTGACGGAGACCCCGCGAGGGAACAAAAGACTTGCCAGCCTGCCCATTTAGGAGAACAGCGAACTTCACAGACGAAACACAACCACTAATTAACGATCTCCAGCTACTGCAAAAACCCATTCTTTCCATTACCGCATCCAAAAAATCCCATTCAACCCTATCATACGCCTTCTGCATATCAAGTTTAATCCCCATTTCCAATCTATTCCGAGCTTTCCTTCCCTTCAGATAATGAAACATCTCATGGGCTATGCCAATGCAATCCTGAATTTGTCTTCCCGCCACAAAAGCATTCTGAGAAGGAGAGATGATTTTAGGTAATAATACCTTCAACCGGTTAGCAAGAATCTTTGACAGAATTTTGTACGAGTAGTTGCACAGGCTAATCGGCCTGAATTGCGACACAACTTCCGGATTCGGGACTTTGGGAATCAGCACCACATGAGTCTGATTTATCAAACTCGAACCCGCCGCATCCTGAATCAAATCTCTAACTAAAGCAGAAACACCCTCCCTCACAATCTCCCAGTATGTCTGATAAAAGATCCCCTGGAAACCATCGGGGCCAGGAGCCTTTAGCCCTCCCATACTCCCAGCCGCCATCTTTATCTCCTCTTCCGTGACTGGTGCAATTAGCGCCTCATTCATATCTGGCGAGACCGAGGGATTAATGCAATCTAGCAGCGACCCCCAGTTACGATCCCCTGCCGAGCTAAAAACTGAAGTGAAGTGATTATCCACCAATTGGCGCACCTGAGACGGACTTTCCACCCAGTTCCCATTCTCATCCCTAAGCTTCACTATCTTATTTCTCCTCCGCCTCTGAAGGGTTGAAGAGTGAAAAAACTGAGTGTTAGCATCCCCCTCCCTCAACCATTTTACCCTCGATCGCTGGCACCAATAACTCTCCTCTTGGAGTCTTAACTCATCAATCCGCCGAGAAATCTCCCTTATCTCATCATAGTTTGGTCCCCAGTCCCGCTGGAGCAAATCCAACTGGGAAAGAAGATCATGGATCCTGCTACCTCGCCCCATAAACTTAGTGCGATTCCACCTGCTTAAACGATAACGGCAATCGTTTAAAGCACTCACCCACCTATTCACAGGGCTGCCATTATGCCGCCGCTCCCAGCACTTCTCCACCAAATTCTTACACTCTTCCTCCGAGACCCAATACGCCTCAAACCTGAACATCTTCCTTCCTTTCTGCCCTTCAATATTAGAATTAAGAATAACTGGGCAGTGGTCCGATGCTAAGACCGTTTCATGCATAACTTGGGAGTTCGGCCAGAGTTGCTGCCACTTCTCATTCGCTATGACCCTGTCTAACCTCTCCTCCACCCAATCCCCTTTTCTCATCCCTCTCCACGTAAAAGCCGGCCCATTAAAACCCAAGTCCATCAACTGAGAGGAAGACAGAAACTCTTCTAAGAACCTTGGCCTGTTGTACAAAACCTCCACTCCTCCAGACTTCTCATGATCCCACAGGAATTCGTTGAAGTCCCCGCCACAAATCCAAGGAATGTCCATAGGGGTAAAGTGGTTAACCATCCAATCCCAAAACAGATTTTTCTCAACTCTATACGGCGTTTCGTACACACCCGTAATCCGACTCCAATGTGTTTGCCCTTTAATTCTCATCACAGCATCAATAATATGCTTGGACGAAAATATAATATTAACCTCCAGATTGTCCTCCCACCACAAGCTCAATCCTCCAGAACTTCCAATTGGCGGAACATCAAAGCCATGAACATAACCCAATCTCCTCCTAACCCCTAGAATTCTATGATCTTTCATCTTAGTCTCCGATAAAAAGATCATAGAGGGTCTTTTTTTACGAATAAGCCCATGGAGAGCCCTGACTGTCGTGTCCGACCCTAGCCCATGACAGTTCCAGAAGAAATAACTCATGGCTGGCCTGCGGCTGTTGAAGGCCAGCCGCCACCGCCCCGAGCCCACTTGCCCGCCTTCCGAGTCACCATCCTACCTTTATCAAAGTCCGACCCCCCTTCCATTACATCCTGTCTTCCAGTATTCCCACTTATTTCTTCCTTATTCTCCTCCGCCGTACGGTTCGCGCTTTCCAACATTAGCCCTCCATCCTTGCTGTTTAAACTCCTTCCTATCTCTGCCGCCCTACCTTGGCAGTTCTCCTCCATAACCGGGCCCTTGAGTTTCTTCTGTGGAGCTTGAGTTAGCACCAAATCCTGTGCTTCCCCACTTCTTTTGCAGCCCTATAGTGGGTCATCACCCTGGGCAGACAGAGTATCATTGCCCCCCTGGACATCGCCCGATTGTCCTTCACCCACTGTTTTGATGCTTTCCATTTCAGAGCAGGAAGACGAATCCTCTCCCTCCACCCGCATTCTTCTACGCCATTTTTTTTGACCTGTGCCACGGCTCTTAGATGCTCCCCCAATCTCTCTGGTTTGATTACGCTCCATTCTTTATAAGTTTGACATTCGTAATCTACCTTGATTCTGTGCAGACGTGAAGCCCGGTCCGCGCACCGCCCCGGCCTGCCGGCGTTCCCCCCTGCCCACACACTCCACTCTCGTTGGTATCACCACCTCTTTTATCGGCGGCGCCTTAATCCACTCTCCATACGCCACCTCCCCTTCTCCAGACATCTCAACAGAGCATTCTGTATTGATATGCCCAATCCGTCCACACCTGTAGCAGAAATCTTGAAGCCGTTCATACCGAAATTCCACCCAGGTTTCCTTATTTGACTCCCTTCGAATCCAGCATCCCTTAAATAATGGCTTCTCCGTATCAACTAAGATTCTTACTCGTACAAATCCACGAGCGTGTCCGGGATCCTCCAAGGCTATAAATTTCCCAGCCTCTTTGATTACACGCTGTACGTTCTCAACAGAGGCTAAGCCCAGTGGAATTCCCCTTATTTGAGTCCAAAATGGAACAGCATTCAACTCCAGCTCCTCTAAGGCGAACTCCGGAGGCCATTTCACGACCGAGAACACCTTCTTCATCACTGCCCAGGGGACCTGCTCAATGATCTTTGAAGCCACATTTTCATCTTTGACTGAGATAATAAAGACATTCTCCCTTACCTATTTTATTTCCACCTCACCCAACTCTTTCCAAGCCGCTCTAAGAATATTCCTGACTCCCCATTTGTTCACTGGTTTCTGCGTAAAGACTTTCCCAACCAATTTAACTCCCTGCTCCATATTTGATAACTCCAGTGTTTGGTTCAGTTGAACCACCAGTTCATCCACCCCACTAGTCGCCATCACTCTGTAACCCCGCTGCCCCACTCGCCCAGCCTGAGACGTAGAGAAACCTTTACTTTCTGTAAACAACCGCAGACCACACTTAAAAGCCACCCAGTGTACCAGCTGATTTCCTTCTTCGACTCGGCCAATTAGTCAACATATCGTTAGTATCCTCATAAATACAACCTTTCGACCAAGCTTAATGTTGGTACACCATTCCTCCCGATCGCTGAAGCCCCCCCCAACCTAAGTGGATCGGAGTTCTCACCCCCACTATAATCACCCCAGCAATCCCCACCACCTTCGATACGGAATGGAAATTGTCAAAATGTGAAACCCCTCCCCTTTCCACCCACAGACCCAGCCCCCGCAACCCTGACTGACAGACTTGAAAACCCCCAACCCAATCACAGCGCCCACCCCATCACCCTCCGAAGAGAGAATCACCCTGATTTGGTAAACCCCAACCCACCCCAGTCCCCCTCGAATAGAGAAACACCCTACAATTGAGAAGCCCCACCCCTTACCGTCACCCTAAGCCCTTACAGCACCCCCCCTACTTCCTACCAGAACAATAGAAGCCCACCGCCCCATCTACGAATCACCACAGCTGAAGCCCCAAACCGCACAGACCCCTTAACTCCAAATTGACAGAAGCGCACCCCCCACACAAATCAGCGTAGCATCCCCTGCAGCCCTCGTGGGGTAGATCGACCTAGGTTGAAAAACCCCAATCCCGATCCGTCACCCTAGGCCCTATCTCCACCAACCTTCCTGCTTCCAGAGACTCATTTGCCCACCACCCAGTAGATCCAAGCCCAAGAGCTCGACCTAAAAAGCACAAAACACAGATCGAAAACTAACCTGTAACCCCACGCACAGAGGCAGAAACTCACGACGGTCACACCAGGAGAGAAAGTTTTGGGTTTGCGTAGGTGGATTTTTAAGGTGACAGGAACTGAAATGTGTTCAAGGTTTCTCGATCAGACTCTCACCAAGAAGAGAGATACGCTCACAGAGGAGGGCTCTCACGGCGGAGAGAAAGCTCTCACAGAGGAGGGCTCTCACGGCGGAGAGAAAGCTCTTAAGGCCTCATTTGGCATGCCGTATTAGACACCGGATAGTATTATTTAATATTATCTGGTGTTTAGTGCCATTTCGTATTAAATTAGCACCGGATTATTTATGCTGCCTCGCCTATTTTATATGACGCACGCCAGATAACTTATACACTCCAAATCGTTGTATTATTAGTCGGGTTGTTGGAAACAAAATCAAGCTAGCTCTTTTTCTATCTCTCTCTTTCTGATTACTCTAGTGCCTTCCTGATCCATCTTCTCAACCAGTATTCCTTTTCTCCCTTGGGTGGTGGAATAAGTTGAAATTTGGGCTAATCAATGAACAGGTCGTCGACCTGCATCTACTGATGCTCATGGCGAACATCCATGGTGGCAACATTTTTGTTTGAATCAGAAGTGGTGGTTTTTAGTTTTTTCCCATCAAATCGATGGGTTCTAATACCAAATTTGGTTTTAAATTGTGAAACTTGGTGCCATAAATATTCTTCAATCTCCTTTTGAGGAAGTAAATGAACATTATAATCTTTGATTCTTTGTGCAACAACAACTTTTATTAATAGGAGGAAGAATTACGAACAAAAACAAGTCCAAGATGAATTGAGTTTTTATTTTTTTTTAACTGAGAATAGATCTGATCAGTGCTCTTTAATTTGTTTATTCTGTTAAAAAGTATATAGACATTATTTATAAAAAAAAAATCGATTTTTAATCCAATACTGCACCAAATGCCCGATTAAATATTCAGTACAATCCGAGCTGCCAAACAAGACCTAGTATTCCTTGCCTCTCCATATATATTATGGTACTTTTTAGTATGATAAGAAAGAACCAGTATCCCCTACTAGCAAGGTAACCACAATTTTGCCTGTTAATTTAATCACGAGCATCCTCCATTTGATGATAAGATCAATATATTAATGTCATCAAGGACAACATCTAATTGGTTTAAATTAAAGGTACATCGTAAGTAGTTCGACCCTTAACAAAAAGTTTCGAACGGATTGAGCAATCCTACTATCCAGTACATTAATTCCTCAATTCATACCAAGGCTAGCTAGTTAGCCTGCATAAAACAAGAATAATAAAACTAGTACTAATTTCTTATGCAGCAGGTGCATAATCATAGCTACCATCATCGTCGTCATCATCATCACCTTCCATGGATGCTGCTGGAGCATAATCATAATCCGAATCATTGTCATCGCCGTCACCTTCCATGCATGCTGCCGGGGCATAGTCGTACCCGTCAACACCATCGTGGTTGTCGTCTCCATGCTTCTTGCACCATGAGGCACTCATCGTCAATTTTGAAAGGGGAGACATATCTATTTTTACCCTAGTTTGGACTGTAATTGAAATCAAAGAAAGAACAAGAGTGAATTTGCAGTTTGGTTTCGAAGCTTGGATTATTGGATATGAATCGTTGCCATATATATAGTGTGAGGACGTTTGCTGGGCTCGTTTCTCCACAATTTGTCGCGTGGTGAGAGTGTGGAGTTGTGCTTCAAAGGTGTGTTTTCCCACTGCATGCATGTGAAATATGCCCGCTATATATACATTAACGTGGTCCAGCTTAACCCAGGATAAATTTTGTATGCATGCACTAATGCTGTGGAAATTTATAGAACCAAACATGCATGGTCCAACTTTAACAAATGATATTATCTACATTAAAGAAGGGGGGATGTACTTAACCTCATAATGAGCTAGCAATAATGTAGTTCAAATTTGCCTTTGACAAGAAATACCACTAGACCATAGTACTAAGTAGTTCTCCTATATAGTAACTATATATTGTTTTGTTATATGACCTATTTGGGATCCTATTCTCTAACAATTGCAAATCATACACACATTTTTATGTATTCTAACTTTTATTAGTGGAGCTGTTTGTACTTCGTAGATCAAAGGATGCCTTGACCCTCCCTCTTGGCTCAAATGCTTTGGAATATATATATTGATTACAGCCACAGATTCTGAGCAAAATCTTGTAGTTTTGTGGCCACCCTATGATATACAACTTATTTACTTACGCTGTTATTACCTTTTCTGAAAATGAGAGTTTTCCCCTTAAAACTTATTTTCTCTCACTTAAAACCCATCCTCTTTTATTTTTCAGACTTAAATCCTATTTACTAGAGTCCAACTATGCAAATTTTCTTAACAAGCTTGGTATGTCAGTTTTTATAATTTTTGTATTCCTAAAATATCCTCATAGAACAATGTGGGTTAGGTTTGACTTATGATTAATAATAAATTTTGCATTTTATTGTTTTCAATGCAATTAAATGTCAATAAACCTATTATTTGATTAGGTTTTCTTATCTCAAATATTTTTTACCAGCAATTGTTTTATCGTGAAACTAACTTATCTTATTAGCATGCAATGTATAATACAAATAAAAATATTATGCTGTTTTACGTTGAAACATGGACAAAAAATTGTGTCAAAAAAATTATACAAAATAATGGTTGTATTTTTTTCTTTTCATAGAAAATAATTTACCTATCTACATGTTAGTAAATATGTCACATCTCGGCTCGGGCGGGACCACTTCCAGGGCCCGACTCCACCGTAGCACGATATTGTCCGCTTTGGGCCCCCAGCACACCCTCACGGTTTTGTTTCTGGGAACTCACACGAGAACTTTCCGATGGGTCACCCATCTTGGGAATGCTCTCACGCGCTACTCGCTTAACTTCGGAGTTCCCATAGAACCCGAAACCAGTGAGCTCCCAAAAGGCCTTGTGCTAGGTAGGGATGAGAATATATATATAAGGATCACTCCCCTGGGCGATGTAGGATGTCACAATCCACCCCCCTTAGGGGCCCGACGTCCTCGTCGGCACACCACGACCAGGGTTAGGCTCTGATACCAAATTGTCACATCCCGGCCCGAGGGGGAGCACTTCCCGGGCCCGCTCCACCACCGTAGCATGATATTGTCCGCTTTGGGCCCCGACCACGCCCTCACGATTTTATTTCTGGGAACTCACACAAGAACTTCCCGATGGGTCACCCATCCTGGGAATGCTCTCGCGCGCTACTCACTTAACTTCGGAGTTTCCATGGAATCCGAAGCCAATGAGCTCCCAAAAGGCCTCGTGCTAGGTAGGGATGAGAATATACATATAAGGATCACTCCCCTGGGCGATGTGGGATGTCATAAAATACTTTAAAAATAATTTACCTAAAAAAAAGGCGTGGTACTGTAAAGATAAAATGTATATGATTACTTTGGATATTATAAGTAATTATATGACAATTTATTTGTATAGGTAAATTAATAAGTAGATTGGTGAATTAGTATGTACTACAAAATTGCAAATAAATTAGCTTTTAACAAAAGAATGTAGGTAAATTAGTGAATTTTTAAAGTATGGGTAAATAGTTTGTATCAAAATAATGTAGGTCAATTAGTTTGTATCAAAAGAATGTAGGTAAATTAATGAATTTTTAAAATATAGGTAAATAGTTTGTAATACGTGGTCTTAAAATAGGAGCTCATTGAGCATAATTGAAGGTGAGTAATAATAATATTTATTGACATATTTAGGGCATTGTGGCATAAGTTGTAAATATTTTATAAGGATAGGTCATTTATTTCCAAACATGGAAGGCTATTAGAACTTTGGATTTTATTTGGATGTTTAATATGTGGTGGGTTTTTGTCTAGACAATAAAAATTACAAAGATCTATATCTAAACAACTCTTAACTTTTTCACATGATAATACATGATTTTTTTAATAAATGATATGAAATTTACACTAAATTCATTTAAACTACGCAGAAATAGATTCGAACATAAACTCAAATATATGGGGAATGCTTTTAGCTGAGCTACAAGCCAAGCCAATTACCATGACAGTATAATTGACTTTGGATTTTACTATCATATAACATCATCTCTAAGACTCCAACAAAGGAAATCCCATTAACCTAGTTTGTACACTAAATGGAATTGTACCGTCCATATGTTGCCACATGAAGGCATTGGAGGCCACTGATTTTACATGGACTAAATATCAGACGACCAACTCATCCATCTGAGATTCTGAACGGTGAGATGGACCGTGGATGACAGTTTTCAAAACTCAACACCAACCAATCAATTTTGGTTAAGATTTCATATGCCAAAACCAAAACTAACACAACCACTACAACCTTAGCAGCTCAGCCACAAAATGAGCAGCACACAACTTTCAGACCAAATCTTCCGGCCATTAATCCCCGCCGCGTGTGTCAGTTTCCGGCAGCTGAGCACCACTAAGCCCAAACTACTGCCCTGCCCACGCCCTAAATCTTTGAAACACAAACACTTAACGCAAAAATCCAAGTGGGCTGTTAGGCTAAGCTTAGTGGACCAAAGCCCGCCAAAATCAACGTTTGACGTGGAACAGCTAGTAGGGTTTTTGTATGAGGATCTGGTTCATCTTTTTGATGATCGGGGAATTGATAGGACGGCGTACGATGAGCGTGTCAAGTTCAGGGACCCAATCACCAAGCATGACACAATAGCTGGGTACTTGTTGAACATAGCCTTCTTGAAGATTGTGTTCACGCCTAGGTTCCAGTTGCACTGGGTCAAACAGGTAACGAGTTTTGCTTACTCTGTTGTTCAGTTATTGGGATCTTGGAATTGTTTATATATTCATTTCATTTTAGTTTAAGTATCTAATGGAGCATTTCAGCGACTTTATAATAATAAAATGAGAAGATGTGAGTTAGGTCAGTTGGTCATGACAGAATGTTTGCTCATTTATACTCAAGTTCGAATTCTATTCCCGTAATCAGAGTATAAGAATATCACTTCATGCAAAAAAAACTAATGAAATGGGGTGTAGCCGTGTAACTAGCATTTTACATTTTATCTTTTTTTTTTTGTCTACTTTGTTGGGGGAAATATTTGAGCCAGGTCAAGTAACTATCTGAGTTAGAGAAACAATGCCTTCATTTTAAAATGGTACATTTGAAATTTGCAATTAAGCATTCATGTTGGTCACCTTTGAAGAATGCTACAATTTCATATGGACTGTGCCTGTTTTTGCTGACAAAGCTGCTATAGACAGGACCATATGAAATCACTACAAGGTGGACTATGGTTATGAAGTTCATCCCTCTGCCTTGGAAACCAGAGTTGATCTTCACAGGAACCTCTGTCATGGGCATCAACCCCGAGACTGGGAAGTTCTGCAGCCATGTGGTAGGAACTCTCCTGTCTAATGTTGTTATTTGTATTGATTTGGTAATATCGATTATATATTTGATAGCACATCGGTACGTTGTACTACTGAGATATTATCTATCAATGCTATCCACGTCTTATCAAAAGCATTTCAACAGTTGGTTCTGTAATACAGAACAAATGTCATGTCCATCTTTAATAACTTTAGTAATTCACCATCCTTTGATGTGTAGGACTTCTGGGATTCTATAAAGAATAATGACTACTTTTCTTTAGAAGGTTTGTTGGATGTATTCAAGCAGGTATTGCAGTCTCATTATTCACTTGCAAAAACTTTAAACCTTACATTTGTAGAGATTCTTACCCTTTTTGCATGTAAAACTCTCTGCAGCTGAGGATTTACAAAACTCCAGACTTGCAAACACCCAAATATGAAATACTAAAAAGAAGTGCAAACTATGAGGTGTGTTTGCCTTTCCTGGAACAAGCCATGTTGGATTCGTTAAAACTTAAACCCACGCTTGGTGCCTAGGATTGAATTACCATGAATGTCTTGATTCCACAGGTAAGAAAGTATGCACCTTATGTGGTGGTAGAAGGACCAGTAGACAAGCTGTCCGGGTCAGCTGGTTTCGGTGATGTTACCGGGTAAGTGGTATCCCTAGCCTATCATTTTTTTTTTTTTTTAGTAACTTTTTTTTTTTGTTCTTCTTCACTTAGGAATGTTTGGATAATGGAATCTGTTTAGGTACATCTTTGGAAAGAACTCGAAAATGGAGAAGATACCGATGACTACTCCCGTCTTCACCGAGGCATCTGATGCTGAACTTTCCAAAGTATCCATCAAATTATGTCTTCCACTGGACAAGGACATAAGCAGGTGAGATTCATTTCTAGGTTTTTCATTGTAAAATCACGATACATTCATACACGATGAAGTTTTACTTTCATTCCATGTGAGTAGCTAGTAACAAGAAAAATCTCTGCACAGCTTACCAGATCCCAATCAAGAAACAATTAGCTTGAAAAAAGTGGAAGGAGGCATTGCTGCCGTTGTCAAGTTCAGTGGAAAGCCTACCGAAGAGATTGTTCGGGAGAAGGAAAAAGCGTTGCGTGCTAGTCTGATCAGAGATGGTCTCAAACCAAAGGAGGGTTGTTCGCTTGCCCGTTACAATGATCCAGGCCGAACTTGGAGCTTTATGTTGGTATGTCGCAGTAACCTCAAAGCTCAATAATTATTAGAAATCACTAGTTATCTTGCTATTATTTGCTTTATTTGGTTACAACTTAAGGGTTGTTCTTTTAGTTTTGAAACCTGATTGTTATTATGCTTTTATTTTGCACTCTGACTTTTGATCTTTGAATTTGTGCTGGGGTTGATTTGCATCGAAGAGGAATGAAGTACTGATAGGGCTGGAAGAGTTCACATTGGATTAGCATATCCAACATGTTCTTCGACTAACTCTCCCTGTCAATGAATCTTCTCAACATGCACGGTAAGAGTTCATTTTTTGGCTAACAAGGTACTAGAGGAGTTTTCTTTAGAAAACTATGATCTGATACCATGTAGAATGATGAGATTATATTCATATCTTAATGTACATATTTACACAAGTCAGTGACTTGAGAGATACAAGTATGGTTACTTGATTTATAGGACTAGGACAGGTATCCTAACCATAGAATCCTTAGCACCCTACCCGCCATGGGTAGCCAGGGTGGGTAGCAAATAACGAAGAAAAAAAATCCATGGAATCCTCAACGGATTCTCCCTATGTAACATCTTCCCATTGATGGCTTCTATCGAATCGATATATTCATATTGCTCAAAGTTGTCCTCTGAATTGTGAGCTATTCTGTTTCATTTGCAGCTTCAAATATGAAATCATCTAGCAAATTTCAAAACAATCTATGTTGCCTGAACCATAAGAAAAAGACTTTCATGCAACGAGAATGCAACGCTGACAATATTGTCAAATCAATTATACATTGTCACATAAAAAAATTAAAACGCATAACAATGCGTGATTGATTAGAGATATCGTCGCAATGATATTCTTGTTGCAAGTCAGTCTCGAACAATAAGCCCTATAAGGCAGATGTGTGACCTTTGGACTCTTGACAATTGGAAAGGGCACAAGCAGCCCTACCTGTGCTTAATGCCTAAGGCCATGTGCATCTGCGAGTTTGCCAAAATGCCAACCCAGGCCAACAAAGTTGGTCACATTACCTTTCCAACTGCTGACAAGGGATGCTTCATATGTAGTAGTCATAAATTCAAAGTAGTTTCGAAAGCATTTTTAAACCAACAAATTCAGAACTTTCTGATTGCATTTACAATTGTACTCTGTGATATAATCATGTGTACGTATGTTATGGAATAAAGGTCAGTATTGAAGATAATTCATTAATGCCCACATCGGTGGCTCATGGATGAGAGAACAACTTACATGTTAGGAGTATATCTGAGTTCTGTTTTAATGAAATAAAAATATGTGAATCAATATTTGCACATATTTATTGACACAAATCGTCACTGTAACAGTGTACATTTATCATGTAAGTTTTTCTACATGAATAAAAATAGAAGAATAGCTTGGCACGTGGGTCCCATTACAACTTACTCCCACTCCAGTAATGCCATGTGGAGCCATATGGCATGAGAGAGAGAGAGAGAGAGAGAGAGAGCCAAAGACAGAGAGTTGCATCCATGTGACCAACTCAGCGACCTTTATACTAATTAACCTGAAAAGAATCGTGAACAAAACGTATTATACATTGTAGTAAAAATAGTCGAATGGAATTTAATATCATGCATGCTTTGTACACGACGCCTCACGACTGCCGGTGCAATGTGCAATATCTCAATTTTAATATATTTTTCATACATTTCTTAATACTCGATTATGAATGTTACTTATTAATATCATAATTGAATAATATTCTTCTTTACTTATAAAGATAAAATTTCAAGTTCAACTTGCATGAATAATCATAATATATAATGTTTGTGTTGACTTTTTACATGACTTAGTCCAGAATATGGTTGTGTAAAAGAAAACACTCGATTGTGATATTTAATTATGTAAAGAGGCTTTATGATCTAACTGGAATAGTTTCAGAACGTTTTTACTCGATCACTATGGTTTCTTACGAATGGGAAGGAAAGAAAGAGGGAATATGGACAAAGCCGATAAAGTGATCCCAAAATTTTGGCACCACTTTTCTTATCAACTTTTCTTGTACGAGTAATTATTGGATTTTCAATACTGTACCATCACGTGTTGTTACAAATTTAACTATTAAATTAACAATATTTTCAAATGTTGTAAACCTTCATCAAGCCGAAACTCTGCCCAAATCAAGTGAAACTAAAGATCTCAAAGAGTTCATTAAATGTTAATATATTTTTTTACTTAAGATAATATATGAACACACGGATTATAATATAAGTTAACTCTTCACCACATGACAGTGACACTTGAGATTGATAAGAATATATTGGACGCCATTTCACATTCGTAGTTAAAAACAACCACAAATTAGAAAAATTCGAAATGAAAATTCAAAAAGGACTCTTCCAACACACAACACGACAAATTACGGAAATTTCTTTGGGTTGAGAAAAATCAATAAAATGATCCAATGGATTGAAATAAAAGTGAAAACTTGATAAGAAGATGATGAAGATGTTCGAAGTCAAATGTTCAAAAGCCAGCTAGATTGCTTGTTGCGCCGCTTTGTAAACGCCGAACGCGTACTCTTCCCCACTTTCATATATTCTTCTCCTCCTCAGCACCTCCTTATTTATTTTAACCTTAAAATTAATTAATAATACACAACTCACCTCCCTCCCTGTCTCTCCACACGCCCTCCCTAATTATAGTCTAATCCCCAATTAACATTTTTCAAATTAGTTTCTTCTTTATTACCGTTTGGACCTCGCAGGCTCGCACGTTCTCCTCTCTCTCTCTCTCTCTCTCTCTCTCTCTCTCTCTCCACATCTATTTGGCTTCTGTGGTGGCATTCTGAGATCTGGTGGTGGGATCTGACGATCGAAGGTGAGTTTTTTCATCTGGGTTTTTGCTTCATTGAGGATGGTTTTTGCTTTTTGCTGTGAAATTTGATTCGAATTTTTGAAAAGTTTAATGCTTGATGTAAATCTGCATCTGGGTTTTGTGTGGTTATCGTTGATCTTTGAAAAAAATACAGTGCTTGATGTAAATCTGCATATGGGGTTCGTGGGATTATCCTTAATCTTCGATTAGTTCTAGTAATTTCTTTTTCTTTAGAACATTTTCTATAGTAAATTCTGATCTGGGAGTACTTTGTTATAGGTAAATTTAATCCGCAAATGATAAGAAAAACAGAAAGTTTAGAACTTTCCGGAATCAACGTCTGAAAGTGAAGAGCTTTTTTTTTTATCAGTCCTTGGATGTAAAAGCCGTTAAGTTTTTGCTTTCACTTTTTTTTTAAAAAAAAAAAAAAAAAAAAAAGACAAGGTGATATCACTGATATGTAGGTGCATTTGTGTAAATCAAACATTTCTTTATCGTGGCTAATAAAAGTGATAGAAATTGTGTATTTTTAAGGCTTTTCGGGCCCAATTTCTATTGAAAATCTGTTCGAATTGAGGTGTGTTGATATATATTGTTATACCTTTGTTCTTGTGCTTTTAGAATTGACTGTTGTTATGATCTTGAGGCGCATTTAATCTGATCCATTTTGTTGTATATTATCTATCAGGGAAAAATGGCAGACCCAAAACCAGACACACCTTTGATCCCACCATCTTCGTCGTCGTCATCATCATCCTCGTCGCGAAACCTCCCCGACTTCAAAAAATCTATTAAGCTAAAATATGTGAAGCTTGGATACCATATCCTCATCACCCATGGAATGTACCTCTTTCTTTCCCCTCTTGTTGTCGTTATTGCTGCCCAGATTTCGACATTTTCTCTCAAGGATCTCTATGATCTTTGGGAGCATCTCCAGTACAACCTGATTTCAGTGATTATCTGCTCTACTCTCCTTGTTTTCCTGTCCACTGTCTACTTTGTAACCCGACCTCGCCCGGTGTACCTTGTTAACTTTTCCTGCTACAAACCAGAAGAATCTCGAAAGTGCACGAAAAAGATTTTCATGGAACAGTCCCAGATGACTGGTACATTTACAGAGGACAATCTTCAGTTCCAGCGAAGGATCCTTGAGAGATCCGGCCTTGGTGATTCGACTTACCTTCCAGAGGCTGTACTCAACATTCCTCCAAATCCGTCAATGAAAGAAGCTAGAAAAGAAGCCGAGGCTGTGATGTTTGGTGCCATTGATGAGCTTTTGGCTAAGACAGCTGTAAAACCTAAGGACATTGGAATCTTGATTGTGAACTGCAGCTTGTTCAATCCAACCCCATCTCTTTCTGCCATGGTTATCAACCATTACCAGCTTCGAGGGAACATAGTCAGCTACAATCTTGGTGGGATGGGATGCAGTGCAGGTCTGATCTCGATTGATCTTGCTAAAAATCTTCTTCAGGTGCATCCCAACTCTTATGCACTGGTTATCAGCATGGAGAACATCACCTTGAACTGGTACTTTGGAAATGACCGCTCAAAGCTTGTCTCAAATTGCTTATTCCGTATGGGAGGGGCTGCTGTATTGCTTTCAAACAAAAGCTCGGACAAAAGAAGGTCCAAGTACCGATTGGTTCATACAGTTCGTACCCACAAGGGTGCTGATGATAAGTGCTTTAGCTGCGTTACCCAAGAAGAAGACAATAATGGGAAGATTGGTGTTACTTTATCAAAGGATCTGATGGCAGTAGCAGGTGATGCTCTAAAGACCAACATCACCACATTGGGGCCTCTTGTGCTGCCAATGTCCGAACAGCTGCTTTTCTTTGCTACGTTGGTTGGGAGGAAACTGTTCAAGATGAAGATCAAACCATACATCCCAGATTTCAGACTGGCTTTTGAGCATTTCTGTATTCATGCTGGAGGAAGAGCTGTCTTGGACGAATTGGAGAAGAACCTTCATCTATCAGATTGGCATATGGAGCCATCGAGGATGACACTTTATCGATTTGGAAACACCTCAAGCAGCTCTCTTTGGTATGAACTAGCTTACACAGAAGCCAAGGGAAGGATGAAGAAAGGAGATAGGACATGGCAGATAGCTTTCGGGTCGGGATTCAAGTGCAACAGTGCTGTGTGGAAGGCTCTTAGGAGCATAAACCCCGCAAAGGAAAAGAACCCGTGGATGGAAGAAATTGATCGCTTCCCAGTCGATGTTCCAAGGGTGTCAACCTTCTAATTTGAAGTGATATTTCTCATTCTTATGCCGCCGGATTTAGGCGGCTTTTGCTAGCTTCGTTTCTGATTGGAGGTCATAGAATTGGTTTTCTTTGCTTTGTCATGTTTGGAGGTTTACTTTTAGGGCAGTTGTTTGGTTTAGGGTGGGAGGGCAGCCAAATTTCACTTATTTACAAAGGGGGATTGTCTGAGGAATTATATTTATTGGTATTTTTAGGTCATTAAATTCGAGCATTTCGAAATAGGATTCGGGGTTGTGGAAGGATTAACATGTTGTAAATCATTTTTTGGATAATTGGGAGATCGAATTGAAAGTTTGAACTTAATAGACTTTAGCACTTTGTTCCCACTTTATTTTGATTTGTTTTGATTTCTTTGGTGCGAGGTTTGACACTATAACGATTCACCAACCATGCATGGGTTTTAGCACAAGTGCCCCCCAAAAGCGCTTGCGAGTAAAAGCGCTTTACAAAAAGTCCGAAACTGGCACTTAAGTTTTCGTTTTTCACCTCATAGCATATGAAATGGGCAAAAATGAACACCATCTGCTACCAAATTCATCCAAATCACAGATTGGTACATCTCTTTATAAATAACAACAGGTCGTCTAAACATGTCTCCGGTACAATCATGACAATGTCAGATGATGACCGATTTCTTGAAGTAAGACTACGATTTAATAAAAAATGTCGGATGATGACATACAGAATCGAAAAGATTATATGTCATTAAAGTCACGAAGAGGCTCTGTTCCTTGTAGAAGCACTCTTCTGGAGCTGTAGTCCGTTTGTAGTAGCTACTCCTTGGTCGACTTGTTGATAAGTGACTTGTGAATGTGAGGGATCACACCTCCACCAGCAATGGTTCCTTTGATCAGGGTGTCGAGTTCCTCGTCACCACGAATAGCAAGCTGCAAATGCCTCGGGGTGATGCGTTTCACCTTGAGATCGTTGCTCGCATTGCCTGCCAACTCTAACACTGCGGCAGTTGCTCCCACTCTCCCATTAGCTGTGGTCCTTAACTTCAGGAGACGGTGGATCCGACCCACAGGGAACTAGAAAAACATAACATGACAGTACATGGCAGTATATCCAGCAACATACTTTCCCGTCTAGTGATGAAAATTCAATAAATGACTTGAAAGTTGCGGTTTAGAACCAAAATCACAAGAGTAAATTTTTGGACCATCATCGGCAACAAACGTTATTCTAGACAGAAGGTAATGAGGGGATAAAACAACAGAAACAAAGGTAGAGAATACAGAACCAGGTTTACAGTCCAAATAAACTACTAGAAGAAAAACATAGGTTCCAGCATCATATGCCGTAAAATCAAGCAACAATGCACTAAGAACCAGGTAATAAACTCGAGAACGGGACTACATCCCTGCGAACCACCAAAAGAAAGAGCGTCTAAACCTTCCAGAGAATAACTAAGCCATGAAGGGCAGACTGTATTCTAGATTCTGACACTCCCATCCATGTTACCAAAACATTTTCATCCATGCCCTCAATAAAACACGGTTTGCTCAACTCCAATAGCCTTCGGCGCACAAATATTCATTGGCTCACCTCCATGCTCTCGTGGTCCTCGTGCGCAATTTCAAATGATTCCTTCTACTACCCATCTCAAAATCAAAATCTTACATTGATTTTAAATACACTGCACCTAGCATTTACGGTTCTAATTCTACTTAATCCAACCAATCAGTTCTTATTGTAAAAAACCAAATCCGTTTCAATCTCATTCAATCCAAATGGCATCCCAAAGGAAACTGAATCACAAAATGGCGAAGCGCATGCAGAACCTACGTAATTCCACAAAAAACACTAAACAAAACCAAATCTACGTAATTCCACAAAAGACCACTGAACAAAACTAAACTGAACCGAGAACACACTGTTTTTTCTGAAAAAATAAAATCTATCTTGACCTCTAACCGTTGCTCAAACAACTGAACCGATTCATGAAACCCCAACTGCTATAGTGATAACATTTACCGCCAAAACAAGCAAAAGCCCAAGTCAAGTTTCCATTTTTTTACCTCTTTTTCACAAATTTACTCAAAACTCCTCCTGAACAAGCAAAAAACCCAGGTAATCTCAAAACCCCAAACACCAAAATCAAGAAAGCGAAAGGGGTAAGGGAGTAAACTAACAACCTGAAGGCCGGCGCGGGAGGAACGAGAGATGGGTTTCTTCTTGTCCTTGTCTTTGCCGCCGCTGTTGGTGGCGGTCTTGCCCATAATCAGCCCCTTCGCGCCCCTCCCCGACATCTTTTCCCGCGAAATACAAGTAACGGATAACGGATTTTCGGCGCGTTTCGCAAATGGTTTGAAATAAATAAAACTCTATCTCTAAGAGCACTCCCTCTTGTTTCTCGTCTCTCCCGATACCAACACGCAAACACAATCGCGATTCGCAAATGGTTCTTTGGAAACAGCCCGACTTATTCAATCCTACCTTGACCAAATTAACCCTCTTACTTTTCTCTATTTACCATGATACCTGTCCTTTTTTCGATTCGAGACAATTTATTTAGGATAATGCTAGGAAAATTAAGACTATATCTTACACCCTAGAGTAGAGGGGGAGGCCCATTTCCTAGCCTAGTTTTAAGCAGAGCAGCACCATCCTAGTCCAGAGCAGTACCTCTCTCTATGGGCTCGAGGCAAGACAAGCAGCCCGCTTCGCTTCAATTTTGAGATATTATAATTCTTTTAATTAATCTAGGAGTATTCAGTTAGTATTTAAAGTATATTCAATTAGGATTTATGGTAGTGTATTAAAATCCTTATAAATTTGGTGTATTCTTAGAATTTTAAAGAAATTTATAACACTATAAAGTGTACTTAATTAGGAATTGATTTTAAAGAATTTAAAAAAGTTGAGGAATTCAAAAGAATTTGAGAGATTTCATAGTATATTTTAAGTATTTGCAAATTTTACTTCTCCCCTTGAGATTTCAAGAGTTTGAGTCAAAATTTTATATGGAATCTCTGTGATTCAATTAAACTCCATCAATCTATGAATTTATAAATCCATTAAAATCCCTCAAAATCCAAATTGAACACACCCGTTAAATTGGTAGACTAAACTTTGTAAACTAAATGACATAGAATTATTAAGACAATCATTTACTTTGCAAATTAGCCTACCTAGCATTACCCATTTACTTATGTCTTGAATTTTTTTTCTGGCAGGTGGATTTTTCTCCCGGATTTTATTTCCCGTCACTAAATAGACAAAATCCAGCCAATTTAGTGACAAAATTTAAATTTCAGATCTTAAAATTGAGTTCTAAGGGACAGCGCAAAAAATAACCTTTCGAATTTCTCCGAGGAAGATCTTGAAAATGAAGGTAACAATTAAATAAGGCACTGGCCAAATACAAAATTCCAGGTTTCTTAGATTTTATCAGTTCCGGAAGCGTTCCGATCAATGTCTTGCAAATCGGCTATAACAGAAATGGGGGCGATATCGGGTCTTAATTTATAGGTAATCTGAATAGCAGTAACGATTCATTTGTCCGGTCGACATTTCGGTAACGAAAAACAGTGAGCTAAAACTTGTACAAAAATTATCGTTTTAGTCTGTCTATGTAATGAAGTAATCAAAGTAGGATGGATAGATCTTCAACTATGACAAGCATGGGCTACAAATACTCTTGGACCAGTTTACTCATTCCCTGCCGCCTCTTCCTTCTCTTTCGCTTTCCCCTCGTCCGTGATCTGGAAGCCCTCAATCTTGCGAGAAACCTCTTCTGCGGGTACCTTCACGTTTCCAACTGGCCCATTTGCTACCAGCGCTTCGGTTTCTTCTGGAGTCAAAGGGGTCTGCCATATTCTAATGGTTCCATCTTCAGATCCCGAGGCATACGACTCCCCTCCGGGCGAGAAACGCAGACAGTGAACAGGACCGTGGTGACCCTTGTTGCATGCTGCATCAAGATAAGGTGGATTAATTGAAGGGTTTATAATAAGAAACCAACAGCACCGGACACAAGTACAAACTCAACCTCCAATGGCTCAAAAGAGCAAGATAACCTAACAAGTAGTCTATTGGAATTATATTGAAGGTATGGAACTGAATCCTGACTATACGAGGGACTTTAAGAGATGTTTAGTTCATATTGCCAGCTAAGCATTGGCACCGAAGGATTTTTGTTTTCGAGCACATACCGATCTCTTCACCAGTATGGAAATCAAACACATGAACCCACATATCTTCTCCCCCAGCAATGAATTTGTTCCCAAACTTTGGCTCTAGCGAAGCTGATTCTACTGTGCACGGCATATTGTAGCTCTTCACCAACCCAAAGCTGGAAAACGGCTAAATTATCATAAGTCATCCAAAGCAGAAACCCTGGAAAATATAGAACAATCAAACTGATAACTTACTAGTTGGCATCCCAAAACTTCACAGTCGACCCATCAGCAGTAGTAATATAACGACCATCTTGACTAACTTCAGAACTGGTCACAGATGATTTGGTCTCCAGTGTTTGGACTATTTTACCAGTTCTTACATCCCATAATCTGTAAATTTACCAGTCACTACCAAGTTTAGTAAAGAATTAAGGTAAGAAATATAGTGTGCAATACAGGAAATTTAAAAGAAGCAGCTTTAACATCAGATGGTTTTACAAACATGCATACCTGACACCTCCCATATCAGTACAAGAACTTAGTATGGTCTGGTCACTGTGGAGCCACGCAGCAGTTCTGACTGAACCTGGGGATTTATCCACTTCTCTTGGAGGGGCATCCGGACGATTCAAATCATATATACGGATAACTTTCTCAACTCCCCCGGTTAGCAAAAGGTGTGTATCCTGTTACCATTTCAATAAGAATCAAATGAGATTACAAAAGCACATAAGTAGGGGACAGACCATAGCTTAATGTATCAGCACCAATAAACAATTTCCGTAAACTTAATGATCCAGTATGATATCCCAGAGACTATTGAAATGCAAACCAAAACTAACAAGATTGGAGGTCAAGTACAATCATAAAACTTAAAATGCCAATACCCCAAAAAGTTACAACTAAAGCTTGGTGGGTAAAACATCCAAAAGTCTAGATTAAATTAGATATCCCCTATTACCCCAGGGAGAACACCACCTGAGCGAGAAAACATTTTCCAAATCAGAGTTAAGCAGGTCGTTACTGCAAGTGGATACAACATCTATCACAGTGTAAGTATCATTGAATATAGTGAAACATATGCATTACATTCCACATCACATTTAGATTCTAGCATGAAACTTCCACAGCATATAAGATCCTAGAAACAAAAATTAACACCTTTTGTATGTTAATCCCATTTAAGCTTAACTATACTTTAGATGATGATGATGACAAAAGACCCACCTCTGAAAAAGCACAGGCTCGAACAATATGCTTGTGTTCAAATGAGTGTAGCACATCTCCTGATAATGCATCCCAAACTTTCCTGCATATGAATTTGATGCACAAAATAAATCAACCTTTGATTAAATTAACTACAACTTAATTGACTAAACAAGCAATGGCAGGAGAATGGATGCTTTGGTGAGAGAAACACAATGTAAAAACATAATTATGGAAACAGATATGTCAGATATGGGATATGTTCTCCAGAACCAAGATTGTGAAGTACGATGATAAGGTAAGGAAAATAGCAAGCGCAAAAGACACTTAAAACCTGGGAAACAGACTTTACTTAAGCAATGATGTGAAGAATACATGAGTGAAGAATGAAAGAAATATAAAGAACTAAAAGAAACTGTTTGGGACACTACAGAAATTCTTGACACTTGATTATCGAATCAGGTATATTCAAAATTTTAAAGTAAAAGCATACAGATTTCCAAGCAAAGTTCTCAGGCAATAACCCATAACCACTTAACTCTAACCAAAAACAGGACACTAAACTCATTAATAGAATCAAGAGAAGCAACGCAAATCATCCATGTACAAATTGAAACTACAGATATATAAAGATTGAAGGCATACGCAGAGAAATCTGCAGAAGCAGTTGCAGCACGTAGGGCATTAGTATCCAAGCAACAACTCCACACAGCACCTTTGTGCCCTTCAAACGTTCCAATCCAATCTCCAGTCTCTCCGTTTCTCAGCATGGGACTCGAATCTGAACACAAGTGAAACTTCACAAATAATTTCCCACCAAAACAACTTCAAAAGAATACAACAATATCTAAGAGCACTTGGGGAACATTAACATGTCACATTCTCAATCAGGAAACATCTGTTTCAGCAGTGTCATATATCCTAATAACACGATTCACCAGATTACCACAACCATTACAATTCGTAATTTGCAGCTAAACAGTTATAGAAAAAAAAAAAAACCAACGCTAGTTCAACAATCATCTACAAAGCAATCAACTTACACATTCAAACAGATAAACACAGCAAATTATACAGTAATGAAACAATAAATCAAAACCCACATCGAAAATCAATCGTTATCGATACATACCCTTACTGGCACTGATGAGGAAGAACCCATCAGGAGTAACCGGACTGTAAAACAGATCCACCACCGGACGCGAATGGCCGTGGCAAACCAGCGGAACCGCCACCTTCTTCTTATTATCCATCACTCAAAAGCTAAATATAAAAAATAAAATAAAATATCCCAAAAACAAATATTTTTTAATTTTTCTTGATCTGTGTCCCAAAACTTCAAAATCCAAAAGAACCCTAACCCTAAAAGTATTCAATTTCTGTATACAGATTGAAACCGGAATCAAAGATGTTAATTTGGGGGCAAATTGTACAGAAAGATGGAGCGAGAAATTGGCGGTATTTTGAAAGTACAGGTGGGAAATAGAAAGGAAGAATCCACACCTCCTAACCCTCGAAACAACAATGGCTCTGACTGAATCAAAAACTAAAATTGGGGGAAATTACACGATAACCTAAATTTCGAAGAAAATAATAATAATTTAATCTAAAAGAAAACTGGTAATGTTAGACGAAGAACAGAGCAGTGTGAGTGAGACTAACGAAGGGCTAGGCGCAAGAGCAAGTGTTGGCATCGGGTCTGGGTTTTATAGGCCGAGCTTTTTGGGCTTTATTTTGGGTCCGTATTCCGGATTCTGGATCTCGGTGGTGTGTTTCTGGATTCAGCTTTCTGACCCGGATGTGGACAACCCGGCCAATGAATATTCGAGTGACAAATTGACAATGCAATAAAGATGTTTTATTATAACGTCATAAGATTGTACAAATTTCAAACGTGAATTTCAGGAACCAAAGCTGCATCGTAAAAGATACGCTGCTTGAAAATAGTATCACGGTCATAAAAAAATAAAAAAACACTACCATCTTCGATCCCAAAATTAGAATACAAAGTATTCCATAATATTAACCCTTCAACTGAAGGATAGCAGATTGTTGATGTGGGCATCGATAAAAAAACATTTCTAAAGAAAACCACATGAAACAAAGCATGTTCACAAAAGTTATCCGCTTGCTTGTTTGGAGCACGTTCACGAAGCATATTCGCCTGCGTATTTGGAAGAGACCACAGTTTCTCCGGCAACCGGCGGCTTTGACAATATTTGATGACTAAAACCATATCCCAACCCAACTTATGTCTGCAATACCATATATTTCATAAGACATATATTATTTTATTGGCATAGGACTGGAAGAGAATATTAGAAAGTAGAATTCCAACGTGAATAGTGATTTTTTGTTGAATCGAGTAATTTTTGTTTTCGGTGTCCGTTTCAAGCCGATAGGCATAAAAAGTTGCGATTGAAGTTGGATTTCGGCATCTTAATGATGTTAAGCAGGTAAAAACCGTTTTTAAGTTCCAAAGTTATCTTCGGAATTTTGGTACTTCCACGTTTTATTTTCATTTCGCATTTAAACAAATTTTATGGTTGTTCTTCAATCATCTTATCCTACTATTCAATTAAAATTCAAGAAATTATCTCAAGTTTTTTATGTTCCAAAATTCTTTGTAAAGATGAGCGTTTCATATTATTTAAGAGAGTGTCATGCATCACTATGCCCTCCCAACAAGTGTTTGTTCATTTCTTCAGCCTTCCACATTTTCGCAGTTATAGCATGTGTGCATCAAAGATAAGATAATAATGAATCTATGGCTTGAACGATCATTGTGATCAATTCTTTTATGTCATGTGTTTTTATAATTAATTAATAATAAACGTGTAAGATAAATTGAAGAACACATTTAGGATACCTAACGGAAGAGTGAAATTATTTCTCCTCCTTTTTTTCCTCTCATTCCCTCCTCTTCTATTTGAATGATCACGGTTAAATCACATCAACATCTTATATTAATTTTTTCTAGAAAGAAAAAAGACAAAATAAAGAATGTAAGAGGAAATGATGAAAGGAGATGAAAGAGAATCCTAATCACGTAATGGGTAGAGACGCGTGGTGAGTTGGCCACTCTATCTATCCCATAGCCGTCCTTTTGAGTATTTATGAATTATTCCTATTTATAAATCTTTCTTTATAAATTAAATCAGCAAGTTGACTTTGAAATAATGTACTATAAATTCTTCTTCTTCAACCCATTTACTCCTCCAAATCCCAGACTTTTTTTTTTTGTCAAATACGAATTCCAGACTTTGGTTTCTCCAAAAAATGTCCAGAACTCACAATCCATGTCAATGACTTCCTGTCCTCCTCTTCCTTCTACAGTTTTTCCACACATCAAACGGCGATGTTGGCACTGCTGCCCAGTACCCTCCTCCATATCTACGTAAGTACACACGCGCGCACACACACACACATATATATGTATGTAAACGACTCTGTGAACCTTGGTACATAATACATGTGTTTACTATTATATATGTTTAGCGACGGCATGTTTTGGAAGCGATTCGTTGCAGTTTCCGGCGAGTAATCTATTGGCTGCGGCCGGAGACGAAATATGGTACAATGGGGCGTCGTGTGGGAGAAAGTACTTGGTGAGATGCATAAGTGCAGAACAAACGGGGACGTGTGTTCCGGACAAGACGATTCAAGTGAGGATTGTGGACTATGCCGGAGATATTAAAACAGTGCCATCAGTTTCCGGCACCACCATGGTCTTGTCCCAAACAGCCTTTGGATCTGTTGCTAATTCAACGGCTAAATCCATTAACATTGAGTTTCAGCAGTAAGTCCATCCATTTCTCATCACCTCAATTCCTTTTTATATATTGTTTTCTTTTGATAGCTAGAAAACCTTAATTATTCCTCTTAATTTGCTAACTGGGACACTATTTAAGTTTTATGCTTTGCTTAATTGTATATAGCTCCATGTATGTGTAAATCAGACAAGTTAGCTAAGACGGTATATCAACCTCCACTTGAATTTGATTCCCCTCCTAGCCTAATTATGTCTCCCTATAAGAAAAATAAAGAATAAATTGGCTAAAATGATTCTTTTCCACATTCCAATTTCTAAAAGATCAAAATTTTCAATATATCGTTGATATTTAATAGTTATGTCATCAATCTTTAATCTCTATGCAGCCAGTTTTAATTTTAATCGGTTCGTCCATTAGAATTTAATTTATGATTATTTTAACCAATTTCTTTCTAATATATATTTAACTCCATATATAGCTAGACAAAAGCTCTATATATTTTCTCTCCATATAGAGGGTAGGATTTGTCTTTCTATTTTTTAATGTTCTTGCTTTTGTTTTTCTATGCAGGGTATGATATGGAAGATGCAGAAATGGCGAAGAAGGAGTTTGAATTTCCAATCATATTCTTCAGCATGAGTGGAAGGTGCAGCAGATATGGCGGAGACAATTCATGTATTTTTGTATTCTAGTTATATGTATTTTGATAAGGGGAGAATCTATAACCTGTTGGTTTTGTAATTTCGATTGGTCATCCGTAAATTGTAGGATTATGCATACGGGAATTTGATTATTTTTCTAAACAATGTGTACAAAAAAAAAACAATGTCATTTTCATTTTTATTCTTCGTTATATATATGTTAAGTATATGTAGTTGTTTAATACTTTTCATAACCAGGAACGCTACTCCTGTTTTCTCTTCTTTGTAAGCTACCATATCTTGTCAACTAGTCTATGTTTGCGGTGTGAATTAACTTTTAGCATAATAATGATATTTTTCTAGTACATTAATATTTTTACACTAAAGTGAGAGGAGTTCGGCTAACGAATATGACATTTTCAATAGGTTGGGTACTTGTTTGAAATGTTTAAAAAGATTGAGACAAATTTGCAATGACACTAAAAGGTTGGGAGATTTTAGGTACTTAATCCTAATTTTTTTTGGTCAAAATTATTCTTATATGTAAATATATAAGTAGAGTTAAGTTAACTAGAGTAATGTGCATCTTATATATATGTCTGTAGTTAGATGAATTATTCATTATACATAAAATGGTCAACCAAATTCAGCTTTATGTATGTGTTTTACTCACCACAAGAGTTTCGCCATGACATAGGGGGAAAATAGTAATGCTAGGGAGACTAAATTTGTAGACAAAATTTACAAACTAAATGATGTGTCACCAATAGAATGAGCATGTTTATCAACACTTAATTAAAAATCTAATCATCAACCTTCGTATTTTTAATTTACAAAATTTTACCTACAAATTCAGTCTCCCTTGCATTAGTTGGGATAAAAAATTTCTCACATCTTTTCTCAAGAGAGTAAAATTGCCTCACGTCTTTTCTCAAGTGTGGCTAACTGCACTTTTTAAAATCCTAACATGTCGTTCATGTCAACATTATTGATATTTTATTAGGAAAACTAATGAAACTAGTCTGAAATTTTTTAGTTTTAATGATAAGGACAAAATGAAGGGTAAAGTGAATAGAACTATAATTGATTTTTTAATGTAAAAATGTGATTTTTCATTAAAGTAAACAGTACCAAAAATTTTTCGTTAAAATTCTCTATTTTATTATATCGATACTTTGTTCGTGTCATCGTATATGTATATACATATGATATTATGCAGCAGAGCGTCAGCGAACAACATTTGAATCCCAGTACTTGAAAACCAACCACATGAAAATATCCAGAAGGTGTCTGAGTCAGGCTTCACAGAATTCGAAATGTAACAGAGGACTGGACGTGTGTGTGCGGATCCTTGACTTGTATGGAATTTAGGTAAGTGGAAACTTCGAAACAGTCAGATAAGCCAGATATGGTAGTGGTTAATATTGACTTAAAAGCATTCAAGTCTACGACCAGATCATAATTTAACCCACGTAATCAACATGTTCACACTTTATGAAAAAAAAATGAAAAAAATTTGTAGCGAAAGATGAATTACAATAGAAATTTTTTTATTAATTTCAATTTTCCTCAACATGGGAGTACTTGAAGAGAGATGTTTTCTTTATGTATAATGATCATCTTTTAATCTCTTCAAATGAAAAATTATTGTAATTCAAGAAGTTATCAGTTCCGAGCCTTATGCTTGTGCATGCTATGCTATAGCTCAAGCGGGTATTGATGTCCATGAATGAAAAATCACACGTTCTGTCAGTGGCGCGCTATGCTTCCAAGAAAGCTTGGGGGCCGTTAGATCTTGACTACCCAGTAGTCAATGAGTTCTCAAATGTTCGATAAATTTTTCAAAAGATCGGGTACACACACATAAGCATAACAGGTAGTGTTTCCAACTAATTACTTACAGACACTTGTAAAATAACAATTACAACAGAGATATCTCTTTCAAAAATTAATTGTTTTGATAAAAATAATAAAAAACAGTCATTAATCGATTCCAATTCTCCAGATCGACCAACCACCCTTTCTCCTCCTTCCCCTACCATTTCCACCATTGCTCCCGTGAAATCATCCATCTCATCTTTACAATTTTAATCATGTTTAATCATTTTGTAGAACAATTAAATATTACCAAAATCAAAATAAAATAAGAAAAAACAATGATTGATCTACAAGCCCTTAAACATGATTAACTGATCGGGATTCAGCTGACCTCCCAAGCCCTTAAATCGGAGGTCGGCGACATCAGATCTGAGGGTGCAGCCGACTACTCTCGGGTTACATGTCAACATAAGAATGGGAGAGAAAAGACGGAAGAGGGGAAAGAAAAGGAGAAGAGAGAAAGGATAGGGTGTCGTCGACAGAATCACAGGGCGGCGATAGAGGTGGGTAGTGGCTAGTGTTGTGGCCCTACTACAAAAGAGACTTATTGTGTATGTGGGTGGTGTCGCTTTTATACAACATAGTGATGGATAAGACATTTCGACACCCACTTAATATGGTATCAGAGTTACTGTCGGTTATAATCGACATAAACTGTTAATGTCGCTTATAATCGACATTGATTTTAATATTTTTAATACTGGTGTCATATTAAAAAAAAATTGTGTCGCTTTTAACCGACATAACGTTAGCGTTGGTTAAAAGACAACTGGTGTCGCTTATGACCGACACTAATGATAGTTTTTAAATATTTTCAAAGACAGTGTCGGTTGTAGCCGACATAGGTTTTAATTTTTATTAAGAATTTTGAAACCCTGTGTTGGTTATAACTGACATAATATTAGCGTCGGTTAAAAGAAACATTTTCAAAGCTGGTGTCGGTTGCAGCCGACATAGGTTTTAATTTTTTAAAATATTTTGAAAACAATGTTGGTTGTGGGCGACGATTGGTGGCCTTTATATACCCTCCCCGTGTTTTCTCTTCCTTATATGTGACAATGTGGTTGGAACATTGCTAGATATAGAAAAGTCTAAAGATGGATTGGCTGCACGTGTAGATCTTGAAGTCTTGAACATAAGACGTAGTCAACACCCACAAAGAGAAGGACATAGAACATTTTGACATCCAGCATTGTTCATGTTGAAAAGAGAAAAAAAAAAACTGCCTTTTGCAAAGTGTTATCTACCTTTCAGGTCCCCGATGGATATTCATCAAATTTGACGTGGAAATGGCGAAGAAGGGGCTTGAATTTCCAATCATATTCTTCAGCATGAGTGGAAGTTGCAGCAGACATGGCGGAGACAATTCATGTTATTTTGTATTCTAGTTATATGTATTTTGATGAGGGGAGAATCTATAACCTGTTGGTTTTGTAATTTCGATTGGTCATCCGTAAATTGTAGGATTATGCATATGGGAATTTGATTATTTTTCTAAACAATGTGTACAAAAAAAAAAACAATGTCATTTTCATTTTTATTCTTCGTTATATATATGTTAAGTATATGTAGTTGTCTACTACTTTTCATAACCAGGAACGCTACTCCTGTTTTCTCTTCTTTGTAAGCTACCATATCTTGTCAACTAGTCTATGTTTGCGGTGTGAATTAACTTCTAGCATAATATTGATATTTTTCTAGTACATTAATATTTTTACACTAAAGCGAGAGGAGTTTGGCTAAGCCACATTATGTTGACATTAATTAACGAATATTTATATAGTTCGATTATTTTTGGTTGTTAAATTGGTTGGGTCATTAGTGAATGTTTTATCGATCCTTCTAAGTACCTAAAACCTACCAACATTTTAATGTCATTTCAAGTTGGTCTCAACCATTTTAAATATTCCAAACTAGCACCCAACTTATTAAAAATGCATTCATTAAGCCCCAGTTAATCTTTCAAACATAGTTTATATTCAAAACTCACCAACAAGGTATATCATGGTCAACATTAATATTAGTTGACTCAAAATCTAAATTTCAAACATAAATTATATAATAAGCAACTCAATGATCAAATGGGTATTGAATTGAATCGAAAATGAATCCAAATTGAAATTACAATAGGGGACAATCTCCTCACAAAGAAGAGGGTTAAGAATTCAGATAGGGTTTCAATGAGCTTTTTTCTGCTCAAGTGATTTCCTCATTTGCCGATTCTCAGCTCGTAAAACTTCCAGTTCTTCATTGTGGACTGTGAAAATAGTGGTTGTTGTATCATCAGTCTATACCATTCCAGCAACCTCCATGACCTTATTCTCAAAGTTGGCAGCTTGAGTTGTAGAGTGGAGCTTATGGTTTTGCGTAGTGTTTGGATGTGATGGCCTGATGGTGGTGGTGGTGGTGATCGTTAGTTGGTGGAGGCTATTTCCATGACCTGCTATTGCTTTTGGAGACATACTGAGCTCCAGTTAATTTAATAGATTTTTACTTGGGGCTTAATGAATATGACATTTTCAATAGGTTTGGTACTTGTTTGGAATGTTTAAAAAGATTGGAATGACACTAAAAGGTTAGGAGATTTTAGGTACTTAATCCTAATTTTTTTTGGTCAAAATTATTCTTATATGTAAATATATAAGTAGAGTTAAGTTAACTAGAGTAAAGAGCAGCTTATATACATGTCTGTAGTTAGATGAATTATTCATTATACATAAAATGGTCAACCAAATTCAGCTTTATGTATGAGTTTTACTTGCTGCAAGAGTTTCGCCATGACATAGAGGAAAAAAGGTAATGCACGAGAGACTGAATTTGTAGATAAAATTTACAAACTAAATGATGTGTCACCAATAGAATGAGCACGTTTATCAACACTTAATTAAAAATCTAATCATCAACCTTCGTATTTTTAATTTACAAAATTTTATCTACAAATTCAGTCTCCCTTGCATTAGTTGGGATAAAATTTTCTCACATCGTTTCTCAAGAGAGTAAAATTGTCTCACGTCTTTTCTCAAGTGTGGCTAACCGCACTTTTTAAAATCCTAACATGTTGTTATTGTCAACATTATCGATATTTTATTAGGAAAACTAATGAAAATGGTCTGAAATTTTGAATTTTAACAATAATGACAAAATAAATGGTAAAATGAATAGTATCATGATTGATTTTTTGTGTAAAATATAATTTTTCGTTAAAATAAACAGTATTAAAAATATTTTGTTAAAGTTTTTTATTTTATTATATCGATACTTGGTTCGTGTCATCATATATATATATATATATATATATATATATGATATTATGCAGCAGAGCGTCAGCGAACAACTTTTGAATCCGAGTACTTGAAAACCAACCACATGAAATATCCAGAAGGTGTCTGAGTCAGGCCACACAGAGTTCGAACTGTAAGAGAGGACTGGACGTGTGTGTGCGGATCCTTGACTTGTATGGAATTTAGGTACGTGAAAACTTCGAAACAATCAAATAAGCCAAAGATGGTAGTGGTTAATATTGACTTGAAAGCATTCGAGTCTGTGGACCAGATTATAATTTAACCCCCACGTAGTCAACATGTTCACACGTAAGCATATCATGTAGGGTTTCCAACTAATTACTTACTGACACCTGTAAAGTAGTAATTAAAACAAAGACATCTCTTTCAAAAATTAGTTGTTTTGATAAAAATAATAAAAAACAGTCATTAATCGATTCCAATTCCCCAAATCGACCAACCACCCTTTCTCCTCCTTCCGCTTCCGCCCCGACTACCATTTCCACCATTCCTCCCGTGAAACCATCCATTTCATCTTTACAATTTTAATCATGTTTAATCAGTTTGTATATCAATTAAATATTACCAAAATCAAAATAAAATAAGAAAAAACAATGATTGATCTACAAGCCCTTAAACATGATTAACTGATCGGGATTCAGCTGACCTCCCAAGTCCTTAAATCGGAGATCGGTGACAGCAAATCTCGGGGTGCAGTTGACTACTCTCGGGTTACATGTCAACATAAGAATGGGAGAGAAAAGGGGGAAGAGGGGAAAGAAAAGGAGGAAGAGAGAAGGGATAGGGCGTCGTCAGCAGAGTCACAGGGCGGCGATGAAGGTGGGTAGTCGCTGGTATTGTGGCATTACTACAAAAGAGCCTTATTGTGTCGGTGGGTGGTGTCGCTTTTATACAACATAGAGGTGGATAAGACATTCCGACACCCACTTAATATGGTGTCGGATTTACTGTCAGTTATAACCGACATAAACTGTTAATGTCGCTTTTAACCGACATAATGTTAGCGTCAGTTAAAAGACAACTGGTGTCGCTTATGGCCGACACTAATGATAGTTTTTAAATATTTTCAAAGACAGTGTTGGTTGTAGCCGACATAGGTTTTAATTTTTATTAAGAATTTTGAAACCCGGTATCGGTTGTAACTAACATAATATTAGCATCGGTTAAAAGAAATATTTTCAAAGCCGGTGTCGGTTATAGGCGACCATTGGTGGCCTTTATATACCCTCCCCGTGTTTTCTCTTCCTTATTGGAGGCATCTGTTGATTAGACACAATCTTGATGTTATGCATATCGAGAAGAATATATGTGACAATATGGTTGGAACATTACTAGATATAGAAAAGTCTAAAGATGGATTGGCTGCACATGCAAATCTTGAAGTCTTGAAAATAAGACGTAGTCAACACTCACGAAGAGAAGGAAATAGAATATTTCGACCTCCAGCATTGTTCATGTTGAAAAGAGAAGAAAAAACTGCCTTTTGCAAAGTGTTGTCTACTATTCGGGTCCTCGATGGATTTTCATCAAATTTGTCGCGATGGGTGCACGTGAATAAACGAAAAATACAAGGGTTGAAAAGTCACAATTGCCATTTAGAAGGTAAGAACGTTTAATCATACGTCTTAATGTTTTATTGGTTTTCTTAACTTTGAAAAATTAATTATCTAAAGTTGGACATAATTGCCCAGGCAACATGAGCAATTCTTGAAAACTAAACATCGTCAAGGAAGGTTAACTATGCGACAAATCAAGGAGCTAAGTAAGAAAGAATTTACATAATGGTTCAAGCAACATGTGAGTTGATATAACAATCACATTATTTATTTATATTTTTACATTTTAATTATAACATGTTTATAGTTAGGGAAATTTTATTTGAACCCATATAATTTCTTTCTACACCCAACTTATACTTTAAATATGAAATATCTTTACTATCCTATTGCATAATTACCATTAAGTACAAGATGAAATTAACAATAAAAATAAAATTTATCAATAAACCCACCCAATAATCAAATCCTAACCATTACGTAATCTTTCTCTTACGTTCTTTCCTGGCAAAAATCCTAAGACGCTCTCATAGATCTTTATCATCGTCATCATCACTACCACCACCACCACCCACCAACCCCACCACCACCATCACCATCTCCAACATTACTCATCACCTACAGAAAACCTGCTTTTACTTATGCTACTACTGCTGCCAAAACAACAAGCTGCAGCTGATCAAGATCCACACCTAGTTCTAAATCAAGTGTTTTTCTTCAATTTTAACTATCCCTTTTAATTAAGTAATTAAAGTTCTTTTAATTCCTTAATTAACACGTTCAGATGTTACTCATGTTTAATTAGTAGTCTTGCTATGTAGAAGCTTCTGCATCTAAATGTCAACTTATTAAATTTCAATGGTCCAAATTGAAATTTGGACTGACATGGATCCTCCAACTGTCAGGTTCTATTATGTGTTTACCAGTTTCACACACTTAAAATTATTTTTTCCTTACTTTTTTATTTTTTTAGCATTCTACCCACCACTCACATTTGATAGAAAAATTAAAAAATATTTTACCAAAGTCAAGGAGATGATCAAAGACTACAAAATTTCCTACCTTTCACGCTGTTTCCAATATGAAGAACATGTCAAACTGTTAGTAGATAGAACTCGATATATGAATTAAGAAGGGGAGAGAGAGAGAGAGAGAGAGAGAGAGAGAGAGAGAGAGAGAGAGAGAGGACGATGCCCAGTAATTTAATTTGTTTAAGCGAATTTGATTATGTCTTACTTAGCACAGTTGACCAAAAAAAAAAAAAAACTCACGAACTATATGACGAAGCTGAAGCGGAAAGCAATCAAACAAAACCAACATTTCATCAACTTCAAAAATTTAGTCTGCAGTTCCAAGACAGAAATGGCTGAACATTTACAGAGAAATCACGGTGTCGTTTTTAAATAGGCGGTGTCGTTTTCAAAATTAAATTGAAGTGTGTGAAACTGGTAGACACGTAATAGAACCGGACAGTTGTAGGATCCATGTTGGTCCAAATTTCAATTTGGACCATTGAAATTTAATAAGTTGACATTTAGATGCAGAAGCTTCTACAGTTTGCAGTGTATTGGGATTTAAAGATGATCCTTTCATATTAGCATCACAAGCATTACAAGTATTTTACGTCGAGAACATAATTGAAAAAAATTGGCACTTAGTTGTTCAAACGCAGCTGAGGGATTTGTTTGACGTATTAGAGGATAATGATGCAATTGATGATTATATCATACCTAATTTGAATGATCGGATACTTGACAATGAAAATTTCCTTACAAGGGTTGGCGTGGAAGAGACTCATTTTCATGAATCATTACCGCAGTTCGTTAATTATGCAAAACTGACGATGACCTAATAGATGATGACAAAATATATTAATTATTTTATGTATTTTAAGTATTAAGTAGACTATGTTTCAATTAGTATGTGATGATATTTTACAATAAAATTATATATTTTTTTTATTACGTATTTTATTCAAGTTAAATTTTATTTATTAAAATCTTAAAATGTTATATGAGATAACACAAAAGAAAAAGAGCTAGTTATTTTTTTTTCCTTGGGTTAAACAAATTTTTTGTTTTTTTAAACTAGTCTACTGTCTCTTTTAGGCGACAACATTGGTTGGATAATTTGAAATATTAGGCGGCAAATTTCCAGTTTGCACAAGGAAATGGATGGAGAAACTTAGTGTCGGTTTTAACCGACACTATCATCTTTTAATTCGACGCGTGTTTCATTAAACTAACGCTACGTGAATTTCAAAAAGTTTGTCAGAAGTTGGTGTCGGTTAACATTAATTTAAACTGACACCGTGATTTTCAATAAAGCGTGTCAAAAAGTTGACTGGTTCATTTAACTCAATGTGAATATCAATAAAGTGTGTTAGGTTGGTGTCAGTTTTAACCGACGCCATGTACATTTAATTCAACACCAATGGCTTTTAATTCGATGTCGGTCAATCAATGTTGGTTTAAACTGATGCCAACTAAGTACCCATATTTAAAATCGACGCCATGTACATTTAATTCGACACTAATGGCTTTTAATTCGACGTCAGTCAATCAATGTCAGTTTAAACTGACACCAACTAAGTACCCATATTTAACCCCCTCTCTTTCCCATTTCATCCGTGCTTTCATTTCTCCCCCAATTTCAATCTTTCTTCTTCTCCTTCCCCATTTCATCTGTGCGTCATTTTCTTCCTCCTTTTCAGTTTTTCCTTTCTCCTTCCCCATTTGCTATGGACCACCATTTTGAAGATCAACATTTTGAGGAACTCCAATTCGAAGAGGAAGAGCTCGAAGGTGGTTCATTTTTAAATTATTATGATTATTAATTTTAGTTTCTGTTTTGTATTCTAACTAGTTTTATGCTTAAATTGAACATTTATTTTTGTTTCTTGGTTTTTAATTGTTTTTTCTGTATTTATAAGGATCAACTCAACGGAGACGTGGACCCTCAATTCCGAATTGGAAAGAACAACCTTGTTCATTTGATTCGTCTGGAAAATGCATTAGTGATAATTCTAGTGCATTTTCGAAACATGTAGCGGCAGAGGTTAGAAATTACAGAAATATTCCGATGGTGGCATACTGGAATAAAGAAAAAACAAAGGTAAATGTTTCATGATTTATTTTATTATACCTTGATTTTTGTCTAATAAATTCTTTTATTTTTCAAGAGATTGCTGAAAAAAATAAGCAAATCGGCAGTTGAAAACTATGAACCACACAACTGGTTTGCAAGAGTTCGGGAATAATTTGTATGGGGTGTACATTTTTAAGAATTGTAGTTAATTTTAAATTTAATATATAGTTGGTAGAAATTTTATTTTTAATATGAAGTTTGCTTAAAATTGTTCATTTTTTCATTGACATATGGTGGGAATTATTTTTATATAATTTTTTTAATTATTATTAATTAAAAACTGACAAAGATTTTTTATATTATTAATATATTTGGTGTCGCTTATGGACGACAGCATAATAATTATTTAATGTATCTAAATGTTACATGATGTCGGTTAAAACCGAGAGTAGTTTGAGTATTTTATTCGTGTTAACTGTTACGTGATGTCGGTTAGGACTGACAGTAGGTTTGATATTTAATTCTTTAATTGTTGCTTGATTTCAGTTAGGACCACCATCATGTCATAATTCAATGTCGCGTCTAACCGACGTAAGTTTAGATGTCGCTTTTAACCGACATTATTGTTCTTTTTTATTTTATATTACTTTGCTTCTTGGTTTTGGATTAAGGGGACTAACCGATGTCAATACCCTTTTCGTGATGCTAGCAACGGCGTTGGTTCTCCTATCCTACATTGCACTATTTGATGTCGGATTTTTACCAAAAATCCGACAATAATTAGGGTTTCTTGTCGGTTTTTCCACCGCCAGTGATAGCCTCTTTTGTACTAGTGTGGGTGTTTGTTGTGGAAGGGGTAAATTTGGAATCAGATAGGGGTAAATTCGGAATCTAGTTGACCAAAAATTCTGGTTATTTAACAATACTTCACTTAAATGACAACGTGGCAATTTTTTTTTAACTTTAAAACTGAAATAGCCAAGTGTTATGGTTCTATTCACTAGGAACTCCACGTCACTTCATGTTCCAGGTACTTGGAAAATGTTCCAGAGTTCTGAGTAGCAGTAGTTGCAAAGCAAGTTTAACATGGAAAATCCCGAAATTTACAAGCTATTTCATGACTTTCTACTTTGATTGACGATATAAAATCAGGAAAATGCATCTTTCATGGTTTTACTAAATTGCATGTAGTATGTAAGGGGAGGAAGATAATTGTGCAGAAAATGGAAAAAGGCCTAAATCTGCTGAAAGTTAGCGAGTCTCAATTTAAAATGACGGTTTTGCATACTACATATGCCTGAATCATTGAGATTCAAAAACTGGACGTTAAACTGCAAAAATTATACGTTTGAAGCCGGCAAATTTCAGCCAACCGAAGTTCCATTAAGCATTTCTCCAAAGCAAACCTAAACCCAATTCCTTCCCAAAACTAGCACTTGCAGTCGGAAACAAACTGCGTAGAAAGTTCGAGGTCGTTAGGAAAATCGCTGCATAAATCAACAATAAAATGAGAAAGCAATAAATCTATGTATTACCAAATATCGCCTATCAAAGGCAGTTGGAATTTATGTTCAGGTTAGCGTTTTAGTAGGATTTCAAACGTATAATTCACCGACACCGCATTAAACAAGAGAAATTACTACACAATTACAAGAGATGGGAGTCAAGGGGAATTCGCTGTGATCTTTACAAAGCACAAGGAAGTAGGAAGTGTAGGCAAGAGAGCAACAGAAAGTGAATAGAACCCCAAAAGCCATAAATATGATATGGCACGCCATGTTCGACTGAATTCTGTATCATGCCAAAGACAACCAAACCAAATTGAGCAATCTGAATGCGCACTTTGCAAACAAAAAGATCACAAATATTTGAGTCCTAAATAAAATTAACCACGTATGACAGCTCATTTGCCTCATAAGCAGTTACCAACGAAAATAGAAAGAAAAAGCCTGAAATGTTAAGGCTTAAACATCTGCACAACTTTAAACAGATGCCAAAGACGGGCGAAATCTAGGTGCTATACCCGTGCTTGTGTTATTTTGTTGGTATTATTTTTTTCACAGCCTTCACGTTGATACTGATGACAAATACTGAAGACGTCACCGATCATAATTGGTTATTGAAAGGAATAGAAGAAAAAGCATACGTGCCACTGTTGTTAATTCACAATTAATGGTTTTGCGGAGCAGTTGCAGCATTTGTTGATTAATTTATGAGGAAAAACAATATGAGCTCATTCATAACACCAATTTGAATCGGGACGAGAAAAATCAAACTTGCAGGAGCATGGAACTAAGTTGCTCAATTTGATGGCTCGGATTAGGTATCGATCGAACAGGGAACTGTTGGAGATTAAGCTTGCTGCAGAATTGAAGATGGCTTGGATTTCAAGTTTTCAGTCAAGGTTTAAGTTTATGTTCTTAGTTATAGCTAGAACACTTGGTTACAATGTATGGCTGAGATTAAAACATCGTAACGGTTTGTATTGTGTCACTTGTCATTTTCTATTAAGAGTTTAAGTGAAGCATGTGCCTCTCACATGGGGTATGTTCATCACCAACCAATCGTACAACGTGGAATTAGTCTGATGAAGAACATCAAGTAACGGAATGCTTGTTGCCTTCTTTTGCATCCTCTTTTGTGTATATTTTTCTATATCTCGTATCGCTTTTGACCTTTTTTTTTTTTTTTTTTACCATTAAATCTTCTCATCATTCAAGTGAACTGAGTACTGGTTTGTCACATCGTTTCAACTGAAGTTAATGAAGTGCTTGTGTTCCTCCACCCTGCTAAGCATTACAATGTGCAACGATGAATTGGTTGCAAAGAAACATCAGTTCATTGCTAAACTGGAAACATAGTTGATTAAGCAGTCAGATTTGGTACTTGTTACAATTCTTTTACTTTCATTATTTGGCGTATTTACATTTGTATCACAATTTCTTCGGCAAAGTATATATTTACTGGGCGTATAGTTTTATCACCATCCCCAAATGTATTGAAATGAAGGTAGTATGATAAGAATTCCAAGCATTTACTAAGTTTCTTTGTGACTTTTCATAAAATTGACACACATGCCTCTAAAAATTTAGTCACGTGCAATGCAAATGACGGAATTAGCAGAAAATTGTGATTGAATTGATGGTTGAGAGCATGTAGGCATAAATTTAAAATTTAGGGAGGTCAATACTAATTGAAAGTTAGGAAAACAAAGTGATATAAAGTCCAAAGTTGATAACTTCATAGGGCATTACCCCCAACTCTTTTAAGTTTTAGGGTCATTACTAAACTCAGGAGGTGCCCTTCAATCCCTGTTCAATGTGTTCATAGCTTGGATTGCTTATGAATTAAGATATTTGCACCCATCTTGTATCCAATATTTCATTTTCTATACAAGTTATTTAAGGAGGTTTGAATCAAATATAAGACTTCGAGTGCTGAAATAAATTCTCCTATTAACTATTCAAGCTGCAACCCCCTTGTATCCAAGTAACAAGGCCTAATCGGGTCAAGTGGCCCATGACATTTTGCGTTAAAAATTTACGGTTACTTTCTTCATAGGTATGTTGAATAATATAAAGTTCCACATCAGATACTCGAGGAAATTATTACAACTTATACTGAGTGATCAACTATTAGTTGCAACGAGATATTTTGTATGAAAATTTACCTTCATAGGTTGTAACATTTTCAACAAAACTTGATATTAACTTCACTTGAACATTTTTTTTTAAACTGAGCATTCATTTAGGGGTCTTAATTCCAGGCTATTACTTATCGACGATGAAGCCTATCCCTAATTCGAGAAGAGATGAGAAACATACTTAATTTGATTTACATTGTTATAATAAGAAGGCCAAGAACTAATTACCGAGACATTGGTTTTCAAGAAGCAATCAAATGAGCCCAGTGCCCATAAAGGAAAGGCCCAAAATATTTAAGCCCAAAAGAAAGAAACTAATGCAAAACCAAGCTGGTAGAGTTTGTTATGATCCGTTGTTTCTCCCGCCAATTTTCAGTTAGGGACTCATCGTGATATTTACCGGTTTGCCCTTCACTATCGAGCTCCCTCCCTAATATCTCACAGCGAAATGCTTACTGAAACCACAGACACCATTCACCCATCAAATCTTTCAAGAAATTAAGAGAGAGAGAGAGAGAGAGAGAGAAGAAAGATCAAGAATTGAGAGAGACAACCAGAAATCTCTATCGTTCTGGAACCCGAAAATACGAAGAAATACGCGAAGATGGTGGTGAAAGACGGAGAGAAGTCTCTGTGAGATTAATGCTTCTTGCATTGCGTAATCAACCCTTTCAGTCGATAGAGTTTTGGGATAGAAAATTTTCTGGGAAAATGTCAGATTCCGGTGAACAAGGGGCAACAATGTCTGGGCAAGTTTCCGATTCCGATGAACAAACAGCACCAAGTTCTGCGCAATTGCCAGATTCCAGTGGAGAAGAAGCACAAGATTCTGGGGAAGCAGCACCAAATTCTGAGGAAAGCCCAGATCCCAGCGAAGCAGCAGAAGATTCTGAGGAAAACACTGAATCCAGCGAGCCGGTACCACCAACTCCTGCGAATACACCGGCTTCCAGTGTAGGAGAAACCGCAGGGGAAAAGAATTTTGATTTCGAGGATGTAAGAGCAGCACTTGCTGAGACTATTCCGGGTTTCGTTGGACAACAAGCACAAGTAAACCCATTGAGAATCAACTTCAATGCGTCCGGTTCCGGTGAAGCAAGTGTAGCAGAAGCACCAAAGCTTATGCCAAATCCACCTTCTTGGATAGAGGATTCCGATGAAGAAGGATTTCAGGGTCAACGAGCAGCAGCAAATCCCAATGAACAAGAAACAGATTCCAGTGACTCCGGTGAACCAGAAGTACAGTCCGCCGCACCACCGGAGGTGATTATTATGACTCCAGCGGATTGGAAAAAGGCTCTTTCTGATCAAGCAAAGGCAGAAGAAGAAGAAGAAAAAGAAAATCCGAAGGAAGTTGTTCCAGAGTTGATTCATAACACTAACTTTCAACAAGCAGAGCTTAAAGAACGGGCGGTTGTGCATCCATCCTTGATCGGTGGCTCTAGCATGAACCTTGATCCTCCCGCGGCCGTGCGGAAACCTGATTCGCAGCCGAGTGAAAGTGCCGCCGAGAATGTGGAGCTGGGGAAAAGAAAGATCGATGCGAAGGGCAAGGGGAAACTGGAAGAGAACCAAGAAGATGGAGGAGAAGAAGAGGAAGCTGCAAGTCCGAGATCGAAGATACCTAAAAAATCTCAAGATGAGAGGGGGGATCCGTCTTTGCAAGCTCGCTCTAACGAGAACCCTGTTCTTCCTCCTGCCACCCCCGTGACAAAACCCGATTTGAAGCCGAGTGAAAGCGCCACCGAGGGGAAAAGAAAGATCGGAGAGAAGGGCAAGGGGAGCAAAGGGGAAGAAAAGAGCGAAGAAGATGAAGCTGCAAGTCCAAATTCGAAGAAATTGAAAGGTCCAGAAGAGTAGAAGTGGTAAAAGGCATCGATATTCATCAAGACAGTTATTCAATCATGCTCTGTTTCTGAAATAAAACGTTGTGCGATGATCAACCGGAGTAGGTAGATTTGAGTTTCGACGGTGAAAGTCTATCGAAAAATTGATCAGTTTTTAAGATTTTCAACTACTTTCCCTGTTAGATCAATGTGGCTTAAGATCTCTGCAAATTTTATTGACTTTGTTCGTCGAATTCAATCCTAGAACTTTGAATTAGTGCGTGATGAAGAACATCAACCAATGGAATGCCTATTGGCTTTTTTTTTCATTCTCTTTTGTGTACATTTTTCTGTATTTCACATTGCTTTCGACTTGTTTTTGTTACACTTAAATGGTCATCGTCATTTCCGTGACTCACATACTAGTTCATTATATTTCGACTTATATTTACAAAATACTCGTAATCCCCTTCTAATGTGCTAAATATGAATTATAAAGGTGCTCTTCAAGTCCTTGTTCCGATACAAGCAATATTAGAGGATGGTTAAATCGAACATAAGACCTCAAGTGCCGAAGTAAACTCTTACCCCTTACTTGTATCCCAAGCAACAAAGCTTATTTGGTCAAACAAACTTAAATTTGAGTACACAATTCATAGACATGGAAAACGAATTGGGTCAAGTGGCCCATTACACTTAAAGTTACACGGCCCAAATGACTAAAAATCCATGGGGTCCATACAAACTAGGTCCAAGTGCACCCAATGATTACCCGGTCAAGTCATCGAGAGCGCGCAGTACGCAACCTGCGTCATATAGAACATCACAAATCCGAACACAGCTATATGCCTATCGTCATCGTAAAATCACCGATTTACGAAATTGCCTCGGAAATTCTCTGCAGAAAAAATCTAGGTATTTATTCATTTAAAATTAAATAAATCCCCAAATAGTTCCGTAATTAATTCTTTAATTTCCGTCGGAATCCCCGTTAAACTTCTGCGAAAGTTACCAATTCTCACTCATAAATTACGAATTGCGCTTGAATTTTGACAAATTTTAGGGGTTTTGATCTGTTCTGGTTGGCGATTGGGAGCTGGAGTAGGGTTTCGAGCGATTTGTGAGGCCGATCGATGAAGGGGGAAGTGCAGCTGGAGCCAACAGGTGAAGGGGAGCGAGACAGAGACCCTACTGACATCGAGCCTCTGCTACCGAACCAGGACGATTCGTCGCCGGCAAGCTCAAGTGAGATCAACAACGAAGACCTTGAGTCTGGCTCTATCCCTTGCTGTCGCATTTGTCTCGAAAGCGATGCCGAACCAGGTCAATCAGTTTTTTATTAATGAAATTAAGTTTGTTAATTTGAATTTTTGTTTAAGCAGTGTTGGATTTCAGTATTGTGTGATTCCTGAGGAGTGATTAATTGTTTTATGGGTTAAATTGTTGTGATTTATTGTAATCGGAGTTTGAAACTTCGAAAGATTGTATCTTTTTGTAGTTTTAAGTCTATGTTAATACGTTGCAGTAATTCGTTTCATTTGGGAGTTGAAATGAGTATAAAAACTGTGAATTTCGCATGTTTTCGGAAATTGGGCTAAGTTTTATCTCGTTGCTGCGTAGGCATATTGATGCTGCTGTTGGTCTGACTTGTGTTGTTTAACTTTACAGAGGATGAATTGATTTCACCTTGCATGTGCAAAGGCACCCAGCAGTTTGTTCATAGGTCCTGTCTCGATCACTGGCGCTCCGTTAAAGTAAGTAACCTTTTCTATTGGAGCGAGGATATTGTATATCATAGTGAAATTTAGTGACTTTTCTCTTAGATTGTGTGTAAACCCCATAGTTGTTTCAAATTTACTGAACTTGTTATCCCCTCCCATCTTTCATCTGCTTTTCTAGGAAGGATTTGCTTTCTCACACTGCACAACTTGCAAAGCTCAATTTCACCTTCGAGTTGAAACATATGAGGACAATGCCTGGCGCAAAATAAAATTCCGAGTTTTTGTGGCGAGGGATGTTTTCCTCGTGTTTTTGGCTGTACAATCAGTAAGCAATTGCCCTTTGGAATTTTATTTTGTTTTGTTATTTATTTACTTTCTTTCATAATCAGTTGGTTTTCCACCCATCTCTGATTAATTTTCTTTCCAGGTTATAGCTGCAATTGGTGGCTTTGCATATGTCATGGACAAAGATGGGGCCTTCAGGAATTCATTTAGTGATGGTTGGGATCGTATCTTGTCAAAACATCCTATACCATTTTATTATTGTATAGGTAAAATCCTACACCTTAAAACTGTTCATGGAAAAAGGTTATTTGGTTCAGGGGTTTTTTCCTCACTCATCTAGGAAACGTTTAAACACTCTGGTTCTCACTTGTCAAAACTATTCAGTTAACAATCTATTGCCTTGTATTGAATCAGGGGTACTGGCCTTCTTTGTGCTGCTTGGATTTTTCGGGCTCATACTACACTGTTCATCACTCAATGGCAATGACCCACGGATGGCCGGCTGCCAGAACTGTTGCTATGGTTGGGGAATCTTGGATTGTTTCCCAGCGTCTATGGAGGCTTGCTTTGCCCTGGTTATCGTGTTTGTTGTCATCTTTGCCATTCTTGGCATAGCTTATGGTTTCCTTGCCGCTACTATGGCTATTCAGAGGATCTGGCAGAGACATTATCACATCCTGACCAAGAGGGAACTCACAAAGGTTACTTCTCGACTTTCTTCTCCTATGCATGTCTACATACTTGTATTTAATCATTTCTTGGAATGTGCATGGACTTGCATTAGTTTTCCAGACCAAGAGAGACTGCATATCATCTCGTAAACTTTCATATCTTCTTAGACATTTGCATCATTCAAAGGTCCCGAAATGCTTATGGTTCAAAATTATGCAGGAGTATATAGTGGAGGATCTTCACGGATGCTATACCCCACCGAAACTAGATCCCGAACATGAAGCGCGCCTGAAAATGCTGAAGTTGTTGTAGAGATGGAAATAAATTTCAGGATATGAAATCCGCTGTGTATTTGCACTTTGAAACTTCTTGAAGGACTCTATGGCTGTAGAGCAGAAGGAATAGTCTCATTCTCCCCAGAATTCATTAAATTGTAAACCCTGATCCTGGAAAGATCCAACAAATGTTGGGGGATTACCATTTGTGCGGTACTTTTGGTACTCTCAAGACTCGTGATTTTTGCTTTGCTCCGTGATTGTACCAGTTGAGCTATTCTTCGACTTGTGTCCTCTGAGTCTTGTATATGTCTCCGGCGAAGCGGGTTTTTACCGTTGTATTTCCACCCCAGGTCACTCCTGTGTAACGTCATGTACAACCCAAGAAACCATTTTGTTGTTCAAATTTAAGCTACAGGTCTCAAATCCAAAATTCTCTCATTTGAATATAAGGTTACGTGATTTTTGGTCATCTCCCGTAATTTCTGTCGAGTGAGAGGTGTTCGAACAAAACTCCCTCCATGCATATCGGGTACATCAAAGAACGCTTGCAGAAAATCCAAGTCCGGAGAGGAATGATGTCACAACTGGCAGGACGAACGATGTAGTCAGCATACCAGTATCGATGTCACCACGAACAAGACGGACGTGGAAGCGGAGACGGATGATCAAGTCTCCCTCGGATCTTGAGTGGCTCATGCTCTTAGATATGGCAACATGGCGTATTAACCTAACCAACTTGCTTAACTTATAGCTACGTATGTTTGTATTACAATTTGATTTTTATTAGTCAACAACAAAAATAGTAGGCGTGAATATTTGATTTTACCACGTGGCTCGAGATAAAACTGATTTTATTTTACAATTTTACATTTTCAGGCTGTGAATCATGTACATTTTGATGCCACAATGAATTAACTTGCACGGTGACTTGACGTGCAAGTCATAATATTGAAAGAAAAAATAAACACAAGAAAATAACCACATCAAAAGAAAACTATATGGAGACAACAGAGGACGGCAAGAGGTTAGCCGTGTCCATCATTTTCATCCACATCTCTTAATCCAGCATATCTTAATCTGGATTAGTCTGTGGTAATACCGACATTTTAGTTCCAAATCCTCTTTAATTACTTGAAGGATTTTGGCTGTTAGGTTCTTGTTGTTGTTGTGATTCACCAGCACTTACAAAAACAAGATGATCACCGTCTCTAATTACATCTATATTGTCGATTTCGGCTCCATCTTTGCTCACGATTTTCGCCGGTGAGAGTCTGAATTTCTTTGTCCCCATCTCAAGCAACTCCTCGTAACTCAGTGGGAGCAGCACAAGTTTGCCTTTCACTTCACCCTTTTCAGGGCAACTAATTGTCACCCTCGCAGCAGCGTTGCTTACGTAGCTCTTAGGACTTTTCGTCTCCGCAACAGAGAGAAACAAGTCTTTCTCCCCTATGTGGGCAGCTGACATCATGCCAAACAAAGAGTTGTGGAAGTTATTAGTCCTACGCCTCGGGCGATTTCTGACCCATGATCCTCCCTCTGCTCCTGAAAATGAGCTGTCCGTGGGTGGAGGGTGGATAGTTGGCTCGCTTGTAAACCTCCCAAGGAACCGGATTCCACTCTTGTGTTCAGGAATGGTAACGGCAACTTTGGGTTCTTTACTAGAGTGGAAAAGGGTCTTTATGTCTTCGTGTCCTTGTTGTTCCGCTAGGGCTCTCGGGGTCCAGCCATGGAGGTCGGGTTTATCAATGTCAGCGCCCTGGTCCAAGAGGTACTTGACAATGTCTACGTTGTCTTCAGATACTGCAACGTGCAGAGCTGTGGTTCCGTTGCTTTTCGGACGCGTGACATCCCCGCCATGTCGGGCAATTTCCTTGAGCAAGTCCAACCTGGTTTGCTCAGCAGCAGTGCAGGCAAATTGACCAACATCCCCTGAGTTCAAATTTGCACCATTGTCTAACAGCAGCTTGGCAATTTGCTCATGACCATTCAGTATTGCCTCCCAAAGTGGTACATTCCCATCTGAGTCTGCCAATGCATGAAAACAAAACTACGTTAATGTTAAACCCAAAAGTTTATCTTAAATCATACAGTAAACGCGTAATTAACCAGCAGTTAAATCAGCTGTACATTAAAAGGGCGGTCCAACGCAGATGGCAAGCTGTGGAGAGTTGACGAGGTCTAACGGGAACAACCGCCCACATTAAAAAATATGACTCTTTTTTCAATCACTTCTGATTACATAATAAACAAGACATGTGCAGACATACATGCGCACGCAGAAGTATTTCATTACAAATCATATCATCAAGTCAACGGAGACGATCTATCTTTGGAAAGAAAAAAGGAAATGCATCGACTTCCTTCACTTAAATAATACAAGGCTACTTGCATACATGTTGCCAATTATTTCTTAATAAGTAAAATTTAAGTATAAAACTTTAATTCTTTTTGACAAAACGACGTTCTAAACTACTTTAATTTAGAAAAAAAAGGAGACGGAGATCCTAATCTAAGTGCAAAGATGTGGTACATAATTTTGGTCAACTAACATAACTCACGTTTCTATGCAGACAAATTCACAACAAATTTCTATTTGCACGACCTATGAGACAAAAATTTCTTTTCAAAAGATGATTTTTATTTCACTCTAGTTTGCATGGTTGAATAAAAAAACTAGAAGAATCAGACTCCTATATTTTAAAGATATATTAAACAGGAAAGGGATAAGATAAACAGATTCGAAAGCCTAAATAACTTAATATTACTCTAATGAGAGATTTATCTACTAGTCAGATAGCATGATGTGGGAGGCACATGCATGCCTTCTGGATAAGATTACGAAGTCAACCAGAATTTTTAAACATTAAATATAATAATTCGAAACAAACAAATTTTTTATTTTTATTTTTGGTAAATTTGAAACAAATAATTGACTCAAGTAGTTGATAGTTTAATTATGGAAAGTCAACACATAATTGACGGATTATATTAATTTGATCTTAACTCTTATGTTTATTAAATGATTACTCCTTATCGCGTAGGGAGCCTACGATATAGCATGATTGACGATAAGTCTTAGCGAAATAATAGAACGGACTTTCTTGCATTAGGATATATTATAATTTACTCTTAACGTCAACAATTATATGTTTAATGATGGTTTAACTTAATGATTTGTTAAAGGTTTGGATAGTACCTCTGCTGTTAGGATCCGCCCCGTAGTCTAGCAGAAGAAGAACGCAGTTTTCGCTTCCTTTCGATGATGCTATATGCTGGTTTTTCACAGAACAAGGAGGAAACATAGAATGTGTGTTAGTATTTAGAGTTTGATGCTCTAGAAAAAGGGTAAAATCAAGAGCATAGGACTTTGCATACCAGAGCAGACCTCCCGTTATTATCCGATTCATTTGGATCCAGACCTCGTTTCAGCAACTGATTTAACAACAACTCGTCTCCTCTGATTGCTGCAAAGCATAGACTGAGAGGTAGGTCCATTCTACCCCGAGCTAGCATGTTCTCCGTCTCCAACAGAACGCCTTCCATAATTGGGTCCTTGAGGTCCTTCAAATGCTGCAACCCACCAAGAAAGAAACGCAATGTAGAGTGCAACTTGTCAAAAATCATCATCCAAACAAATTCTTAGAAATAAATAGGTTTCTTTAACTTCTGGATCAGATAAGCTCACCTGCAGGAGATTATTCATGATCACAGTCCCATCTCCAACATTAGCTTGAACTATGTTTAAGAATGTAGTACGATTCAGCCGTAGAAGCTGACTCAATCTTTTTGTTCTAACTGAAAAGAGCTGTGGTCTGTAACAAAGTACCCCGATCTCACCAATAAGATCACCAGATTTTGCCTCACCAATGACCTGCAATTTATAAAAATAATGTTACTCATAATCTTATATATCAGTTACCACGGTCAAAGCAACTACCGAATGCAAAAGATATCCTTTCTATTCAAGTGTTAGACTTGCCTGTTCAACTCCATTTTTGAGAACCACTAAATCCTGTAAAGTAATTCAAATATTATATTGGGTTGTTCAGAAAAGAAATTGAAATAAAGAGAATACGAAAGTTATAAAGTCTTTGAAATGAAAGAAAAAGAAAGATGAAATTGTTACCGCAGCACCAGTGACAAGTATGTAGAAATCTGTGGGTGCTTCGTTCTGCAAGATTACATCTTCTTTGGGAGGAAAATACTCGGCTTTCATCTCCGAGACCTTTGAATTCAGAAGAAGAATAAGAATTTAAACCAAACATCTACACAAGATACTTTGAAAAGTTCGGACAAGTTCACTAGAGAGAAGAATTTGATTGAAAACTTTGAGATTGGGTTTGAACTTACCAACTGAAAGAGCAAGTCATTTGAAACCCCATGAAACAAGTACACCTTATCTACAAGAGAGTAAAACAGATAATGTGAAATACTTGAGCGGATGGCCTTAGGAAGGGAATCAAGGGTCTCTTGTTGCTGCAGTCCTTCAGAATCCGTTCTGAACTTCAGACACAAGTGTGCAAGCATCTGATCCTGCAGGCGTAGAGGTAGTTGGTTCCTCTGCGCAAAACTGGAGGCAGCTTGTATGGTATCCCTCTGGTAAACAGAAGCAACTAAATTAATATTTTCACATTTAATTAATTTTATTGCAAAAATCCAATTAAGTGAATATGAATTTACTCACAAATTTTCTAGTTCGACTGGTCCCGTGGACAACCAAGTTGGTCATATTTCCAATTAAGTATGATGTCAATCCCAGGTTGAAGAACATGTAGAATATGTCAAAGATCATCTCCCGTGCATTGACTGGATGCAGGTCTCCATATCCAACTGTTGTTAGCGTTGTGATAGACCAATAAACTGCAGTCACATACCGAATCCACAGGCTTTGTCCTAGGATTTCTACTCCCATCCATGTTTTCGCAGGGTCATGATTGCGTGCAGCTATAAGGTAATAGAAGCATCCAGCACAATGGATGGCAAAAAGAGTGACCTACAAAGGAGCATCGAAATCCCATCAGATGGTGATGCCATATAACAAATGCATTTTGTTCATGTAAGTAATCCCAGAACCATCATAAATACTTACGCAAATAAGTTTTGCACAGCGAACCCAAAAGTAATTATAATTCCTATCTTTCTCCAATCTGTTCAAGCAAGAATAGTGGTGAGGTTAACATAAAGAAAAACTTCTGCTTATATGCATTTTTGCAGTAAAAAAAACTGCTGGGAAAAACTATTGCCATACCTGGAAAATAGGGCACTAACTCTTCGTAGACGCCAAAGACGAAGCATGTTGAAAAAGCCATAAGACTGCACAGATTTAGGAAAGATCCTCGTAGCAAGTTCAGATGGGATTGTGGATATGACATCGAAAATCAACCAGGATCTTGCATACTTCCAACCAATCTTTTTTCGATCGTCAACAAGTAAATATGTGGTCTTGTCCAGGTAAGCCACAAAGAATGTGAGAATGATATCAATAGCAAAGAAACCATTGACAACATTATCAGTAATGGAGAGCGGTCCTCCTGGTCCTTTAAGGAAACCAAACTCGAACGGTGACACCCAAGCAGTATAGATGACCAGAACAACAAGAAAGGTCTCCCATATCCTGCAAGAACAAATTCAATCCGAGCCAAGTTTAGCAACAAGATAGACCTTTTACCAATTCAGTCGGATCAAACCAGTCAAACCGCCTCAGCTTGTAAGAAAATCCCAAGAAATATTATCCAAATCAAGATTGCAAATTTCTGCTCTGCACATATAATTCTTGCAGAACTTAAATCATATGGGATGCCTTGGTTCAGTGATTTGCATTCAAAACTTTTCCTTTTCCATCTGATTCAAAAAATGTCAAGAATCACCAAATAAGACTGCAGATTGTATTCCATACAAGAAAAAATTAGATGAATTGCAGGCCTCCAAATCCGAACATTCTTTTCTTAGTAAACGAATTTATATATATATATATATATTTTTTAAGAATTTATATATATATATATATATATATATTTTTTTTTTTTTAACCAACGATCGACTGATATGTCTGTCTCAGTTCAGAGAACATAAATCCAGACTCGGTCCAGACTAATGTGCACATGAAAACAGAAAGGGTATGTTCCAACACAGAATCAACACAAATTTCTTTTGAAAAAAAGGAAGATACTTTTGGGCCCCTAGAATTTTAGCACTGAAATAATTTTCAACAACAACCACTTTATCATGATTCATGACCATTCAAACACATATAAAGCTACATACTTGGGAAATAAAATAAAATGGAAATAAAAAACCAGAATAAATGAATCCTTTGAATCATTGAAAAGGCACCTCCAAGATTCAATCTCCGTCTTTTATAAATCCCCAAAAGACTGAATAAATTAATAAAAAGAAAGCACAGAAACCGGAAGTAAATAACAAAAATCAAGGGAAAAAAAAAGACTAATATGCATCAAGGCAATGCAAAAATCCTAGAGGGGCTAATTACAAACAACCCCAGAACAAGAATCATAACCCAGAAAAAATGACATAAAACTTACCATTAATAAAAATAAACCACAAAGCTTCAACCTTTTGTGGCAAAAGTTCAATGGTTCTTTACGAAACACAAAACCCAGTAAAAAAGGTAACATAAAAATAAACAAGAAAACAAGTTTAGTCAACGCAACTGATACAATAAACAACATAGTAACAAATAAAAGATTTTTGGTACACAAGATGTTTGATGAAAGTATGAGCAGAAAACAGAGGCAACCCAGAAACCAAAAGTCTGAAAAAATAACCTGTAGCGGCGGTCGTACGGCGAGACAATGAACCTGCCGAGTTTCACACGTCGGTTGCTCGACCTTGCACCGAGGGAAGGCAAAATCCCAGTTGAGAGACTGTAGTGGCTGCCGTCTCTGGAGAGCTCAATCTGCTCTTGGCCGCACATTGAGACGCTAAAGACTCCTCTGGTACTAATATTGCTCTCCATTGGTTGATTGGAATTTCGAGAGAGTGAGGGAGGAGAGAGAAGGAGGAGGGCGTCAGCGGTGGTGGGAGTGCTTTGGGTTGTGGTTCTTCTGGGAAGGTTTGGCCATCGTTTTGGTGGGATTTGCAGGTACTATAAATAGGGAGCGCCGACTGCTTAGACTCCTTTTGTAATATTTTATTTTTATACGGGCTTTTGACCTCTATGCTCTCGCACGGTGCTTCTCTCTGATCTCGTTGCCATATGTTTGCACCCCTGTCCCACTCGGTCTACAGTATTTACCGTCTTTCTCTCCCCCACACTATTTACTCTCTCCCCCTCCCCACACTATTCTACAATGTGTAAACTTTTCCTCTACATTGAAGAAAAGTATTTTGACCCTTTTACCCCTGTTTGCAGAAACTGCCCCCATTGATGTTGATTAGCGGTGTCGGTTGACGTGAGTTAAACCAGCTAGTCAGAGTAGTGTCTTCATTCAATCAAAGTTGTGAATCAATTCGGCGTAAGCTTGCAATGATAAAAAAAAGTTAATCCTCTTGCATTTAAGTTTGAATTTTATTTTTTTCTATATTTTTTTCATATGAAGGAACAAAATTAACAAAAATGTACCTTTGGGTTCCCATTATCTTGAAAATCAAACAAATGTTTACATTTATGTTAATAGGAAGATTGTAGAACCAGAAACAAAATTGTTTATGATTATATACAAAATCGATTTAACATCTCAACTGATACACTTAAAAATGAACCACCCCTTTTGATGAAGATCTAGATTATAAAATATCAATCAAAATCTTATTAGAATATCCTTCAAAATTATTATATTGTGATTTAAACGTATTGCCAATAATAAACCATGATTAAGAAACTGTAATCTCAAATTGAATAATCAGAAGCGCCACTTAAGTAGGTTCCACCAATTTAAAAATTTCTCAATTTTCTCTAATACTATGTTTGGATGAAGAAATTTAAAATTATTAAGGAATTTTAAAATGACGGAAATTGAAATGACGGGATTTTATTTTCTAGAATTTGTGAATTTCCTTGTTTGGTTAACCCTAAGAGAACAATGGAATTAAATACCAAATTTGTTATTTTTAAACTCTCAATTATAGAAATTGGGAAATGACACCTATTTACATAGAATTTAAAATTGGGAATTAGAGGTCTCAAATTCCAAGTATTTTTTTCCACGCAGAAATTCTAAATTTCTATGTTTATGAATCCAAACAAGGGAATTGATGCATGTCAATTTATAAATTCTGACTTTTATCCAAATTCCAAGTTTATTTCCCTCATCCAAACATAGTGTAATTACAGAACATGAAGGTAATTTTCCAGTATTTTTAACAGAATCTGCAAATTTAACACATAATAATGAGAATTAATAGGTTTCCAAGTAATCATATATCCACTATTTATTATTTGAATCCATGTAACTTTTTTCTACACCAACTTAAATTTAAATTGTTAATTGTCTATTTGCATAATTACTATTAAGTACAAAATAAAATTAATAATAAAACTCAAATTTATCAATAAACCCATTAAACCCTACCATCACTTCTTGTTTATCTTACATTCATTCTGGCTAAAACCATAATAGGTCTTATAGAGAAAAACAAGCTTTTTTTTATTGATGGATGGTGATTTTGAAGTTTTGAATCCTCCGACTAAGGTATGACTCAATTTATGATTATTTTGTTTGTTTGATTTCAATTTTTTTAAAGTTTAGAAGATGAGTATTTGGGTTTCAATTTTTTTCATCAATATCGAATGGTTTGTTAAACTTTCTGCAATTGGAAAATTCTAAAGGAAGGAAAAACTTCTTACCAATGTTATTAGATTATAAACTTCCCTGCTTGTTGATAAATATAAGAGGATGAATTGTTTGATTTGTTGCTTATGCACATCAGTAGAAAGAAAAAAAGGCAAATGTCTGGGTTTGGTAGCAGAAAGAAAAAAAAAGTAGCCATGGAAACGCTCGTGGGAAGAGCAGGGTGGGGCAAGGACGCCTCTTTTTTTTAAAAAAAATTAATTACATATGTTATTTTATAAAAGGAATGGGTGTAAAGATAACTTAACATTTTGAATTGGGTTTGAGAGAGTAGTTTATGTAATAAATTTAGGTTTAAAGAGAGATTAATTCTTTAATAAAAAACAATATGGATGAAAAGAGTAAATTGGGTGCAGCAAAAAAACATAGGTTCAAATAAAATTTCCCTTTTTTTTTTTTCGGTTTGTGTTTTTCACAAATTCCCTCTAAATTTGTTGTGTTAAAGTTGGAACTTACAAAATTGTACGGCCCAATGGAAGCTGATACAAGAATGCCGACGCAGTGAGGGCCCTGTTACCGTGAGGCTACCTGTGGGTAAGTTGTTGTAAAGACGATAAAAGAGCCGATGGCCTGGAGCCTGTAAGCCTATCCGTTTTAGTGAGATAGACAAACTTTATACACGTCCTGCCTAGTGGAGGAAAAGTTTCCAGTAACGGGGATATATCCCTTCTCCTTGCTTCTCACTTTGTAAGTAACATATCACGTGACGAGTATGACGGTAGTTAAGCAAATGCACCTTGCTGCAGTTAAGTTTTTCTTGTCAAAATAAACTCGACTTCTTGCACGCCCTGTTGCTGTATATACCACTGTTTCTCTCACATGTTTGGCAGGTGTAAAGCGACCACGAATGGAAAGGGAAGAAGAGAAATAAAAAATAGAAAAAAATGAGTGAATATCTATCAGACAGGCCATCACTGCGAGAGGAGAGACAGGTGTGAATTTCCATTTGGAGTGCTTGGGAATAATCTACGGGTCCTAGTTTCGGTTTACGATTTATCATCTTTCTTGTTGTTTAGGTTGATTTGGCATGCAACATAACAAAGGTGTACGTCCTTTGTCAATTGTCCCCCTTACTCCCAATAATGGCACTACTTTTTAACTTCATTTTATTTTTATGAGGGGATTGGTACTATTTGGATTTTGGAATGATCGACCTCGTTGAAACTTTGATGTGAGATCTGTCAAAATTGGACGGTCTAATTCTGTATCAATTTATTTTTAACTGGAACAACTCACAAACAAACAAATATTGTAAGAACCGTCGCAGTGCCAGTACTATATAGGGATGGTGAATAGGTGTCCATGGAACTTTATATATCGGTTATCACCATTACAAGCACAAATATCATCACTCACCACCCCAGTCTACACTTAAATGGATATCCATTTAACTGAATAGGTATCCATTTAAACTGTTTGCCTATTGGTGCATGTATAAACTATATTCTTATATTTTTATATTTAAATGGACATATATGAATATACTTATTTGGAACATGAAACTATATTCTTATATTGAAAATACAAATGGGATCTTAAAAGTATTCACACATACATAGCAAATGAACCTTAATTATGGTTAAATCTTAAAATAGCATAGCCTCTCAAATCATACCAATTTTCACTCCACAGTACTGTGGTCATATTCATCAATTTTTGAGAAATTTTTTTGTGTATTAGAAAAATAGCTACGTGATTTAACAAATATACACGTTTTATAAGACGAGTAGATTATAAATTTGATATATTCTACTTATTAAAGTATGTTAACAGAAAAATACATGTGTTATATTTTGAATGGAATAGTTAATGTGCTCTATCAACCTCCATCAACCTCCATCTGCCATGATTTTCTCCCTTGATTTAACTTTTATTTGTTCCACTTTCCTAGCGTTTTGCATGTTACATTTGATGTTTTGCACCTCATTTAAATATAAAAATACTATCACTTTCCACTTATATTCTTAACACAAAAACCCCGTGAAATTCCATTCATTAATTCATATACTAAGTGAGATCATCATCATAAGTTTAATTACTCGCTTATTCATGCCTTAAAAAAAAATGTTATTTTCCTCTCTAGGCCCTGCAGCTATGATCTGAATGATCAGATCTCACGAACATCACAATTTATGGAACATGCATGTAGCTATATTGAAGTACTTACCTTATTCCCCTTCGCCAAACAAAATCAACGCACGTAACAGAGTTGGCTGTTAATGCAATTAACCAGCCCATGCATATGCATATTCAATACGACCAGTAGCCTCCAATCTATATTCCATGGAGAGTACTGAGGGGACCTAATTATTGGGTGCACATGTTTTGCTTTGAATTCTCGTTAATAAATTAAAGTATTTCTTACCAAATATCAAAGAGGTAGGGGAAGAAGTTCTCTTCAATGTACATTCTATGTCCCACATTAGAGAAAAATTATTATGTACTAGAACAAAATTACGTGCTATAACCAATCTACGTAATCATATAAGTATTATTTAGATAAAAATTAAGATGTTCACATATATTAATTGTAATATATGGACTGGTTATACCAGTGTTCAAATATATACCAGCCAATAATCATATGGCTAAACCGACTATGTTACATAATGACGTGACATGAGTGTTTCACTCAAGCGTTTCTCATCTAATAATTGATTTAGCTTTAGATTTCAATTTGGTATCATTTCAATTGTCATCTTAGATGCTTAATAAAATCTTCTTATTAGCATTAGTACCAATTCCAATAGCAAATGCTAGTAAACTTTTCATTTCAATTTTCGAACTTCTTATCATGTTACCTGTACTTCACTAACAAGCTAAACTAAGATTTTAGATGAAATTGTTGATGTTGTCCCTCAACTTTAACTGAATTAGAGTAATGGTCCATCAACTAAAAATTCGTGAACATTGGTCTCTTTACACATCAAAACGTGCAGCTATGGTTCTTTTCATCAATTTCATTAGAACTTACGTTAAAATGAGTCACGTGCCACGTAAGGCTAAATCAAGGGGCAAATATGAAAAACCAAATGAGAAAATTGTAGCAATAGTCCCTTAAGTTTAACCCAATTAGAGCAATGGTCCTAACCCAATTGTAGAAATGGTCCTTCCATCATGACTCATTTTGATGGAAGTTCTGAAGAAGTTGACAAAAACAATCATAGCTGCACGTTTTGATGAGTTAATGAAATAATGGTCATGAATTTTTCGTTGAGAGACCAACGCTGCAATTTGGTTAAAGTTGGAAATTACTATAATTTTCTCAAGATTTTAATTATATCCACTAATTTTCTTCCTTTATTAGTATAATTAAAATTTAGCATGTGAACCAAAAACTTAGTAAATTTTTAGTTTTGCGTGCTAGTGGAATATAAATAGTGTGAGTATAAGTGAGAATGTCAAAATGAGAAGGTAAGTGAGAATGTTATTAGCACTTCTCGATCCCAAGTTAACTTGACACAGTTATGTATAGACATATACTCCACATTGTAATAAGTAAAAGGAGTTGTCTTAATAAGTGTATTGGATTGTGTTTCCAGCACACTGAAATGTTTCTTGAGTGTTGGGCACAATGCGAATTTCAAGAGAACAAAAAGGGGTTGACTTGTTAAGCTTAGGAAAAAAAATCAAAAAATATTTTAACTTAAACTGTTTAGCATAATTGAAAGTAGTAGATAGCCAAATTAACCTGTTTAGAATTTGAATTATTTAACTAGCTACAATAACACTAATATTGTTGGAGATCCTCTAAATCTTGAATTATGAAACTAGCTTTGCTAATGCCGACTCCAACAACATCAAGCCAAGTAACCAACCAACATGAAAAAGATATATGAGTGAGGCCAGTACATTTACACTTTAATTTTCCTTCAAAATTTTCGCACTCCGTTGCTTTTGAAGCCACATACATGTTTCGTTATGGAGTCTTTTTCACGATTGCAGACGGCAGGCAAAAGATTTGCTAGGCACTTAATTATATAATTAGTAGCACAATACCAATTAAGAAATATAAACTGGCATAGAACTATTGTTCTTTCCAATATCTATTCATGTGCTGCACATACATAAGAGTTGACAGCTAGCTTCCAATTATATGTGATGAAAAATCATTTTCTTTGAGTTTTAACGAAAAGTTAGCGGTATTGTTCACTTTAACGAAAAATCATATTTTTACATTAAAAAGTCAATCCTGATATTATTTACTTTACATTTTATTTTATCTTTATTGTTAAAACTTAAAGTTTTCAAATTTTTTTATTACTACGATTGAGATATACAAATTAATAAACAAATAATATTAAAAGTGAGTTCAAACTTCAAAAACATCGCTGCTGCTGCATGCCAATCATTGCACACTGTTACGTTGTATTATGGAAATTTTAGTAGAAAGCATTTTTGCACATCATCATTTGGTGTGATGTATGTTTACCATCTTATTTATTATCGTTAGATAAGTTTGAATTTCGAGATTCGTGTAGTGGATAAACACAAATCTCAAAATTCAAACACATCTAACGATGATAAATAAAATGATGACCATACACCACACTAAATAACGGTGAG